>NC_136422.1:25130000-25715000 GCF_052625555.1 Lactuca saligna
TTTTCCCAGAAGAACTACCTGGATTACCTCCGTAACGACAGGTCGAGTTCCGTATCGACTTAGTCCCAGGAGCTACCCCAATAGCCAAGTCGCCCTACCGATTAGCACCAGCGGAGATGCAGGAATTATCTGGTCAACCTAACGAACTACTCAGCAAGGGCTTCATAAGACCAAGCTTCTCACCTTGGGGAGCACCGGTCTTGTTCGTTAAGAAGAAAGACGGATCGTTTCGTATGTGTATCGACTATAGAGAACTCAACAAACTGACGGTCAAAAATCGTTACCCTCTACCTCGCATAGACGATCTATTTGACCAACTGCAAGGGGCGAACTATTTCTCCAAAATTGATCTAAGATCCGGATATCACCAGTTACGAGTGCTAGAGGAAGACGTTCCAAAGACAGCCTTCCGAACTCGTTACGGACACTACGAGTTCGTGGTGATGCCATTCGGATTGACCAATGCGCCAGCAGTTTTCATGGACCTGATGAACAGAGTATGCCGACCTTACTTGGATCAGTTCGTCATCATTTTCATTGACGACATCCTGATCTACTCCCGAAGTAAGGAAGAGCATGGCGATCACCTACGACTAGTTTTAGGAACTTTACGAACGGAGAAACTTTATGCGAAGTTCTCAAAATGTGAATTTTGGATCCGAAGAGTCGAATTCTTAGGACACGTGGTAAGCGAAGAGGGAATCCACGTGGACCCATCCAAAATTAAAGCCATTGAGAACTGGTCAACACCCAAGATGCCGACAGAAATTCGTCAATTTCTAGGCCTTGCTGGTTACTACCGCCGATTTATTCAGAACTTCTCCCGAATAGCAAAACCTCTTACAACCCTGACCCAGAAAGGCGTGGCCTTTGACTGGGAAGAGAAACAAGAGAGAGCGTTCCAAACGCTCAAACGAGCCTTGTGCACCGCGCCAATACTATCTCTCCCCTAAGGGATAGAAGACTTCGTAGTCTATTGCAATGCATCGAACCAAGGGCTCGGGTGTGTTCTGATGCAACGAGGTAAGGTCATCGCCTACGCCTCCCGACAGTTGAAGACACACGAAGTTAACTATACGATACACGATCTTGAACTGGGAGCAGTGGTGTTTGCTCTGAAGATCTGGAGACATTACTTGTATGGAACGAAGAGCACTATCTTTACCGACCACAAGAGTTTACAACACATATTCGATCAGAAGGAGCTCAACATGAGACAACGACGGTGGGTCGAGCTACTCAGTGATTACGAATGCGATATTCGTTATCATCCGGGTAAAGCCAACGTAGTAGCAGACGCCCTGAGTTGGAAAGAATATTCTGGTCGCAAAGTCAAATCATTGTCAATAACCATCCATTCACACTTGTCTAATCAAATTCAGGCGGCCCAACTTGAAGCCATGAAACCTGAAAATGTGGCGAGTGAATCCCTTAGAGGAATGGACAAGAATTTAGAAGCCAAGGGTGACGGAACCTTATACTTCATGGATCGGATCTGGACACCGAAACACGGTGATTTCCGAGACTTAGTCATGACCGAGGCGCACAACACTCGGTATTCCGTCCACCCAGGTTCAGATAAGATGTATCTGGATCTTAAAAAGCTATACTGGTGGCCTAATATGAAAGCAGAGATTACTACCTTTGTGAGTAAATGTCTTACTTGCGCAAAGGTAAAGGTCAAGTACCAGAAGCCCTCTGGTTTGTTGCAACAACCAGAGATTCCAGAATGGAAGTGGGAGCGGATCACTATGGATTTCATAACCAAGTTGACCAAGACAACGGGTGGACTTGATACCATATGGGTCATCGTTGATAGATTGACCAAGTCTGCACACTTCCTGCCTATCAAAGAAACCGACAAGATGGAGAAACTTACGAGAACATACATTAGGGAAATCGTACGACTACATGGTATGCCTATATCCATTATCTCCGATCGAGATAGTAGGTTCACCTCAAGATTCTGGCAATCACTGCAACATTCCCTAGGAACAAGGCTGGACACGAGCACAGCCTACCATCCACAGACTGATGGACAGAGTGAGAGGACAATCCAGACTTTAGAAGATATGTTGCGTGCTTATGTAATTGACTTTGCAAAAGCGTGGGATACTCATTTACCCCTCGTTGAATTTTCCTACAACAACAGTTATCACACGAGCATAAAAGCAGCACCATTTGAAGCTCTCTACGGCCGAAAGTGCAGATCCCCTCTGTGCTGGGTTGAGGTGGGTGATACCCAATTAGCTAGAGGGCAAGCTTCCGACAGTACTCTCACTGGTCCGGAAATCATTCGGGAAACGATAGAGAAGATCGTTCAGATTCGTGAACGATTGAAAGCCTCTAGAGACCGACAAAAGAGCTACACTGATAAACGCAGAAAACCTTTGGAATTTCAGGTGGGAGACCGAGTCCTTCTCAAATTCTCACCCTGGAAGGGCTTGATACGCTTCGGTAAGCGTGGGAAGCTTAATCCTAGGTACATAGGGCCTCTCGAGATTCTCGCAAGAGTCGGCCCTGTAGCTTACAAACTTGATCTACCCGACACACTTCGTAACGTACATTCTACATTCCACGTATCTAACTTGAAAAAGTGTCTGTCCGACGAGACTCTCGTAATCCCAATCGACGAGATCGAGATCAACGAGAGCCTCAACTTCGTGGAAGAACCTGTAGAGATCATGGACCGTGAGGTTAAGTAGACGAAGCAAAGCCGTATCCCTATCGTGAAGGTTCGCTGGAACGCCAAGCGAGGACCAGAATTCACTTGGGAATGCGAGGATCAGATCAAACTGAAATATCCTCATCTTTTCGCTTAGTAATTTGTAACTTCTTATTTGCTTAAATTCTAATTTCGGGACGAAATTCCTTCTAACGGGGGGATGATGTGACAACCCGAAATTTCCATTTGTACGAACATTATCTATTCAATAGAAGCTAGTCCAGTTTCTGTAAATTTCAGACTTGTCCGAACAAGTTTGTGTACATTAGGGTTTACGTTTCTGGACGTATCAGGAGAGTGGATGCTCCTGTAATCGTGAAACTTGAACATTTTAAGTTTCACAATGTTATAGTCCGACTTCCGGAATAAAAATATTTTCTGTCAAAATATTTCAGGACTATAAATAGAATTCTGAATTTAATAAATTCATTATTTACAATTCCAACTAGAGAAAAGCCAATTCTCTCTGACGGATCTTCGGGTTTTCATCCCGGATTGTGAGTCTACTTTCCTAAATGTGTTTTAATACTTGTTATATGCTTTATAACATCATTTATATGTCTAAACTACAAGATCCGAGAGTTTACCGCCCAAGAACGTTCTTGGGGAGTAAACTCCAAAACGGAGCCTAAAGGCTTCCTAGTCCCGATTCCATGTTAGACAACTTGTTTAGGGGTTAAGGTATGGACATTTGAGACTAGAAAGCATCCAAAATCAACAAGTTAGAGGAGTTTACGGCCAAGGAACTTCTTGGGCCGTAAACCCCTTTTTAAGGGACATAAATGCCCTAACTTGCCTCCTTGAGCCTAAGGACTTTAACCACTAATGCTTGTGACTATTTTGGACACCAAAACACTTCAAGATCTTAGGGTTTTAGGAGTTTACGGCCAAGGAAAGATCTTGGGCTGTAAACCCCTTTTTCTTGTGTTAAACATGCCACAAACACCCCTAAGGCCTTAAGACAATTTAGCTTGAACACATGGGACTTGAATAGGGATCAAAGGACTTCATAATCACTCCTTAAAAGGAGTTTACGGCCAAGGAACATATCTTGGGCCGTAAACTCCAAGTGATGACCTAAATGTGTGCATCTTGTCCCTATTAGCCTTAGATAAAATCATGGAAGCCATCCTTGATGTGCAAGTGCCTCAAATGAATTAAAATCCATCACCCATAGGAGTTTACGGCCGTAAACTCTAGGGTATATGGACTATAGGCCGTAAACTCCCCTATGGAGCATTCTAGGGCCTTAAACTACTTCATGTATTATTCCAACAAAGCTAGAAGTGTTCTTGGATCAAGATAACACTTTAAAACACCCAAAACCACCATGTGAGGAGTTCACGGCCATAAACCCATGAGTTTACGGCCGTAAACTCCAAAGGGTTGGGGTTGTTGGGTGGTGAACTCTTATGCAAGGCCATTTGATGTTTCAAACCCTTTTGCCTTGTCCCGTATCAACTTAGATGCAACCATTAGGACCTATAACACTTATACAAAGTGTATACATGTTCCTAATTGTGTTAACTTACTTTGTTAAGTTATTATGTGGCTAATTAGTTATATATATGCTTATTATATGATAACTAGGCTCGAACGTGTGAACAAGTCTCCGTTTGACACTTAGCACGGTACCCGATACATCAATTCAATCTACTCACCACAAGTGAGTTTATACCCCTTTAATCAACCTTTGAAATACTTTTAAATGTTTTAAATACTTTATGGGGGGGGGGGGGGGGGATACAAGTCAAATACTTATAGTTATTACATCAATCACATGTGATTGCATTAATCACATGTGATTAATAACTAGAAAACCAATGATTTTATCACTGTTCAACTGTTTATCAAACTGTTTCACTTCAAATGTTTTACAAACTCTTTTTACTTATCAAATGCTTTTATTAAACTTTGTTTTATTTCTTATAAATTGCATGCCTATATATGTATATATATATATATATATATATATATATATATATATATATATATATATATAAATATATATAAGTAATGTTTAAAGGGCTTAGGAAGGCCATCCGCCCTATTTCCTTTTCGCGCACTGAGATGTGGTCTGGTGGGATTTCGGGTGACCATCCGAAGGTCGTTTCAACATTAGTTATATATCATATATACATGTATAGACATAAAAGTACTTCCATATTCATATTTATCAGTACATCAATAGTTAGTTACCATCAGGGTAACACAATACATATACATATACATATACTAGAAACAATACATATACAATGATGCTAGAAACAATACATATACATATACTAGAAACAATACATATACAATGATGCTAGAAACAATACGTATACATATACTAGAAACAATACATATACAATGATGCTAGAAACAATACATATACAATGATGCTAGAAACAATACATATACAACTATACTAGAACGAGAAACAGTACATATACATGAATACGTTATTATTGTGATTTAAATCGGAGCATGACTTAACTGTCATGGCTCGAGTTGTAGCCAGAATTCTCTTGAAGGGAGAGCGTGAGTTTGCGTATAGATCTATACTGGATTGACAATCCTACACCTTGCTGCTAGCTACAGCCGGACCTGCAGGTCTGCGGGTGCCAAACGTCATTCCGTTATTACGACCATTCATTTGTCGTTGTTACTAGTCGATAGTATGGTGCAATTTATCACGTAATGCCTTAATATAAATCCGGTTTAAGGTAGTTAGTACAACAGTAGTTCTTATAATACAAGGCTACAGTACTACAATGATTTACCCATTACATATTTTTGGTGATAACCTCACTTAAACGTTTATGTACAAACTATATTTTGTTAAATGATAGTTACATTTGGGAAATTTACACACTTTTACATCAAACGAGCATACAAAACAGTTAAGCCTTGGTAGAAGGCTACTTTAATAGAAAATATAGGTTTTTCTGAGAGATTCAAACTTTTACAAACAATTGCAAACCTTTACATACATTTTACAAACTTATACTTTATACACGTTCAAACATTTTTGGATGACAAATACCGACACTAAAATACTTATGAACTCACCAGCTTAATGCTGATAAACTCTTTCAAAATAACTTGTATTCTCAGGTCATCAGTAGACAGGTACCGAGACCAGCTTTTGAGAAGATAGAGCGCATTCAAGACTCATCTTATTATTTTGATATACGTTATTTTTGGTGTCTATAATGTACAGAACACGCTTGTATTAAAATTATATATCTAATGCAATGGATGATGTTGTTTGCTTATTTACATTTACTGTGTTGTGATACTTACATGACGTCCTCCGCCCCAGAACGTTTCCGCCGTTCTTGGTTTTGGGGTGTGACATATATTGACTGAGCTTGATTCATCATATGGTGCCTTTACCATCGCTTTTATGATGAAAAATAAAGCCATGACTGTTGATGATCTTGTAGGATTCTTGTTACAAGAGGAGGTACACTTAGAGTAAGAACATGCTTGATTAGCATCTGTTCAATCACCACCTGGAGCCCTTATAGTAAATCAATCAAACAGTCGTTCATCCAACTCCTAAAACAATTAAAATTCCAGTTCATGCGCCCACAATTCTTACTCTAGAAGGCGACGACCAATGCCAGTTGTGCAACAAACAAGGACTTGAAGCCATTGTTTGTTGGCAAATAGCAAATCAGACTGATTTTCCATATAGATGACCTAATCCCAGACAACAGTCTCGCCAAGCCAATGTAGCACAACATAATAGCCCTTCCATTGTCATTGACCCTGCCTGGTATTTTAATATTGGGGCAACTGATCACGTCTCTCATGACCTGAACAAGCTTAATATTACGGAAGAACACAAATGGGATGATAAGCTCCAAGTGGGAAACAATAAAAAATATGTGTATTTCTCATGTTGGATCCTCTTCTTTGCCTAATTTATAATTGCCAACTCTGCTTATTGTTCCTTAACTCACTAAAAATCTTCTAAGTGTGTCCAAGTTAATCGACTGCCACAACCCATATCGAAACCTCATTCAATGGCATTCAATGGTATTTGTACATCTCTACATGGATGGCATAGACGTTTGGCACACCCTCATGAGCCTATTTTGCGTAAACTTGTGGCTTCATTTAATCTTCTTATTTCATCTAACAAATTTCAAAGTGTTTGTGACTCATTTCAACTTGGAAAGAGTCATCGTTTTCATCTTGTTTCTTCTCATGTTAACTCTTCTAAACCTTTTGAACTTGTTTACTCTGATGTGTGGGGTCCATCCCTAGATTTTTATTTGAATGGAAATCGATATTTTATTTTTTTTTGTTGATGATTGCACAAAGTTCATATGGATATATTTCTTTTCTCATAAATCACAAGTTTTCTCTACTTTCTTATGATTTCGAACTATGATAAAACTCAATTTAACTATGATATAGAGATCTTACAAACAAATTGAGGTGGGGAATTTCAAAATGTCTCTTTGTTTCTTCAAGAATTTGGAATTACTCATTGTCTTTCTTTTCCCTATACCCAAGAACAAAATGGATTCGTTGAACGTCAAAATAGAATCATAGTTGAAAAAAATGGTTAACTATTCTAACACAATCTTCCCCACCTCATGTTTTATGGGAACATGCTTTTAAAACAACAACCTATTTAAATAAGCGTACCATCACACCATTATTACATTATGAATCACTTTATCAAAAACTTTACCACAAAATTCCCGATTATGATTTTCTAAAAACGTTTGGCTACCTTTGTAATTCTTTTCTCTGACCATACAATGCTCACAAAATTGACTTTCGCTCCAAACCTTGCATCTTTCTTGGATATAGTGCTTCACATAAAGTTTATCATTGTTTTCATCAATCAAACTCTCGAATCTATGTATCTCGGAATGTTGTCTTCAATGAAGAAGTTTTTCCATACATCCCTCAATCTGCTCCTTCACATCCAACCACCCCAAATCTTGAAAAATCTCCTACCATCTTTACTCAAATAGATTCACCAAACTTAAAGACACCTTCCCCACGAATCCTCCCCTACAAAATCATCCCATTTGCCACCACCTTCAACCCCCAACAAATACTCCAATCATCTCGCCTAGGTCGCATTCTTTCACTCCACATCATCAGCAATCTACATCCAGCTCAAGAGCTCGAGAAAATCCTCATATTCCTTCTCATTATCGTCATACTGACAATAATCAACGCTCTATGATCACCCGCACTCGTACCAACTCACTAAAACCAAAACTCGTCAATATTTCTACATCTTCTCATATTGAACTACAAACTTTCTCTCAAGCTAATAAGCATACATGTTGGAAAATTGCAAAGAAGGCAGAGTATGATGCTTTTTGGAAAAATAAAACATGGTCTCTAGTTTCATGTCCCACTAACATTAATGTTGTTTGTTGTAGGTGGATTTACATGATTAAAAGAAAATCAGATGGCACCAGTGAACGACACAAAGAAAGCTTAGTCATACAAGTTTTAGTCAAGAAGTCGGGGTTAATTTTTTCGATACATTCAGTCTAGTTATTAACCCTACAAAAATACGTTCCCAAGGATGGTAAATTCGACAACTAGACATCAACAATGTTTTTCTTAATGGCGACTTAACGGAGGAGGTATACGTGAAACAACCAAAAGGATTTAAAGATCCATATAATCTCACACATGTATGTCGGTTACACAAAGCTCTTTACAGACTTAATCAAGCCCAAAGAGCTTGGTTTACAAAACTAAAGTTGGTTACAAAGGGATTTCGTGCATATCAATCAGATATAGATATATATATATATATATATATATATATATATATATATATATATATATGCAAGCTACTAAAATCGCATTGATCGTTTTATGTAATTTCTTAAAAAATAAGTAATTTCGTACCATTTCTGAAATTCATTTCCAAACCATTACTATACTACTAGGCTGAATCATAAATTATAGAGTAAATTATACAAATGGTTCTTATATGTAACATCCGAATTCAGGTAATTACCTTTTTTAAGTTTTTGAAAATTAAGTTGGCAAAAAGACCCCCTCGTACACTGGGCGTACGTGCATGTACACTTAGCGTACTGAGGCACGCATGATCGGGCAGTTGAGCCTCGTACGTGGGGCATACAAGGTTGTATGCAGGGAGTACATGGCATGTGTCTAAAACCCTAATCTTCGGAATTGTCCCCTATTTAAACCCATTTATGGCCTTTGGACCCTCACCTTTATCAGCCTCCTTACATTAAATGTCCCTAAGAACACTAAATAGACATTAGAGGTGATTTTGAGCTTGAAGTAACAAAAGGAGCCATTTTTGGTGTGTTTGCAATAAAATGAACTTGTGGTGCAAGTCTTGGACATGATGGAGTTTCTATATCCAATATCCACATCATCTTAGGGAGCTTTTGGAGGTATAACGTTCATACATTGCCTATCTATTGCTTAGATCTCTTCTTAAGCTTGTTCTGGTCCTTTTTTGTCCCTTTTGGTTGGTCTTGAAGAGTTAAGACCATTTGAAATGCAAATCTTGTACATCTGGACATTTAGTGGAGTCCTTAAGCTTAAAGGTACAAACTTTATGGTGTTTGTGACCTTTATGCAAGTATTTAGTCATTTATTAAACTCTTTTCAACTTTAGGACCTCATTCAGCCTTGCATGCATGTATAGTTGGCAACTTTACGTGATGAACCACTTCAAGGATATCAAATCTGAGTCTTGGGGCTAATATCTTAACCATTAAGAGCTAAAAAGCAAAGTTGGAAAATCTGAGGAGTACGTTGCGTGTACAAGCTTGTACGCATAGCGTACAGTCCCTTAAGCGTGTACGCTTAGCGTACAAGCTGAGTACACCCTGTGTACTTAGCAGTGAGCTGCGGTGTTTGGGCCTTCGGTCTTGGGCCTCATTTTGGACCTTAAGAGTTTAAGGATGCGTGTTGGGCCACTAGAATATCGTTTTGGGCCTTATAGGCCATAGATCCCTTTGTTATGAATTGTCCAGTTATGGTTAGGCCCATTGAAGGGAAAGGCGTTTAGGCCTCATTTTATGAGTTTGGACTTAGGGGCTTTGGACCCATAATTTGGGTTTTTTACTTAATTATGATTAGGGTAATTTGTGTTCAGTCAGTGTGAGATTGTCAGAGCACTAGTTGAGCAATTATTATTTATTAGCAGATCGAGGCGAGTCTCTTCCCGGTTTTACGGGTCGAAGGCACCAAGGCCAGCCCATTATCTGGTTATGTAGTATGCCAGTTGTTGTGTGATACATGTTGTGATCGGGTTGAAACACACCCCAGGTCGGGCCTCAATATGTCATGACAGGTTGAAATATAATCTAGGGTGGGGACCACTGGATATGTTTGGGTTGAAATATACCCAGGTCGAGGCCCTGAATGTGGGCCCATACTTGCTTTTTGGGTTGGAATGAACCCCAAGGCTAGGCCCATCTGTTTGATGGGTATGTATTATTTTGGAAAAACTCACTAAGCGTTAGCTTACAGTTTGTATTGTGATTTCAGGTACTTCCGGTTCTAAGGGGAAGGACCCGACTTGATGGCACAACATTCACTCACCCCCATTTTCCGCATTCATTGTTATTGTCACTCTGATGATTTTATATGATGATGAGTATGTATTGGATTTTGGAATCAAACTTATGATTGTAAACTTTAATTAGAAATGGAAAATTTTCTCCTAGGTTTTGGGTTGTTATACTTTAAGGTAATTTGTGTGTTTGGTCTTTAACATTTTTCTATTAACTCGAACAGTCGCCAATATAGGGTTTTGCTTTTTTTTTTTTTTTTTTTTTTTTGCATATTTAGTCAATGAGAGTCGTAAAAATACCATTTTTTTCCTTAATATTTTATTTTTTGAATTTATTGTTTATTTTTTTCTATTTACATTTTATTAAAATTATGATAAGTCTCACTTTATTTTAGAGAAAGCATTCAATCCCTTCCCTGTCCATCATCTCTAACACCAGTCATAACTCCGAAACTTTCCATAATCTCCGACTACTGAAAAATACCCCACCCTCATAGAAAAAACACAAAGAATTCATTTAAAACCTATCAACAAAATCCAAAAAAAATACAAAGAAATTAAATACATAAAACCGTAGAAATCACAGACAATATTTTGATTCAACACTAGAAATCGTCAAAGAGATGAGTGGAAAACATTAGTGTAGAAATCTGAAACAGGAAACCTTTTTTTCTAGTTACTTTGATTTTTTCATTCCGGTAAAAATCTATACCCAACATTTTTACACTTATCATCGGAGATCGAGAAACACCATCATTAGAGGTGTTCCACCAATTTTCGGAATGAGAAAGGGAAGGAGATATGAAATCGTCATTTTTTCGACAAAGATTGATGGAAAAAGAGAGATAGAGATCTAAAACCTAAGGGGAACTCACTAAGCTTCTTGCTTACCCAATCGATTATAAATGTTTTTCAGTACTTCATTGACTCGTAAGAAGGGAGAAGTTCGACTGTACACATGTGCATTCGTAACATGTTTATGCATAATGTAATTGCATTATGATATATTTTAAAAAAAATAAAAAATGAAAATTTTGGGTGGAAAATTGGGACATTACAAGTTGGTATCAGAGCCTTGGTTTGAGTGAACTAGATGAACATTCGTGTAATTCCAGACTCAAACCGAGGATCTAAATATCTTAACAAATCTTTTAAGAAAAAGAATAATACAAAAAAGAATGTGATAATTGATTCGTGAAATGTTAGAAATGTATGCTAGTATCTAGGCTAGGGATCTTTCCAGGAGTTGCTAAATATAATTGTTTGATACTTAAGATGCCTTATAGCGTTGGAATTTTATTGTTACTTGTCGTTTAGAACCTATATTGATATTAGTTAGTTATCTGATAAATGCGTTAGGTTGCATGTTCCCAGAATTAAATAGTTTAAGATTGCTTGATTTGGCGTTGTTGAGCAATTTTTGTTTGAGTCTAACTGCTGTAGCGTTGGATCTTTTAGTCGACAGGCTATTAATTTTAGCAGCTTGCAGTTATATTCGTCTAACAATCAGTTAATATTAGTAGAAGTTCCTCATCAGCTAATAATATGGTGAAATGGAAAGGAATCTGATAAAAAGAGTCTAGGAAATTTAATATATGCTTGATAAGGGCATATAATTAGTAAGGTAGCTCACTGAACATGCAACGTCCTAGCAAAGTATAGGAAAACCAGTTGTATGTGCTCACGTAACACATACATACATATATTTAGTGGTTATTATGTGTAGTATTGGAGGTGACTTGGAAACTACGAGATAATTTTTGGGACAAATATGAGTAGGTGTAAAAGGTAGTAGAGGCCTATACTACCCGAAGCACAAGACTTGCACTTGGATCAGGAAGAGTCACAAAGTTGGTAAGACACTGATAGTTAGGTAGATAGTGTTGCTAACACTATACATTCACTGATTTCAGTCATTAATAGTTGTACGGTGATGAATAGAAGAGCAACTCTAAGTTCGGGATCAAGTAGCCATATGAGTTCGAGTCCGAATAAAGTAGAATTATATAAGAGAGTCGGTTCTGAGAACCTTGTCTGACATACATTCAACTTAAGACATTTAAGAAGAAGGTGATCAAGATGATATACAAACGGATTACAAGCCTTTATTGGGGCGAAGCAACTATCAGCTAGAGTTACTACCTGCCAGGATATAGTTGTTCCACATTGGAAAATAAAGGAAGGTGCCTTCTATGTTAAGTGGTGTTTCATGGAGCCAAGGATTTAGTTCATCATGAACCTATTTGCAACAAAAGACTATTAGAATAGTTGATATCATCTCTGCGATATTTACTAGAATAAGGACCCCTACAAAGTAGAATGATGAGTCAGGATAAGGATCAGAGGTCGCGGGACTACGCGACTAGATTCCGACCGAGGTTTCTCAAGCCGTCATAAAAGACTTACCTAGCATGGTTGATAGGATCACTAACATGCTGACTGTCAGATTTATGGAGAAAATTATAGTTGCTCGGGATATTGAGGAAAAAACAAAAACGAGACCAGGGGAAATTGAAATACGTAACTGAGGAAGAGGAAACAAATGCAGGAGCTAGCTCCACTAATAAGGGCCAAGGAAATTGGTGCTGATAAGACAAGTGTTCACGGTCCTGAGGACCACCCGATCTATGCAAAGTGTGGAGGAACCCACATATTTACATGTCATAGGTTCAAATGCTTTAATAATAGGAAAAGGGGCATGTTCGGCAAGACTATATCAATGAAGAGGTGTGATTTCACTGGTTTCAACCTTGTAACACTCGATGTCAGGTATTTTTCATTCCAGCCCTTTATGTTTTAAATTTTTTGCAAATAAGGTACTTACATTGGGAGTACAAGGATGTACATCGGGCGTAAGTCAGCAGACGTGTAGTGGGTCAAAAGTTAAGTACGTTAGGCGTACATGTGAGTACGTTGCGTGTACTCGTGCATTCCTTAAACCCTATTTTTTTTGGCTTGTGACTCCTATTTAAGCATCATAATCCCTCTTGGACCTTCTCATGACCAACTTCCATCCCTCTAAACCCTTAAGTCAAAACCCTAGCCCTTGTGAGTGACATTTGAAGCTTGAGAGCGATCCTTGAGTTTTCTTGGTAGTGAAGGAAGGTCATTCAAAAGTGGTGATACATTCAAGCCTTTGGATCCAGAATCTAAATATCTTTGTCCACCTTTTGAATCTATAAAGTTCAAACCTTGGAGCTCGTTTTGATAGATCTTGTTTAGACTTGGATTTAAGTTCATTTTGTCCCAAAACCTTGATCTTTGTGAGTATGGAATACTACAGAGCATATGATTTGTCCTTTCAGACATTTTAAGGTGCTTAGAGTCATAAAAATGTTAGCTTGGCCCTTTCCTTTCTTCCATGCGAGAGTTACGGAGATTTTGGTGAATTGAAATGTTAGGGTTTTGGGATTAAGCTCTCATTAGTCATGTAAAGGCATAAAGTCAGTGACTTTATGGATTAGGATATCTTTTTAGGGTCAAATCTGAAGTTGGAGTAAATGTATTAATGACTAAGACCTTAAAAGTGAAGTTTTGGGATCAGCCGTGTACACCGAGCGTACTCTTTGTTACACCCAATGTAGCCAGTGGCAAGCCCGATCCTTCTTGCCTTGCACTCTACACCCAATGTACAGATGGTTACGCCCACCTATAACCACGCTTTAACTTTCGTTGACATTTGTGATTTTCTTGAAATGATTTTTATGAACAATGTTTTTATATGAATTTAAAATGAAGATTTTGGTTTGGAAATTTGGATGTTACAAACCTGGCCACAAAAAATCTAAATGCCTCATATTTGTGCCGGAGGAAATTCAGACCCAGCACTTGTAGTCCTGTAGGAGGAGGAAAAAGTTATGTATTAGTTAGAAAAGGAATCCACAACCAATGAAGGAGGTGTGTTGTTTCCTATCAAAGAAGAATGAGTGATATTGGTAGGAATTACTCGACAGTATGCCACAATGTCTACTTTTGGTACGTAGGTATCACTATGTAACCCATGAATCATCATTATTGTTTGTATGATTTAAAATGCAATAAAATCCACTTTCTTATTCATATATGTTATTACATTACTAGACAACATTGTGCTTGTCACGATCTTATCCTCTTTTGGTGGTGCTATGCAAGGAGGCCACTTACGATAGGCACAATTAGTAATACTACGATTAGAAGGTCGAAGGTCATTGGAGATGACAATCGTGAGTTTCTTCAAAGTTAAAAGGAGACACAAATGACATAGGTTGATCTAGCTTAAGTTACAAGTAGCAACAGATGATGGGTCGAACCCAAGTTAGGGAGAATCGACCCTTTAGGAGAAAGTACTAAGGACAATTTAACTTTTGATTTCAACATCAAGGTCCAGGAGAGTAGCAACACGAGTAGGAAGAGATAGTTAGTTTCGATTCGTTGAGTGGGTAACAGAAGAACGAAGTCTTCAATTAAATTACCGATATGTTATGAGTGTCTTGTTTCTCAAGGAAAGGTTGGTATATCCTCCCAAGAGACTAATAGGATTTAGGAAGTAATCGAATTCCCAAGTGCATCTTAGATTGCCAAGAGAACCATCTCGGTTCGTACCTTCACAAATTAAGGATATATCCTCGTAGCAGAGGATCAAGAAAAAAAAAAGTTAGAAACCAAGTGTGCAAATTATTCCAAACCACAATGTCGTTCGTGTAATTTACTCCTTATTTTATTGGTTGGCTCTTAGGGGGACGAACAAGTGCTTAGGATGCACGTGAGTTAGGGATATAGTTTTACATGTTGGTAACCAATTCAATTAATGAAATAACAAATAATAAGTTTAAGTTGAGTTTATTTTGAAAGAAAAAATATTTTATTTCTAAACATGAAATATTACAAAATCTAGGGTTTTTTATGGAAAAAAATACAAAACGGCAAATTTGGTCCTTATGGCATGTAAAAAAGTTTTGATGGGGTCCAAAATCTTTTTGAGTTGCATGGATGGTCCAAAATCAGAAACTTTTTGTGGATTTGGTCCCCTCAAACTCTATTATCTTTGAATTTGGTCCACACACAACCTAAAGTGACTTATATGCCCTTCCAATGATTCTTTTTTAATTTAATTTCCTTTTCCTTTTTGTATATTTATATTAATCCCTTTCTCTCTCTCTCTCTCTCTCTCTCTCTCTCACACACACACACACACGCACGCACGCAAATGTCACCTGCTTCTGCAGGATTCCATGGAAGAGTTCCAGTTTTATTGTCGATAGCTTATTCGACATCAATCTACAATGAAGTCGACATCAATCTACAACGAAGACTTATCATCACAATGGAGATTTTCTGATGATGACCAGTTCATGTGAAAATGCTACCTCGTCGACTTAATTCTTTTCCAAAATTGGTACTCTGCTAACGCTCTTGGTGATTCCTTACAAAGGGTATCATATTGTTTTGGAATATGCTAAAATCAAGACTCACCCATCTTCATTGATAAGAACACTAGCATCAATAAAACTCATCTGGAAGGGATTCATGTCTGAACATCGATATGGATGAATGGAGGTTAGCAAGAAATCAACCAGCACCGTTTTCGATACCCCAAATCAGAACCAATAGCATCACTGCTTCTTCTTTCTCCATTCAATTGATCTAAATTTCTGTAAAATCTCGAATTCTCCAATAGACATGATATATTTGTTGAATCCACCTTCTAGCATTGCATAAGCCAAATAAATTTTGTACCCGCAACCATGTTTGTTGTTGATTGTACATAAAACCCCCAAATTGGATGTTGGAATTTCTAGGGTCGATGGTGATAAGAAGGTTGTCATACCTGTTCTACTTAGAGATGCATGTATGATAAGGAGATCATCGGATTTATAGCTAGAGGAAGAGGAACATGCAGGTAGAGGAAGAAGATGCACATAGAGAACCCAGATAAAGCTCAAGCTCATTAATTTGAAGTTATAGCCGACGATAGGTCAACAGGAAGGATGGTGTAGGCAAGAATGCCGACGGTGGGGGTAGACAACAAGAAAAGATGAAGATGAGGATGGTGGGTATGGAGGGGTGTGGTGGTGGTGGTGGTGGTGAATAAGTGAAATTAAGATAGGGTGGTTGCCTGGTTGGTGTCGTTTGGGAAGAGAGAGAGAGAGAGAGAGAGAGAGAGAGAGAGAGAGAGAGAGAGAGGTGAGTAGTTGATTTTATTTTTATTTTTTCATAATTATTAAAGAGGGTGATAATTTATTTATTTTTTATTTTTTTATAATTATTTAAGTACTAAAACAAATTAAAAAATATAAAATAGAAATAATAAGGGCAAAATACTTATTTTAACCCTTTTAGGACTATAATCACAGAAAGTTTGTGATTTTAGATCATCTACGTAAATCGAAAAGATTTTGGACCCTATCCAAAGTTTTTTACAAACCATAAAAACCAAATTTTTTAGTTTTGTAGTAAAAAAAACTTGATTTATGTTAACTAGTTTTGTTGGAAAAAAAACTTGATTTAAGATAACAAGTAATGGATAAAATTGGATTTTTTTCAAAAAAGAAAGAAAAAAGGTCTACAAACAAAAAAAACAAAATATAAATTCGTTATATGTAGATAACTTTTTTTTTATGATAAATAAGTATTAAAAACTCCTAGGCTGAATAAATTTTTTTATTTTTTTTACTTTTTCTTAAAACTTGAAAAAACTGTCAGAGCATCCAAGCCGGACAAGCCCAGACTATTTTATTTTAACATCGATAACAACTGGACCATTTTAATATTCAGTAACTAGTTCCCTTTCGATGACTTTTGAAGATGAATGCCTATATAAAGAGTTGTATACCTCCAAGACGGAGTTTGTTTTGCATAGACACAAGAACAACCAGCTGCCATGGCGGATTGCATCACCAAAGCAATTCAGGTGCATTGTTGTGCTCAAAGGCCTTCATTTGATCAACACAAAAACCTTCTCTTATCATCTTTCCAGGTTCTTCTCTCTCTCTCTCTCTCATACAAATTTCGCAATTGATCGTTAACTATAAGCTAACACTATTCGAATTTCAATCAACAGCCATTAATGGGCGAGGTGCTAAAATTTCCCATGAAGATTCAAGTTTCTCGAGCCATGATCAAGAAAACCTCCATAGATTTATTAGACGTTTTCACGAATTCAGTGTTCAAGTTCATCGACCATCCATCACTCCCATCTCAGGTAATACATATAACCAGTATCGAAGTATCCATGAATGATACATAAGCACATGCATTCACAAATTGATCAGTCGTTTACTTCATGGGTTTTATTATTTTCACGCAGAGTAACTTTGCTCCAATTGAAGAGATGGGAGAAGCTGCTTGTGTCGATGATATACTGGGAACGATCCCAAATGATTTTCCAGAGGGTGTTTATGTAAGAAATGGTATGTGAAACTGCTCTGAATTTCTTCTTCTTTTTTTCTACTTTTTATGAGACAATAAGTTTTCAAGATTCAAATTTCCAGGTCCAAATCCTCTTTTTGGAGGGTTTAAATCAACTAACTCGATATTTGGGAAATCAAGTCACATATGGGTGGAAGGAGAAGGAATGCTTCATGCGTTGTACTTGAAGAAAGATAGCAATGGTAAATGGAGTGTTTCTTACAACAATAAGCATGTAGAAACCGATACATTCAAGATGGAAAAACAAAGAAACAAACCTTCATTTCTTCCTGCCATCGAAGGCGATTCTCCTGCTATTTTATCAGCTTATTTTCTCAATCTGGTACGTTCATGACCTGATTCATAGCTAGCAATGCTTTCAAAAGTTTTAAAAAGCATTGGCGTTTGATGCATTCTTTATGGTTTGTGTAGATGAGATTTGGAACAGTCAACAAACTGATAAGCAATACAAGTGTTTTTGAGCATTCAGGAAAGTTCTACGCAGCAGCTGAGAATCATTTGCCTCAAGAGATCGACATTCAAACACTGAACACGTTAGGCACATGGGATGTCGATGAATCTTGGAATCGACCCTTTACAGCACACCCAAAGGTGATCATTTGTGAATCCCTAGATCTTACAGATTCGATTATGATCATCTTGTTGGTGTTATAGCTAAGCTTGGACTATATGTTTTGTCTCAGTAGAAAGCTCCAGGTTCCGGGGAGCTAGTAATGATGGGAGTAAACGCAATGAAACCTTTCTTTGAGATCGGAATCATAGAAGGTACTTAAAGTCGTTTCTTTTTCGTCTCAAAGTTTCATTTTCATGATTGATAATTTGTATGCAGCTGATGGAAGCAAACTAGTTCATAAATCAGATCTAAAGTTCGAAAGGTGTAGCCTTTCCCATGATATCGGTGTTACAATGAGGTAAACATTAGCAATAATTCATTGTATCTTCCAGTTTCTGACGAAAAAACATTTCTTCAAGAATTTAATTCACGTACTCTTTGCAGATACAATGTGATACTTGATTTCCCGTTGACCATAGACATAAAACGACTTGTAAATGGAGGCCCGTAAGCATCTTCATCACTGCGTTCTTGAATATTTTCTTGAAAGATTTTGGTTAATTACGAACTGTTGACGCATATTTGCTAACAATGTATATAGATTGATAAAATACGATAGAGAGGGATACGCGAGGATTGGAGTGATGCCACGCTATGGTGATGCAGATAGCGTGAGGTGGTTTGAAGTGGAATCATGTTGTGTGTTTCATATTATTAACACTTATGAGGATGGCGATGAGGTTAATTAGCAGCTTATACGAATCTATATATCATTATATGTGCAAGTGTAACGATTGTTAATAGGTAAATTTCGCAACATAAACAGGTAATAGTGCATGCATTTAGAGCGAACAACTCTATTATACCAGGACCCGATCTAGGGTTGAACAAGTTTGAGTGGTTTTCAAGCCGTTTCAAGTGTTTGGAGTCGCAACAATCCGACACTGCTTTCAGTTCAGATGAATCTTTCTTCTCACGAGCTTACGAATGGAGATTAAACATGGAGAATGGAGAAGTGAAAGAACGATATCTCTCAGGAACAACACGTTCGATGGATTTCCCTATGATTAATGAAAATTATTTGGGCCTTGAAAACAAATATGGGTATGCCCAAACTGTTGATCTAGATGCGAGCTCCATTTCAGGCATGGCTAAATATGGAGGACTAGTGAAGCTCCATTTGAAAGACAGAAGATCGAGTTTAATGGTAGAGAATTATAACTTTGTGCTACAATTTTAATACCATATTTATGCAGATTGATAACTTTATACTATCTTCTTAGGATGAAAAACAAGATTATGTAGAAATGGAGTACCATAAATTTCCAGAAAACACATTCTGTTCAGGTGCTGTGTTTGTGCCGAAGCCCGGTGGCCTTGAAGAAGATGATGGTTGGGTGATCTCGTTTGTACATGATGAACACTTGAATAGATCTCGGGTAAGTTTATATTAATCTCTTATTACATGTGTATATTCTTGTGAAGCAAATCATACTAATGGTTCTTGGATATGAATGGGGGACAAATTGGCTTAATTTCACAGGTTATTCTAGTAGATGCACATAAGTTTACCAGTGAGCCAGTTGCAATTATTAATTTGCCATGTCGAGTGCCTTACGGTTTTCATGGAGCTTTCATGCCGATAATCTCGTAAATATATATATGATGTGGACCAAGTCGAACAACTAATTCAAGTCGTGCTTACATGAGATTATGTGGCCCACTTGTTAATGTGTGTTATGATTTAGATACTTTAGTGTTGTATAGCCCATTGTGTATTCTCTAGCATAGTATACGGCTCATGGCCTCACTGTATTGTATTTATACTTTGTAACATTATCAGTTTGAATCAAAGAAATCAATTTCTCAATATTGTATGGGAGTCTACTACAAAATCCTCCTAAAATCTCACATTATATATTTATATTCACATCCCACTGCCAACCTTCATTCGGCATTACGAACGAAAAACATATGTGCATTTTGCTCTTGATCTTTTTTTAAAACCACAAATCTGATCTACTCCTAAACTAATCCTAATACCACTTATGTCATAGACAGGAATTGGACCCTTGGCCTCATGAAGGGAGGGCAAGACCTAATACGGTTGGACAAGAAACCAAATGGCTTCAACTAGCATTCCATAGATTTGAAACGAAAGCATATGCTAAAGAGAAATATGGGGGTACATAGCTTGGATGGCAACATATAATTGTTAATCACCCTCCAAGCCAGAGACTTTTGAGTTGTGGAGAATAATCTAAAGATGAAGGTGAAGTTGTTGTAACTTGTATGTAATATCCCAATTAAAATAAGATAATTAAATAATAAACGGAACCCGATGTGTAATTTTTATCATTATTTTATATTATTATAGCCCAAAAATCGAGTAATAAGTATCGGGATGTTAATTTCGGGGGTTAAAGTGCAATTAAGGGACTTATTTTGAAAAGGTTTTGAAAGAGGAGGGACTATTTGTTATCATTTGGACCAATATAAAAGAATTTATGGAAACATGGGGTTAAAGAGTAAATATTAAACTTAATTTGAGAAGAATTCATCAAGGAGGAACCATTTGGTAACAATTGGATTGAATTTGGAAAAAAAAAAAAAAAAAAAAAAAAAAGGGAATGGGGGTGGGACTGATATTGTTATTATGGCTTAATGTTTTGAGGGATCGGGTATATAGCTTAAGGTAACCCTAACCCTAGAGGCCTTCCATCAGCCACCGCTCTCTCTATATATACATCTTTAACCTCCGCTGCTATCTCCTTGCTGATGCTCGACGCACTGGTGTCTCCGTCGCCGGCAAAGACGTGGACGATGTAGCTGCTGTCGAGAGGGACCACGGAGATCATGAAAGGTGTTGTCGAACCATCGCCGCCTTGCTGCTTTCGTTGCTGCCATTTCAGACGAGAAGAGAGGCTGAGGATCGAAGCCGGATGTCGGGAATCACTTTCATTCAACCTAAGTCGTCGAGCAATTGTTGATGCTCATCTAACCGCCTCCTCCCCAGCTGTATTCACTTCTTCTTTTGTTCATCATCGATGCGTCTCAGCTTCGTTGGCGCCACCATGACTGTCGTCGTTATGTCGCTCGTGGTGCTGTTGCTGTCGTTATGTACTACCGGTGGTGGTTGTGTCCAGAATCTCGAGGAAGGGTTTGTTGTGTGCGTTGATTGACTGGGAACCAACAAAAAACCACCGCCACCATCGTCAGGTGGTGGTTGCCATCGTAAAGTCATCACTAACGCTGCCATACGCGATCAAATGGGTGGTTGGCTTCCCTTTTCGAGCAGAAGGCTTGATGATGTGCGTGTTCAGTTGATAAGTGTGTGGGTGTTTGGCTGGAGTTCTCGGAAAAGGCATCACCACCACCATAGGGTGGTGGCTGCCGCGATATGCCGCCTTGTGTGTGTTTATCTTATTGCGTGGGTGTATTTTAGCGTGTGTGTGTGTGCGGTTACTTTTGGGATATTCATTGTAATTTGTAACAAAAGATAGAATAATGAAAAGAAATTGAAAACCACCACCTTAGGGTGGTGGCTGCTACCATCGGCCGTCGTGTCAGGTGGCGGTGTGCTTGCCTCGTTGAGTTTGATTCGTTTAGGGTGCTTGAAACCTTAATGGGCCTTATAAGCCCTAATGGACCCTAATTGACCCAATAAAACCCTAATGGGCTTAATGATATTCTAGTGGGCTTAATGGGCCTAATAAAGCCCTAATTGACCTAAAAGCCCAACAAATTGATAAATGGGCTAGTATTTGGGTTAGAAACCCTAATTTGGGTTTGGAAAACCCTAATGCAAATAAAACCCTAATTTTGAGAATTTATCAGGACACACGAGAATTGTTTAATAACTTGAAATATTAAATAATAATCATTGGCAAAAGTTAATCTAAGCAATATTGGACTTAGTGGATTAAGTCCTTAGTGGGTTAAGTCCTTAATGGGTTAAGTGAGAAACACTTAACCTCAATCGTTATTTTATGTGAAACCCTAATTTCACTTGGGTTTATTGTTGGGCCTTGATGATTGGATTATTAATGGGTCATCCAATAATAATCTTATGGACTAGAATATGTTGATGGGCTTACGGTAAGACCCATATGAGGGTTTTGACCCAATTTGGAAAATTGGGCCACAGATGGGCCATAGTTTAGTCCTTTGTGATTATGAGATATTAGGCCATTGAAAATACAAAATGATTGACTGGACTTTTGGTTGGGCCTTAGAATGAGACCATGCAAAGTTTTGGGCCCAATTTGGAAAATTGGGCCATATGTTGGGCTTTGATTCATAGTTGACTTTGGGCCTATGGATTGGGCCTTGGGCTTGAATAAAGCCAACCTTGGGGTAATGTGGTAATTATCCACGTATGTATTTTTGGTTATGTGTTGCGACCTAATTATTAATTGGATGTTATTTTGGTGTTGATAGTTCGGGAATCTGTCATCCAGCAGTTGGGGTTAAGTCTGCGGGACTTCAGCAACGTGGGGTTATGTCTATGGGACTTCATCAGTGTGAGGTGAGCTACCTTCCAGTAGTGGTGGGTCTACGACCACAATGTCGACCCACCAGTAGGAGTTGTATGTTGGATGATTGTCTTTGTGATATTCATCTAGGTTTGCCTCTACTTGATATGTTTTATGTTGTAGCATGATATGATGTTACATGATAATGATGGTAGGGGGTGAAATAGTCCCCGGTTACCGATCGATAGGACCGAAGGGGTAGATTAGTACCCAACTATGCTAGATAGATTATGATATATGTGTTATGTTCTAGTGTGGTAGTGGTAGGGGTAAAATAGTCCCTGGTTACCAGTTGCAAGATACCGAAGGGGAGGCTAGCACCCAGATATGTTAGGCAGTTACCAATTGAAATATACCGAATGGGAGGCCAACACCCAGATATTCTAGGCAGTTACTGGTTGAAAGATACTAAAGGGGTGGCCAACACCCAGATATGCTAGGCATTATGTGTTTATATAGTATGTGGTATGATGGGGGAACTCACTAAGCTTCGTGCTTACAGTTACAGTTTTGGTTTCAGGTACTTCGTTTTCAAAGGAAAGGAGTCGGCTCAATCGTAGCGCATCACATTATGGTTTTCCGCACATGAGATCTTTGGGATTACACTCTGATATTGTTTATGATAACATGTTTTGGTTATTTCTACTTTAGTTTGACATGACATGATATTATGGAGGTTTTATTATACTTTTGGTTTTATAATAACTTATTTAAAAATGAAATTTTTGGCCTTGAATTTTGGGATGTTATATTGTAACTTAAGCTAAGGGAGAATTTTACAAGAAGCCCGGTCTTGGCTTCGGCTTAGAGCACAATGTTGAGCTTCATATCAAAAGCGAAGGTTGACCTAAAAAGAGAACATTAGAGACTTCGTCCGCAAAGCAAACACCGTAGCCAATGGAGGTTTTGTATAGGTGCTGATAGTGGCACTGACAACACCTACCCCTCTCTATGGTGTCTGTTAACAATGTTAAAAATTTCGATTTTTTTACCTATTTTTCCTGTAACAGTAATATATACTTCAATTTCGGCAACACCTAGTATGTATTCTTAGGTTCGTCCTTGTAGCATAGTTGTAGAGAATCAAAGCTTCAAGTGAGAAGCCAAATTAAGGCACAATTTCACCTTTAGTATTCTCCGACGTTGGGTGTTCTCCATGCTTAATTCGTAGCTATAGTAGAAGAGAAGTTGTTCCCGGCTCTAAGCATGAGTTTGTCCTATTAATTTAGTAAGCAAGAGTACTTATGGGCCAACCTTTGAGCCTAGCCTAAAAGATTTAGGTCAACGAACATAACAAGTCTATTTAAAGTTAATATGGTTCTAAGGTATATATATATATATATATATATATATATATATATATATATATATATATATATATATATATATATATATATTTATTGATAACCCTTTTAAACTTCATAAATAATTTGTTCATAATTCCTCAGTAATGTATCCATCTTAGTATTCATGTTTCCTTTTTATACGAGGTATCCATTATTTTTGGTAGCTTTAGTATCCCTTGAGATGTTTCTGTGTCCTTCAAAAATCTACCCGTCCAAAAATTATAACCCAACTCACCCCATCTCCTTAAAGAATCTCACATTCGTGTGATTTTACAACACTAATGACTAATCTGAAACTGTCAATATGCTTATTTTATAGGAATCTATATCGGGCTAGATTTTTTGAGTATTACTAGCCTATTAGACATTTTGGAATATATTTGTGTTATAAATATTTAGCATATTGTTATCGGAAAAGTAAAAGTTTAATTGAAGTTTTGTTTTTTATTATCATCTTAATTGTGTTTTTTTTTATCCCATTAAAATTATTAAAAAGAAATCAGGCCTATTTTGTTAATATAAATTTTTAAGGGAAAAAATGCATCGCAAAAAAAGGATTTTTTTTATTTATTTATTTATTTAAGCACAGATATAATGGCATACAGATTGTCACTAACAGCTAAAAATGTTGTAGTTGTGTAATAAAATAATATTACTAGAAAACAAAAAACTTTTAACAACACAAACACAAAGTGTCATTATAGAGTATAGACTTTTAGTGGCAACATTTTTAGCAAGTATCTAAAAAGTTTGTTTATCATGTCTTCTTAATGGTGTGTCATGATTCAAAGGATTATACTTGATATTATACTTCAACAAAATATCACATTAAGTCATATATATATATATATATATATATATATATATATATATATATATATATATATATATATATATATATATATATATATATATATATATATATATATCAATCAGTAAAAAATATATAAAGAATTATTATTTATATACAAAATTGACACATTAAGTCATATTTTACAAACGACGTGCTCGCCATGACTTGTAAAAGTTTGAGGTTTGATATTGCCGCCAAGTCACGTCTAACATTATTTAGAACTTTAGTTTTTAGTGACAATATCCATTTGCAAGGTAATGGTGAAGCAACATTATCCACTCCCGAGGATTGATGATCTTTTCAACCAGTTTCAGGGTGCATCTTGGTTCTACAAGAATCATTTGCGATCAGGTTATCATCAGGTCCAGTTCAGGGATGAGGATGTGCAGAAGCCAGCTTTCCGGACTCGATATGGTCATAATGAGTTTTTGTTGATGCCTTTTAGGCTTACAAATGCTCTAGTCACGTTCATGGATCTCATGAACCGCGTGTATAGACCAATGTTGGATCGTTCTGTGATAGTATTCATTGATGATATATTGGTTTATTCCAAGACTTAGGAGCAGTATGAGGAGCACTTGAGGGAAGTGGTGGAGACATTGAGGAGGGAGAGACTTTTCGGAATGTTCTCTAAGTGTGGGTTCTGGTTGCATGAGGTGCAGATTTTGGAGAACCTTGTCAACCTGAAGGGTATCCTGGTCGATCCAGCCAAGGTCGATGACGTGATGCAATGGTAGGTTTTGAGGTCTACATTTGAGATTCTGAGCTTTCTTGGGTTAGCTGGTTACTATCGGAGATTTATCCAGGGTTTCTCCAAGATTGTTGTTCCTTTAACCCGATAAACTAAGAAGTCAGTGACGTTTCACTAGGGGCCTGAGCAGTAGGAAGCTTTTGAGACTCTTAGACAGCGGGTGTGTGAGGCACCAATTCTGACCCTACCAAAGGGTGTTGATGATTTTGTGGTTTATTGTGATGCTTCGATCTCCAGTCTGGGGGCAGTACTATTGCAAAACGGTTGCATAGTCGCTTACACTTCAAGGCAGCTAAAGCCTCATGAGGCGAATTATCCAATGCATGATTTGGAGTTGAGGGTCGTGGTTTTTGCCCTCAAGATTTGGCGACATTACGTCTCTGGGGTTCATTCTACTATTTATATGAATCACAAGATCTTGAGGTACTTGATGGATCAGCCAAATCTAAATATGAGGCAGCGTATATGGTTGGATGTATTGAAGGGTTATGATTGTGAGTTCCTTTATCACCCGGGAAAAGCCAATGTGGTAGCCGATGCTCTCACCCGCAAGGCGGTCGCGGATCCGATCAGAGATATATTTTTGAGTATGACCATGATTACTCCATTTTTGGAGCGGATTCGTGAGGCACGTGTCGAGGCTATAAAGGAAGAGCACTGCAAGAACAAGCGTATCGTGGGTCAGGTGGCTTCCTTCAATTATGATAGTCGCGGATTGTTAACTTTGCATCAATGAGTTTGGGTTCTTTATTGTGGTGACGTGTGCTAGATTCTGGGGGAGGATGCTCATAAGTCTAGATTCTCCATTCATCCAGGGCGATGAAGATGTTTAGGGATCTTCGCTAGATTATTTG
Organism: Lactuca saligna; assembly: GCF_052625555.1. Lineage (NCBI taxonomy): Eukaryota > Viridiplantae > Streptophyta > Magnoliopsida > Asterales > Asteraceae > Lactuca > Lactuca saligna. The sequence goes on from NC_136422.1 coordinate 25,156,562, forward strand.
TAGCCCTGCACGAGAGGGGATGTGGTATGGCATGTAGATCGGTTCTTGACTTGCAGGAAGTTCAAGGTCGAGCATCAATGTCCTCATGGAAAGATACAGTCGTTGGAGATTCTGGTATGGAAATGGGAGGACATCACTATAGATTTTATCAAGAAGCTTCCCAGGGCTGCATGTGTAGTGGATTCGATTTGGGTCATCGTTGATTGTTTGACCAAGAGCTTGCATTTCATTTCAGTTCAAGAGAGTATTTATGCAGAGAATTTAACCGAGGTTTATATCAGGGAGGTGGTGACACATCTTGGGGTGCCAGTATCGGTGGTTTCTGATAAGGATGTTCATTTTACTTCCAAATATTGGAAGAGGTTTAATGACGAGTTGGACACTCTTCTTCATTTCAGTACAACTTTTCTTCCGTAGACTGATGGTCAAAGCGAGTGGACTATCCAGACTCTTAAGGATATCCTGCATGCATGTGTGTTGAATTTTGAAGGGATTTGCGATACGTATCTTCTATTAGCGGAATTTTCATATAGCAACAGTTACCACCGCAACATTGATTGACCTCCTTTTGAGATGCTCTACGGGAGGAAATGAAGGACCCTGATTTGTTGGGTTGAGGTCGGTCAACGGGTTATGGGGGGTACTGGGGCGGTACTTAAGACCATTGAGCTGATTCAGCAGGTTCGGATTAGGCTCCAGATAGCTCAGAGTCGGCAGAAGAGTTATACCAACAGACGCCTGTCAGACTTAGAGTTCTAGGTGGGAAATATGCTTCTCCTTAAGGTTTCACCTTGGAAAGGTGTCATTCGGTTCAGGAAGCGGGGAAAGCTAGGCCTTAGGTATATTGGTTCGTTTAGGGTTTTGGATTGGGTGGGCTGTGTTGCTTACCGATTGGATCTTCCAAATAAGCTCAATCAGATTCATTTCACGTTTCATTTCCCTCAGCTACATAAGTTTTTAGTGCATGATTCCGCAATGGTACCATTGGAAGATATTCAGGTGGATGACCGCCTGAATTATATTGAGAGGCCAGTGGAGATCTTGGATAGGAAATTAAAGACCTTGAGGAACAAGGTTGTTGAGTTTGTGAAGGTATAGTGGCAACAGCGCATGGGGTCGGAGTGGACGTGGGAGCCTGAGGGCGAGATGAGAGTACTACCCAGAGTTATTTGGTGCGGCAGACTTCGAGGATGAAGTTTGATTCAAGTGGGGGAGATTTGTAACACTCGATTCCAGGTATGAGTTTAATTCCAAAAGTCTTCATACTTTTCTATGTACACGACATGTTTATGTTATAATACAGTGTGTTGAAGGGCCTATGGTCCGCGAACTTTAGTGAACCAACACAACGTATTTATGCTAAAACATGGCATGTTGGCAGCTGGTGGATAAACCCTAATTTTATGGTGTTGCACCCTATTTAAAGGCATTAAGTGCTCATGGTTGGCCTCATTATCAGCCTCTAGTGCCTCCAAAACCCTAAAATCGATTTCTAAGTTTCTTGGTGGTGCTCTTGAGCTAGTGATAAGCCTTTGGTGTTCATTTTTGGATCTTGTGACGGAAGAGGAGATATTGAATTTTGCTTGCTTGGTGGGAAGGCTTTGGATCCAGTATCATCTTCATTTGTGCAAGCTTTCCAAGGTATCAAGTTTGAACCTTAACTTATAGATACTTATATCTCTTTATTTTTGTGTTTTGTTATGTTTTTGGCCCTTTTGGGTTGATAAGTGAGTAAATTCGTCTAAAGGGCTTGTTATTCTAGATCTAAGTTGTATTGGACTCCTTGAGCATAAAGGTGCAAGCTTTATGAGAAAATTTGGTTACATACATGCATTCACTCACTTATTAAGTTCCTTTTAAGCTTAAGAGCTTCATTTAGACATGCATGAATGTTAAGTTGGTAACTTTACTTGGTTTTCCAGCTCAAGGAGGTCAGATCTATGTTTAGAGGCTATATCTTTAAGAGTTAATTGCTTATTGGTTAAGTTTTGTGCTATTAGCCTTAGGCTTTAGGTTTTGGACCCTTTTTGGTGAGTTTTCCTCACTGCGTTTAGCGAGTCGATGGAACCAATGTCGACCTAAGATCTATTATGTTAGAATACTCATTGTTTCTGTGACACTTATATATATATATATATATATATATATATATATATGCTTGTATGCTATTACCTGTTATTCTTATATGAATAATATGTGGGCGGGGCCCACTATACTCAATGGGCGGGGCCAGTTGTGTGATATGTATGTACGGTATGTGATATCTTGGGGAATTCGCTTAGATATGTGCTTATACTTTTTAATTTATGTTCCAAGTACTTCCAGTTCCAAGGGGAAGGGCTCGGGATGATTGCAGGGCACACACCACCTCATTCTGCTTTCTGATGTTTTACTCTGACGATGACGATGTTTGATGCACTATTTTGTCTGGCATGTATCGATGGTTATTTGGAGAATATTGGTTTTATTAAATAAATAATGAAAGTTTTGAATCATATTTTTGGGATGTTCCACATTTTATAATGTAAACGTGGCGATTCTAGTTTATAAAGATGATGGTTTTATTTTTAAAACAAATTTTTGAAATTGGAGTTCATGAAATTTTAGTTTGCATTTCTAATAATAGCAATGATGACTTGAGTATTGATTCCTCTAATAGTTTAGATATGATCGTACTTATGGAATAATTTCCTTAACAACATAAGTAAGAATCACATCACCAAGCTCCAATTGGATGGGACTTGGAATCATTCACTTTGAGTTGGATGATGCATTCGAATCTTGTATGTTGCCAAGATGACTTAGTCACCATTCACATGGAAATGTAATGGCAATAAATTATTGTTGGATCTTGTACACACTAAAGTGTGTGGAATTTTCAGATCCACCACAATGGACTACATATACTACTATGTCATATTTATTGATAGTTTCAATAGACGTGGTTATGTTTATATGATTAATCATAATTCTGACACTTTGAAAAGTTTCATAGAGTTTCAAAACAAGTAGTAAATCACTTGGGCATGAAGATAAAGGGTCTTGTAACACCGTAAATTTCAAAACAAAATTTTCAAATTTTTATAAAACATAATTCATTTAATATTCGAAAAACAACCATATTTAATCATTCAATCCAAGTAATACAAAATCCCAAGATCTCAAAATCATAAATCCCATGCGTGTGTACTGATCAAGCCGGCGCCTTTCTGCGGTCGTCACTAGTACCTGAAACAAATAACATCAAACACTGTAACCACAAAGCTTAGTGAGTTCCTCAAAATACCACATATAACACATATTAGCCACTCGAGGCTATAACTCTGTGGGTCCGTGCACCCAAACTCTACGAACCCTCAGGTTCTAACTTTGTGAACCTTCCGGTTCTAGCTCTGTAAACATGCACAGCATAAATCACATAGAAATAATGCAGTACAACACATAACATACATAGCATACAAATACTCTGTCACATAACTCTAGTTACCTACTCAAGGTAAAGTATAGTGAGAAGACTCACCTCGCGTGTCTCGAAAATTCGTAAACCCCTGAAATCACTAGTGCTCGATCTCCCGAGCTATAGTCCTCCTATAACACAATACATCTCTAATTAACACTTTCCCAACTAAGGTTGACTATCCCTTAACAAATTAACATAGGTCAACACTGGTCAATGGTCAACGGTCAACTTTGACCGGACTCAGCGAGTGCACTATAACGACTCGGCGAGTCTAAGCGCATACACTGATTTCCCTGGGATCCTCTCTTGACACGTCGAGTATTCTCCTAACTCGACGAGTTCCACCTGGCATGAGTTGTGGGGCCACCACGACTCAACTCGCCGAGTCTCAAAACAACTCGGTGAGTCCAGCTTGACTCAGTCCACCTGTCAACCCACTCTGACTCTCCCTGACTCACTGAGTCAAACGCTCAACTCGGCAAGACCACTTACTGTGTGGTGCTGGGCAATATTCATGCTACTCGCCGAGTCTGTTCTTCGGACTCGGCGAGTCCATGCCATGAAATGACTCAAACTCGCTCCTAAGGTCAGATCCGGTCCATTAACTCATAGATCCAGTCCTTCCAAGCTTATTTAGCACGTAAAGTCACTACCTTGATGTACATACAACATCTATATGACCATATATGATATTTTGTCCCAAATACCACAACTCAAGGTCATAATCTCCATTGCTCTTCATAAAGCTTGATGAGTGAGGCTCTCTAGACCTCTATGGATCCAGATCCAAAGCCTCAACATTAGAAAGGGACTATTTGACATCAAATCAACCCAATAAAGGCCACAAGAAACCCTAAATCCAAATATACTTCATAAAATAGAAGATAAGTTGAAATAATACCTCAAGTTCGAAGATCTGAGCCTCAAATCCACAGTATAGCAATCTCCTATGCTTCCTCTTGGTTATGACCTCCTTCTCCTTGCTAAATAACACGACAAAGGTCAAGAATTTCTTCCTTTCTCTCTCAAAACGCTCAAGCACTCTAGGGTTTCTCTCTATGGATTGGTGAGCACAAATGACGGCCATAAGGCCCTTTAAATAGGTCTCAAACCCCGGGAATTAGGGTTTCATCACACAGCGTGGACTCGCCGAGTCCACTCTTGGACTCGCCGAGTCCGGACGCGAACCCGTGCCCAATACCGCGATCCTACTCGGCGAGTTTGAGCTCCAAATCACCGAGTCCACTCACAATTTCCAAAAAAATAAGCCAATAATAAATACCTGGAAATTCCGGGCTGTTACAGTCTTTAATTTGAAAGGAAAGGAGAATGCCTTAGTATCAGGTTCGACAATCATCATAGATATTATGGAATGGTTTCCATAATTAGCTTCTCCTAGGACACCATAATGTAATGATGTTACTAAATGGAGAATCTGATGATATATTGTTTGATCTATGATAAGTTGTGCTTCGCTACAAATTACATTTTAGGAATATACACTTAAATAATAGAGCATATTTTGAACCTTGTATCTAACTAAGTAGGTTTGAAAACACATCATGAAATGTGGAGTTGGAAATTTCCCTCACATTCAGATCTGGTGTTGTGAGGTTTGTTCTTAGACGAAAAACCAATGACCAACTTCAATTTAGATTTATGAAGTGTTATAATATCAGGTATTCACTAAAGACTTTTGATATTTGTTTAAAGGCCCATAGGAATGTGGTTCTTATAGCTCAAAAGGAATGTTCCTTGAGGAAAAGAAGATATACATATTATAAATTTAGTGGGAGTCATATTGACCTTGGAGAAATTCAAGATATGACCGAAAATGTACATGTAGTTGGCACTAACTCTCAACCTAAGGTTAGAAAACCAGTTGATTCAAATGACACTGCCTTACCTTTTCAAAGATATAGTAGAGTTAGATCACCACCCAAGTTTTATGAGTTTCATCTAACTGTGGAACGATACATGTTGATTAGTGATAAAACATTTTCCTAATAGCTGCTAGGAAGCAATGGTGGGTCTTATGGTTGCCATTGGAAGTGTTAAGGATAGAAAAATTCGATCCATGAAAGATAACTAATTTTGAAATTAGTTGATCCAAAACCTAGTCTTATAAAAGTAGGTTGTGATTAGATCTTCAATGTGAAGACTAACATGGATAGGAACGTATACACATTCAAAGCTATTATGGTGAAAATGGGTTTCGCTCAAACTCAAGAAACTGACTATGAGGAAACATTCTTACCAGTAGCCGAGAAAGATCTATTTGGTTATTTGTTAACATTGTTACCTTCATTGATATAATATTTGGTAAAGTGGATGTTTAAACGACTTTACTCAATAGGAAACTTTCAAAGGATATATGACATATCCTATAAGGATTTAAACATACAAACTATTAAACAAGGCCTGTAACCTTGAGAAAACTATCTATAGATTTAAGAAAGTATCATGTAGTAGGAATCTATTCTTCCATGAGAAAGTCAAAGAGTGTTGTCTTTCTCAAAGTCCAGATTATTCTTAAGTACATTTCAAAGCCTGTGGGAGTGTCATTGTCTTCCTAGTATTATATGTTGATGAAAATATCGCTCATAGGAAACATTGTCCTTAAGATGTAAAGTGCAAAATCTAGGGAATTGTTTCGCTATAATGGACATGGGGAACCGATATTGATACTTGGTATTTGGATCTAGAAATAAGCTCAAAATGTTTAATAGCATTCAGTCAAAGGATGATGTGTTGAAAGGTTTCATCATGAAATTCTCAAAAGGATTATTCATATGGTTCATCGCAAGGAGTTGAGTGCATCTCAAAATTCCTCTGTATAAGTCATAAAAATGATATGATATCTCAAGTCATATATGCTTTGGATATAGGATCGATCAATCATGAATGTTATGACTCGTACTTATTTTGATGTATTAGATGTTTTGAGCACCATGAGATTGTATCAGAAATTGGCTCGACTAATGTCACAACTAGCAATTTAAGGTTTAAGATGTGAAGCTTTTTCACAACAAATGCCTTCATGAAACCTTGTTGCATCTTATTTATAAAATGCAAACTACAATGTTATTTGAATTCATACGAGCATACATTATGATTCAAGTTGAAATAGCCTCACATAAATGCAAAAACTAGATCCAATAGCTAAGTCCAATCAATTTTGGGCCTTAGCCGAGGAATTCTCGGCCCAACACCCTATTGGAAAAAAAAACTCCTTCTTTGGGCCTTATTAGGCTGATAACTCCTTCATTGGGCCTAATTGGGCCGAAAACCTTCCTTACGCCTTATTGGGCCGAAAACTCCTACCTTTTAGCATTGATGGACCGAAAACTCTTTTTGGGCCAAGACAAAAACCGAAACCACTCTTTTTGGTCCACCCTTTGGGCCGAGAACCCTTTGGGGTCGGTTAGGGATGAAGAAAAAAAAGGAAAAGGAACGGAAAAAGGAGTTGCCACCTCCTTATTACATATCTAGGTCAAAGAACTCCATATTTACACATATTTTCATGTGTATGACTCTTAGAACTCCTTCCATTTTCGAGGTCTTCAAAACTACACCAAGCTAGATCCAACAACTTCTTCTTCTTCTACCACTCGAAATCTTCAAGGTGAGCTTCATACCCCCATATTTTTCGTATTTTTCATTTTTTGAAGGAGATGATACAAGTCAAATCTCGTTTAACCATTGGATAATTGTGTGGACCAATGTTTTATGTGTTTAACCTTTGGGTAATTGCATCAAGATGGATTTTACCTTATACATCTTCATAAAAATCATGAGAAATACATTTTGCATGAAATCTTATGGATATGGGTCGTACATTCAAAAATGACAAAAAAATATAAGTGTTGTGCTCAAACATGTTAACTTTTTGACATATACATTTTACACACTTATACTTACACAAATATTGGAATATAATAAACTTCAAGGTGGCTATATGCATTTTTGTAAATAACGTGACATGTTAGAGTCACAAAAAAATAGTATATTTTGTGTTACAAAACTCTTAAACTAAATTTATGTGTGTTAAACAAACTACAAAACATGAGTATTTTACTAAAAATAATTTTTACAAGTAAAATAGTCGTAATATGATGTCTCCATTTTAATGCTTTAAAAACTTAGAGGATTATGCTATTTACCAACATATATTACAAAGATTCTATTAATGATTATTTATAAAAAGTGTTAAAACTAATTGAACCTAAACGGTATACAAAACAGAATTATACGACACAAAAATTTACGTGTCATAATCTGTCCATCATAAAGCTTTTAAAAGTAAAAGTTGTAAGCTGTATGTCATAAAGATGTAAAACGTGTGTCATAAAACTTCAGTCATAAGTTTACACTAGTAATGTCGTTTTCATTATTCAACGAGTGGAGCCAAAGTTCGCGTAAATTAGTTAATGCTCTTGTGAGACTTTTTCTTCTTCGTACCTACCTAGCGTACACCGTAAGTCCTGTGTTATAACTAGAGTCTCATGGAGGGAGAGCGAGACTATTGTGTATAGATCTATATGGGATTGACAACTTCACACCTCAGTTGTTCGCTACAGTTAGACCGGCGTGTCTAGGGTGACAAAGGTCCTCCCGGCTCCGACGCTTGAAGAACGTCATGTTCAGGCATATCAGTCATATTAGTATATTAGTTTACGGGAAGATTACCCTTCATTAGTTTTTTTCTAAAGGATGTAACTACATACTATTTCGGTTTACGGGAAGCTTTTACTTCATTAGTTCTTCTAAAGGATATAACTACATACTATTTCGGTTTACGGGAAGCTTAGTTTTTCTAAAAGATATAACTACATACTATTGTTCAGTCAATAACTCGCATACATTTTTTGTCTTAGGGTTTTAAGACTACAGTCATTCATACATCAGAAAATATTGATTTTTCTGGGAACACACTCCTTACAATTACAAAAAAGAAAAAAAAAAAACAAAGGACATACATGCATATATTCACAATGTTGAAACGAGACTTACTAATCATTTTCATAGAAGATATCAGATTTTCTAAAAGTACTATGAGAACTATTCTGAACAAGTGCAAAACCATTTTTATACAAAAATGCTTATGAACTCACCAACTTTTTACTTGAGACTTTTCAAAACGACTTGTATCCTTGGTGAACCAGCAAGTGGTGCAACGTTATGAAATTTTACTTTTGTCACTTTTGTGTAACTGATGAACCAATACAATATGAAACTATGTAAGTGTGTATTTTAAATGTATGTCTCTTGGAATGTTATGTTTCATCTATATTCACTTGTGATGATACTATACAATGATGTCATCCGCCCTCAGACGTTTCCGTCGTCCTGGTTCAGGGGTGTGACAGATTAGTATCATAACATTGTTTATAGTGAACTAGTATATCAAACCATACAAGATATACAACTATAAAACAATGGGACTAAAACACTCTAACTAAAAGTATAACTTAAAAGTATAAGTATTTTATAAAAGTATACACACATACTAGGATAATATTGTAACATCCCGAAATATCAAGAGTAAAGTTGAAGGGCTAAAAGAGTAAATTGGGAAAGAGTGACTCGGCGAGTCCATGTGCGGACTCGGCGAGTAGAGTCGCGACTTGGTCGCGTGTTAAGTGGCCGACTCGGCGAGTTAGTGTAATGGACTCGGCGAGTAGGCGCTGAGTGGAGAAAACCCTAATTCTCGGGGTTGAGCCTTATATAAAGATCATTATGTTTTCCTCCCAGCCTCTTTATCACCCCTTGAGCCCCAGAAAACCCTAAATCGCGGAGAAGCACCATTGTTGAGTGGATTGGAGCTTGGAGAAGTAATTGTTGAAGGAATTTTGGGAGATTGAAGGCTTGGAGCAAGGGGCTTTGCTTGGATTCGAATTAGATTGCAGTTGGGGCATCTCTTAGAGGTAATATCTTGTTATTGGACTGTTGTTATGTGGTTTCTTCATTTTGGGGTTGTAGGAATTTGTCTAGGGATGTAATGGGAAGTCTAGAGGCTAGATCTGAGGTTGCTACCTCAGATCTGGAAGGGAGAAGAATCAGAGAGCATGAAAGTCCCTGTGTTGGAGTGTTTAGTGAAGCTTACATGTCCCAAACCCTAGCCCAATGTGCAAACGGCTTAGATCTCTTTGGATTCATGTAAAGTTTGCCACTTTACGTGATGGATGAGTGGTAGGAGACTAGATATATGCTTTGGAGCAGTTGCATGGCCTGGAATGCTTCCGAATGTATTCAGACCGGTGGTACTCAGCGAGTCACATGGGTGGACTCGATGAGTTGGATGAAGATGGCCTGGAACTCGACGAGTTGTATGAACAGCTCGGCGAGTAGGTTGAAGATAGCCGTAGACTCGGCGAGTCTGTTCTTGGACTCAACGAGTCTTGTCGAAGGGTCCCGATATTCTCTGGTTGAGTCGAGAATCGGTGAGTCGAGGGATGACTCGGTGAGTTGTGTGCGAGTGGACTCAGAGTTGTTGGACTCGGCGAGTTAGGTCGCGGATTGAGTGAAGTTTTGATTATGGGAACTCGACGAGTCACAGGGTTGACTCGGCGAGTAGGGTCAGTCAGGGGTTGACTTTGACTGAGGACTTTGATTTTGACCAAGGGTTGGCCGTTGACTTTTAGGGTTTGGTCAGCGATGTGGCCTTTGGGCTAAGAGAGGGGTAAAATAGTCTTTTACCCTTAAGAGGGTGCCATGAGAGGATTGATTCTAGTCTCGAGAGTTATATTCATGAGAGTATTTGCCTTACGTGCTAGGCGGTGGCGAGTTCGAGATTTAAGTGTGGGGACATCTGCTTTCTGCTTGCCAGGTGAGTCTTCTCACTATACTTTACCTTGAGTAGGTAACCAGAGTTATGTGATTAGAGTCTTTGTATGCTATATGTACGTGATGTGTTGTACTGCATTATTTCTATGTGATTGATGCTGTGCATGCTTATAGAGTTGGAACCGGAAGGTTCCCAGAGTTAGAACCTGAGGGTTCACAGAGTTTGGGTGCACGGACCCACAGAGTTATAGCCTCGAGTGGCTAATATGTGTTATGTGTGGTATTTTGGGGAACTCACTAAGCTTCGTGCTTACAGTGTTTTGTGTGATGTTTTTTTTCAGGTTTCTTTCAATATCACGGGACGGCACCGGCTTGATTGTACACACCAGAGAAAGAGTCGTATTTTGGAGGATCCTGGTTTTCTATGCAAGTGAAAATGGAGTTATGTTTTGTAATTCGACTATGAATGAGATTTTGAACAAGTGTTTCTAAGAATAAAATGATTATTTTAAATGAAAATTTTGTCTTGAAATTTACGGTGTTACAAATATCATGATAAGAACAAAACCAAAGTAGTTAGATGTTGGAAACTATGGTAAAACCTAGACAGTTATGTAAACATATCTAGGATAAATATAACCTGATCAACTATATTTATTCAAGATACGACCAACATGTGTTTGGGAGTGATAGTGGTGTTGCGACAAGACTAAAACTTACCCACTTTACATGCAAAGAGACATTAGAATCAAACATGAAGTTTAAAATACTATAGGAGTGTTTTAGGATACGATATAACCCTCGCACTTAAATCTTCTACACATTTCTCACACCTCTATTCTCGCGCAGGCAACATGGTTGAATTTCACCATGATGACCCCTACTACCCTGCTGTAGTGGCCAATGAATGGATCGAGGAGGAACTAGAAGAGGTTCAAGGGGAGAACCCCGAAGTGGGTCTTGAAGAATACCAACAGATGGACTACGAGGGGGAGAAATCTAATGAGGAGTAAGATGGCGATGAATGCGCCAAAGAGATCCTTAGTGAGCCTTACCCTTTGGGAGCAATACCAAACCAACACACAGAGCAAGAGTACCCTACCGACCGTCTACACTCCCTTGAGGAAGAAGTAGCCACCATAAGGCAACAACTCATTGCGGTTGAAGCTATAGCAGCCCTAGTAGAGCAAAGGGCGAAAGAGGCTACTCATGAAATAAGTGAAATGGCTGAGCACCTTGTGAGTTATTTCGGCATATGAGCGTCACTAAACTACTCGCACTATGTCCTACGTTTATTATGTATTTTGTTACAACTAGTATTAGTAAATCAATAGAGGTACACCCTCCAAGAACCCATGTAATCCAAATCAACTCGTTGTACTGATAGCTGCATCCTCTTTTGTTAAACTTAACAATCATCTAATACCTACTACTACGTATCATCATAAATACATTAAAGGAATGTAGATCGAAACATTTAGAATCATACAACGAAACATGTGACTAATATGTGTGCATACATAAATATATGTCTATGAATATAGATGAAGTACAACTAGAAATAACCATAGTTACTCATGAACTCGCTTCTCATCATACAACAGAATCATGCCTTCCCATAGAGACAACTAGCACACCGGAAAAACACCAATCCTACGGATAGACTCCGCTACTTTCCAAGCCGCAGTGACCACTACTACAATATCCATCATTGCACAACTCAACATTAACAACACAAAAGAAAATGGAATCGATGTCGACAATTCCAATCGTGGTAATAACCAAGAGCACCAACGAGTGGCTGCCTATCAGGACACGCCAAACCACAAACCCAAGACCAAGAAATGAAAGTCTCGGAAAAAGAAAGGGAGTCGCTCAACTCAAGGACCTACCAAAAGGAAACAAGTTGTAGCAGCCCATACTCCCACTAGCCCTACTACCTCCACGCTGATAAAACCCTATGCTTGAAACCTCCCGAAATGCAACAAGTGCAACTTCCATCATAATGGAGTCTACCGGAAGTTTCATTGCAAAAGGTGAAACAAGAAGGGGCACAACGCCCGCCACTGCAAGACCTCGGCTCAATGCATCGCCCCAACCCCCGATACTGGAATACGTCCAATATGTTGCACATGCAGTGAAGCGGGACATTTCCAGAGAGATTGTCCAACGAAGACGAATAACGGGGGGATGGAAGGAGTTTAACAACAAGACATGATGAGGCCACAAGGAAACCTATTGGGATTTTCGGTAAGTTTCCAAATAGCAAAAAATAAGCATCGAATTTTCACAAACAGTTGTTACCAATTAAAATCATAAGCATAAATTGTCCCCTCATCCAAACAAGTCATATCATTCATAGAAAAACTAAAGATCCTAGTAGGTGAGCTATAAACGCATGTTCATATATAATTAAGATTCTACAGACTTAGAGTGTGTGATTACGCCTTAATTCTTGTTCCTTGTCTGGTTGTGGACTTAGGGCAGGGTCACTTAGTCGACTGTCATTTCAATCTTAATTATATATGACTAGGTTACACCAGACTATCATAGAGAGATGTAGTCGGAAACATACTAGAAGATTTCATCAGTATTTATCCAAGTACTAGTACCTACTAGAACATCCTAAATCTGGTACAAAACAGTCGCAAAGGTAGTAACAAGGATGAAACTGGTAGTCTTAAAGACATGTATATAGAACCCACTTTCATTCCAAAAAATTATCCCCTTCCACATCGACTTAACATCTATTGCAGTGAGAAGTCCATCATAGTCATTTGGCATGGGCTGGCTTGACCCTCACCATGTCAATTTCATGTGCTGCAAAGATACCTTTCTCCTTACCCGACCGATTAACAAAACTTTTTCAACCTATAAAGACAAACCTCTAAATCAATCTCTTGCATTCGGACACATAAGTACCTATGCAAAAGGTACCACACTCTTTCCTAGCCCACGGTATAAATAAGAAACAATAAGCAAAGGATCGAGGGTAACCTAGAGATTTAGAACCTTTGCGAAGTAGTTCCCAAAAGGTCTTTCAGAAATATCACCTATATGCCAAGTCTAGTTCAGAATCGACTCAACTCTTGGATCCATTCCCGTAGCCAAATCCCCAATGCCACCTAGCACCAACGTAAACACCAAAAGTGACCGGTCAATGGAACTACCCAATAAGTAAGGGAATTATCAGACCAAGACTCGTACCTCAGAGAGCACCCATCCGACTCATAAAGAGGAAAAGCTAATTGTCCATAGGACCATTGATTACTAAGAGTTAATCAAGCCATCATCAAGGATCGATATCCCCTATCCCGAATCGACGGCCTATTCAGCCAACTTTAAGAAATGATCGAAAGTCGACATACCACTAGCTTAGAACTTTGTAGGGAGAAACTCCTGAGGCAACCTAAGAATTTTAATGCCAACTACACCACATGAAACCTTCACATTGGTGAAAATAGTCTTCGCCTTAAGGTTTAGAGACACTACTCTTGGGGTGTTAACCATCAGAGAGACAACCGAAGAGATCACCCAAATTCGAGCACGACTAGAGGCATCTAGAAACAGCAAAAGAAGTACATAAACGAGCTCTTTGGCAGGCTGAGCTAACTAAACTAACAAAAGAGCCATGCGAGTAAGCGACGGAAGCCCTTGGAATGCCAAGTCGATGTCGCGTACTGCTAACGGTCTCTCCTTTGGAAAAAGGATGATACGCTTGGAAAAGCATGGGAAATTGAACTCGAGATATATCAGACCCTGGAAGTCCTTGGTAGGATTGGTCTGGTGGCTTATAAACTCCAGCTACCACTTGAACTCAGCAATGTACGCCCTGTCATTCATACGTCCAATCTAAAGAAAGGCCTACCTGGCGAAACTCTCACTGTCCCACTTGATTTGATTGAGGTAGATGAACACCATCGCTGCATCAAGGAACCCGTAGAAATACTAGACAGAGAAGTGAAGTGATCAAAGCAATCCCGCATTCCCACCGTGACAGCCCGATGGAGCGCCAAGCAAAGGCCAGAGTTCACCTGGGAATGCGAAGACCAAATGATGCAAAAGTGCCCCCATCACCTCTCTAAGCTCTTAAGGGCTATTCTAGAACGAATTTCGGGATGAAATTCTCTTTAACGGGGGCATGATGTCACAACTAGAAATTTTGGTTTTAAGATGCGAAGCTTGCTCACAACAAATCCCTCCATGTAACCTTGTTGGGTCTTATTAATAAAATGCAAACTACAATGTTATTTGACTTTATATGTGCATACATTGTGATTCAAGTTGAAATAGCTTTTCACAAGCCCAAAAACTCGATCCAATAGCTAAGTCCAATCAGTTTTGGGCCTTAGCCCAGGAATTCTCGGCCCAACACCCTATTGGACCAAAAACTCCTTCTTTGGGCATTATTGGGCTGATAACTCCTTCATTAGACCTTATTGGGCCGAAAACCTTCCTTAGGCCTTATTAGGCCTAAAACTCCTACCTTTTGGCGTTGATGGACCGAAAACCACTCTTTTTGGGCCGCCCTATGGGTCGAGAACCCATTGGGTCAGTTAGGGATGAACAAAAGGGGGGGGGGGGGAGGAATGGAAAAAGAAGTTGAAACCTCCTTATTACTCCACATACATCAAGGCCTGGACCTCCATATATCCATGCATGCATCCCGTCAACTTTAAAGAAAGTCAACTCCCTCTCCCCCCCTCCTCTCTCTTTTTCTCGTCCATCACCTCACACACACAAAACACTTTCATTTTCTCACTTTGCACTCAAGAATCCTTCTCATTTCTCTCCCAAAATTCGAAGTCGGGTGCCATCCTCAAGGTTTTCTTCAAACAACTCACAAGAACTTGGTAAGTTTCTTGTAAACTTAAGTGATTTCTATACATATCTAGGTCAAAGAACTCCATATTTACACATATTTTCATTTGATGACTCTTAGAACTCCATCCATTTTTTAGGTCTTCAAAACTACACCAAGCTAGATCCAACAACTTGTTCTTCTTCTACCACTCGAAATCTTCAAGTTGAGCTTCATACCCCCATATTTTTCATATTTTTCATGTTTTCAAGGAGATGATACAAGTCAAATCTCGTTTAACCGTTGGATAATTGCATGGACCAAAGTTTTATGTGTTTAACCTTTGGGTAATTGCATCAACATAGATTTTACCTTATACATCTTCACAAAAATCATGAGAATGTGTTTTTTAACATATATTTTGCATGAAATCTTATGGATATGGGTCGTACATTCAAAAATGACAAAAAAAATATAAGTGTTGTGCTCAAACATGCTAACTTTTTGACATATACATTTTACACACTTATACTTACACAAATATTGGAATATAATAAACTTCAAGGTGGCTATATGCATTTTTGTAAATAACGTGACATGTTAGAGTCACAACAAAATAGTATATTTTGTGTTACAAAACTCTTAAACTAAATTTAGGTGTGTTAAACAAACTACAAAACATGAGTATTTTACTAAAAATAATTTTTACAAGTAAAATAGTCGTAATATGATGTCTCCATTTTAATGCTTTAAAAACTTAGAGGATTATGCTATTTACCAACATATATTACAAAGATTCTATTAATGATTATTTATAAAAAGTGTTAAAAATAATTGAACCTAAACGGTATACAAAACAGAATTATACGACAGAAAAATTTACGTGTCATAATCTGTCCATCATAAAGCTTTTAAAAGTACAAGTTGTAAGCTGTATGTCATAAAGATGTAAAACGTGTGTCATAAAACTTCATTCATAAGTTTACACTAGTAATGTCGTTTTCATTATTCAACGAGTGTAGTTAAATTTCACGTAAATTAGTTAATGCTCTTGTGAGACTTTTTCTTCTTCGTACCTACTTAGCGTAAACCGTAAGTCGTGCGTAATAACCAGAGTCTCCTGGAGGGAGAGCGAGACCATTGTGTATAGATATATATGGGATTGACAACCCCACACCTTAACTTTTCGCTACAGTTAGACCGGCGTGTCTAGGGTGACAAAGGTCCCCCTGACTCTGACGTTTGAAGAATGTCGTGTTCAGACATATCAATCATATTAGTAATAAATCACATAGGTATTAACATACTATTTCGGTTTACGGGAAGCTTACACTTCATTAGTTTTTTTCTAAAAGATATAACTACATACTATTCCGGTTTACGGGAAGCTTATACTTCATTAGTTCTTCTAAAGGATATAACTACATACTATTTCGGTTTATGGGAAGCTTACACTTCAGTAGTTTTTCTAAAAGATATAACTACATACTATTGTTCAGTCAACAACTCTCATACATTTTTGGTCTTAGGGTTTTAAGACTACAATCTTTCATACATCAGAAAATATTGGATTTTCTGGGAATACAGTCCTTACAATTACAAACAAAAGAAAACAAAGGACATACAGGCATATATTCAAAGTGTTGAAACGAGACTTACAAATCATATTCATAGAAAATATCAGATTTTCTGAAAGTACTATGAGAACTATTCTAAACAAGTGCAAAACCATTTTTATACAAAAATGCTTATGAACTCACCAACTTTTTAGTTGACGCTTTTCAAAACGACTTGTATTCTCAGGGAACTAGTAACTCGTAATCAGCTCTGCTATGAGATCAAGTGGTGCAACCTTATGAAATTTTACTTTTGTCACTTTTGTGTAACTGATGAACCAGTACAATATGTAAACTATGTAAGTGTGTATTTTCAATGTATTTCGATTGGAATGCTATGTTTCATTTATATTCCCTTGTGATGATACTATACAATGACATCATCCGCCCCCAGATGTTTCCACCGTCCTGGTTCGGGGGTGTGACAACTAAATTGCTAGACAACTGTCAATAACATTTTGAGGTATTAAAAGATACTAAGGAATGGTTTCTTTTAGATAGTAGAGAACATGATTGTGAAGAGTTATAGTTGCATGAATTTTAGAGATGAATTTGAGTTATAGTCTAAATGGATGTTCATTTTGAGTTGTAACATGAAAGGCTTCACGCAGGAGATGGTGGTAGATTCAATAATGTAGGGAACACCACATTAGTGCAAGTGAAGTATCCAAGGAGCATACATAGACTAGAAAACCTTCAAAATTGACCTTGGATTCTTTTATTAGTAACAATTTGTCCTTAGATATATTCTTTGAAAACGTAGTCATATAGACTAAGGATTCTTGAGATCATATAAGGTCAATGTATAAAAGGAGGAAATTCCACTACATCGTAGAAAATGTTGAGGGTGGAGATCTAGTTGTGAAGTAAATATATTTTCGATGATGCGTGAACAATAGTGATGACCAAAGAAAACATGGTATGCATGTTAAAAGCATTGGCATGAGAATTGTTGACAAGTTTAGTTTTTAAGTCGATTACCCCGAAACATTTACACCATAGATAAATATGTAATTATTTATATTCAAAGAGTATGATACCATAGAACAATTAATTTATTATTGTGTTCCATTTTTTGTGTTACTTCTTAAATATTAATTTATTCAAAATGCCACAGTCTATCATACTTCTGGGAGTAAGTATTGATTTAAAAGTGTCATGAATTGATTGTAGATTGTCCATAGGGATTGGACATTGCATAGGGATTTCTATAATATTCATGACTACTTGAAAATATGGATTTAAGTAAAGGTTAAACTTGCGCTTAGAGATTACTCCATGGATTCAATCACGAGTAATTCTAAGACGATAAGATCTTTTATTCTTCAAACAGAGATATATAAGTCATATTTTGCAAATCAGTTGTGCATTGGTTTACTCCAACACATCTCATAACTCGGTGTTATATAGTGTAATTACCTGCATGATTTGGTGAGTAAAATGTATGAGTATATAGTCAAAGTATATTCGTTTATTTCTCCTTAATAAGAACAGTGGTATCTTTGGGCCCCTCGATGATTTGTTGTCGACATCTGAAGTGCTTAGCTGAGCCCCGACTAAATTGATGTGCTCAATTAGTAGTCTGAATTCAGTCATCATAAATCGCGAAATCGAGAAACAAAATCTTGGACTATGAGATAGATTTCTATTGATGTCTTGTGTCCATACGATATCTTATAGAATGAATGGGATAATTGATCACTTATATTAGGACCAACGTCTAATCAGAGTTTGGAAGTCTCTTTGGAAAGCACTCTTTACTAGTTATTTGAAGTTGTACTTGCAAATCTAGTTAGTGATTTATCTAAGTGGGAGACTATTGGATTAAAGTGTTTAAGGTCCTAACTAAATTCGTATAATGTTGATGAATAAATATAAAGTCCTTTTTAAGTTTCCCTCATAACCAGGAAATAGCTTGGATTGATCAAAGTAGAGAGATAAATGATTTGTTAGTTTACTATATAAATAATAAATTAATTAGAAATAGATGAAATTAGTTAATTATAAATCATAATTATTCTGAAATTAATTCGGAATTAATTAGAACTAATTATAAGTGCAAGAGGTGAATTATAATTGTTCAATAGTTGAACAAATGAACAATCTAGAACCCTCCATGGCATGGACGGTTTTGAAGGAGTTTCTAGGGTTTCTGGTAGCAGATAAGAAAATGATTTAAATTTTTGTTGTTCTAAACTTGCCACTGATGATCAATAAACTGTACTGATCCTAGTTGTCAATCCATCTAGTTTAGTTTCCTTTCAATTTTGTGCTTTAATTAATTAAACAGCCAAAATAATTACAATAATACTATCTTTTTAAAAGAAATGTTTTATTTTATTGGTTCGCCTCCAAAAGACCAAAAATTTCAGAATTCCAAAGAACCCATCCAAGCATTTTTTGCATCACAAAAGAGTCACAGGTCAAACCACAAATAAGTGATCAATCACCCAAGTAAATAACTTGGGACTTAAAATAGAATCAACTCCAAATTCCTTTTTAACCATATTAAATCTAGTGGGCAGCGGCTTTAAACATTTTCTCCATGCCAAAATTGTTTAAATCGATTGGAACCATGCAATTCCATCTAGTTGAATTGTCCCTCACAATCAAAATAACATTATTACTAGTTTTCTTATCAAAGAAACCGAATAATTTGTTATGCTCCCAAACTCGTTTTTCGCTTTGATAATATATATATATATATATATATATATATATATATATATATATATATATATATATATATATATATATATATATATATATATATTTCAAAATCTCTTAAATCAATCCATAGAATTTCTTCGACCAACCCAACCCCTCTCCAGGACCTATCAACCCATAAGTTGACCTTGGACATTTGATATTTTATAAACTTCTAAACAGGATTTTGATATTTTATAAATTTTAGATTTTATCCGATACTTATTACTAAGACTTATTCCTAACGTTAGTTTTCCAAATTGACAAAAGCTCGTTCAAAATTAATACTAAAATATTTATTTTTAAATCGTTAAATCCATACAAATATTTGTTTCAAAACCAGTTAGTGTAAATTGTATTTTTCCTATATCAGAAGAAAATATTAATAATCAGTGCGAAAAAACCATTAAGGGATGATGTGCAGTCAAGTCGGGTCATTTCCTCTAGAACTGGAAGTAGCTGAAAATATTTAAACCAAAAATCGTAAGCACAAAGTTTAGTAAATTTCCCAAAAGACCACATACCATACATAACATAGGGCCCCGCCCAACATACGTATGGGCCCCGACCATCAAATATACGGGTCTCGCCCAACATACAAATGAGTCCAGGCCAACATACAAACGAGCCCAACCTAGCATACAAATGGGCCCGCCTAGCTCACAATGCAAGAGTCACAAAGACAGCTAGCATCATACATAATATAATGAGAAGACTTACCTGACTCACAAAGTCAGCTGAGTCACAGCTCAAAACCACACAATCGATGCTATAACACACATATAAAATTAAATTAGGTCCAACCTTAGTTTATACACTAAATACAACAAATCTTGACCAAAATTCAATCCATGTCAACAAGTCAATGTCAACGGTCTAAAGTCAAATAGCCAAAAAAAACACTTCGATGATTTGCCACGTCGTGGCATCAAGTTGACAAGCAATCAGGCTCATTCTAGTTGCCACATCGTGGTGGCAAAGTGGCATGTCGTGGTAACTGGTTCTATAGCAACTTAATGCATTAAGACATTTCCCACCATACCAAGGGTGGAAAAGCTTATATCTACTTTTTCCTAAGGTCTTGATGGATAAACTTTCCAACTTTATCCCTTAGGACATCCCTATACACCAAGATTTCAAAACTTAGATCCTAATGGCAACTTAAGGTATGACTCAACCATTAAGCACTCAATCATAAAATCTATTTCCTTAAAGTTTCCAGAGGGGTTTCCTACATCTAATAGACCATACAAATCGTAGCTTTATGGACATGCATGTCCAAAGCATGTCTCCTCCATTTTTAGGTCAAAACATAGGAAAAATGAAGTTAAACTTTTGCATGGGACCAAATACTCCAAGATACTCTAGATCTACAACATATGACCTCAAAGAGCCTTGATGGATCCATAAGGTTGCCAACTTTATATGATTCATTCCTTCAACATTCATAATCATGAAGAAAAGAAACAAAAAATCTAGATCCAAAAGCATATCACCAAAACACTAGGATCTTGAACACTTATAAAGGTCCAGGGAATGCACAAGAGAATGATGATGAAGCTTGCTTGCTGGATCAACACTCTAGAACACTTTCTTCTCCTTCTTCAAGCCACCATAAGCCAAGAATCGCCATAAGGGATTAGGGTTAGGGTTTCTGGGATTGAGAGTGATGGAAACTAAGGAAGATGACCTAGAATGAGAGTTAAGGTGTTTAAATACTAGAGAAACCTTGAAAATCCTAGGTTTTAGGCTGCAACGGCTGCCATGTCGTGACCATTCTTTGCCACGTCATGGAGTCCACCAAAACACGTGTTCTAGAATAACCCTGCCACGTCATGAGCTTCCATATGCCACGTCGTGGCATGGAGTTTTTCCCCAAAACTTCATCTTTGAATCCTATAAGTTTCAAGCTACACCAATTTAGAAAACGGGTGTTACAGCTCGCTCCCTACCTTTGGACCCTTGATCTCTAAGAAACAAATTTGAACCGGTTGCCAAATACTGAAGCGGACTAAAAAAGACATAATCAATCTAATGAATATCTTATGATAAGTAAAATATAGACAAATTTGTATTTATTTAATTTTAAAGACCATCAAAAATAACAATTTTCTAGTCGAGTTCTTAGACACAATATTAATTACAAGATTGGTACTCCAAATTTGATTAAAATTCGTTTTGACCAATAATTGATGTTTGAGAAGAAAAGTGAAAACTACTTATCATCTTTTTTAAGGTTAATTCTTATGTGCTTGTTAACATCTAATTGAGTGTGTCGATGATTTTGATGTGAACTTTGTTTTGTGTGGAACATGTACAAATCTATGCCGTTCTTTTTGCATATTTTAATTATGACTTAGTAGTTAGTACATGTTGCTTTCGTTTGACTTCTGAAGATATGCGACATACCTCACCTATTTTACTAACGTTAAAATTACAAGTTGAATCTATATGAAAATCATTGGCCTAAAGAAATAATATATTTGATTATCAATGGTATGATACATCTTTTATTGAGTAAATTGCAAAATTTATCCCTGAAATTTAACTAATCTGTATGTTTAGTTGATCAGTTTATTGATTTTTACATTCTAAATATAATTTTTTTTTTTTTTTTTTTTTTTAGCTTCCTAAATCTTATGTCGCTCTTTGATTATCTCGAAATCATGTCAATTGTAATAAAGTGCACATCATATATTTCAATTAAGGGTATTTTCGTTAATTTATTTTATTTTTCTTCAACATCTTCTAATTATCCTTTTTTTTTGTTACGTACCAAATCAAAAAAGAAAAATAGAACATGAACAACCCAGTAATCCAAATTACATATTCCATTTAACTTAAACAAAATAAATCTTATAGCTAATCTATATCTATCTATAAAAAATAAATAAATAAATAAGTAGAAGAACAGCAAGGGATCCAGGATGAAGAAAATATTAGAAAGAAAATCCAAAAATTACGAATAATAATAATAATAATAATAATAATAATAATAATAAGTTTGATGGACTGGAAATGAAAATGTATAGTTTTGGGACCATCGCTATAATTTATATTTATTCGCTTTTATTTGATGGATCATGGATGTGACTTCATAAAAAGTACCAAATATTATAAAATTTCAATCCATTTAAAAATGAAAGATGTATCTCTATATGGGCATATAAATCAGTATAAAATTGGCATAAGATAAGAAATAGATAAGGTAAGAAATAGTTTGGATCAAAATCATCTGATAATTATGATTTGTAGGAAATCAATTGTTTTGTCATAATTTATAACCGTCTAACAACTCATTTAATCTCGACTACTTATTTTTTTCCATTCCTTTTATTTTTTAGAAACGGTAAAATTTTATTAAAATGAACCCCAACTAGTAAGAAACTATGGAGGAATAGGAGCAAAAGAAAGACAGAGATAGTAGTCTGAAGTAAAGAAAAATACATAGATAACACTAGAAAAAATGGAAAGGGAATGATGACCACACGTTCCATTCACATAAACATCATTTCCCTATGCATTTGATCCAGAGATACACCAATGATTTTATCTGCTCAATTCCACAAAAAAGGACTAATAAATGTCACTTTAAAAGTACGATCATTTCTATATTTCCAAAGACTCCATATAAGCCCATAGCATATCGTCATGAGTCTTTTTTTTTCTTTTTTGGATACCGACCCTAGCTTGTAGCAAAGCATAATAAATCCCTGATATTTTGAAATGTTTGATGCTTATACCACACCAGTCAAATATTATGTCTCTTATTACACTCGCATACAGACATGTCACTAGGATGTGGTCGACACATTCGTCACCAGCAATGCAAGCACTACAATATGTCGAGTCGAGCTCCACTCCTCGCGATCTCAGATCCATCATAGAAGGAATTTTATTTTGTAGTGCTCTCCAAATAAAGAAGTTCACCTTGATCGGTGCATCCCTGTGTCATAGCGAAGATGGAAGTAACTAACTTGGGATAGATTTTTTATCGATTAACCTCCGTAATGCCCTAACTGTATAGCGACCATCTGCATCAAGTCTACTTTTCCATTGATCACACCCGCTCACCAAATTCACCGTCACCGGTTCATTATTGTCCAGATTATCGGATAGTCCAAATTCAAGGGGACGAGAATTACAATGACCTACAAAACATCTGTCAATGATTATGTCTGCCACTTTGCATCTTTTCCTTGTCTCAAGGTTGAACAGGTTAGGGTATTTAGTCTTCAATTGGTTTCCACCGGTCCATTTTGATGGGTTTTGAGCATTCTAACACTCCTAAGGTGTGCACGCAACCCTAAATACCTTGGATCTATGTTTTCTCTATTATACATGCAAACTTGAACTTTCCAAGGTATTACCCTAGCTAGCATACAAAACTTTGATACTTGGGTACTAAAACAAGTTAAATGGCATACCTTTTGTTATAGTTGGAAGCCTTGAACCTTTAAGAACTTAGTGCCCCAAGTGTTGCACCTCAAATGGAATCACACAACACCATAACAATGGAGGAGATTGAGAGGAGGTCACTTGCACTCTTAAAATTGGCTAGCCCTTTTGTGTTTCCACTAGTGCTAATTTCATGAGCTAGAGGGGTTCTTATATGGTATGGCAAACTAGGGTTACACCATGTAAACCCTAATGACTTTCCATATCCCTCATGCTCCATGGGTTAAAACCTTCATGGAGTATCCATGGGTTACCACATGGCTTTAGCCCAACATAAAGAACTATGGATCATAAACCCACTTTATAAGAATGAATGATTTACCAAATCAACCCCTTATATTTACTTAGTCTCTTTTGATCACAAAATTAATTCCAAATTAATTCCTAATCAATACTAATTAAATAATATGATTTCATATTAATATATTATTACTTATAATATATTAATAAACCATAATTAACTGCTTCTCAATTATCCATCCTTCATATTGTTTTGGTGCCATGCAACCCAAATGGATCATGCTACTCTCCGGTCAAGTATATACTAATAATAGTTATGGCCTTAGACATTTAATCCAACAGTCTCCCACTTAAATAAGTCTAATAAGTAATAACTATTATTGCAAGCATGACTCCAACCCGACTAGCAATCGTAGTTCTTAAAAGTCATTGTCGAACTCTGACCTAGTCAATGACGCGCCCATTAGATAAGGGATCATATATTCCTCCATTCTAGATATTATATGGACTGAGACATGGATTATAATCATTCTCTCTGTCCATCTGTTGTTTCTCGATTTCCCATTTATGACGAACAACTAATTGAACAAATCAAATCAGTCCGGGCCTGGTGTCATCACTAAATCATCGAGGGACCCACAGATATCGCTTTTATCCACATAGGGTAAAAGGAACGGATAAACTTCGACCTAAATGCTTGCTTGTACTTACTCACCAAATTACACACAACGATATGTTTTATAACATCCAAGTTACTGGTGTGTTTACATATGTCAATGTGCAACCGACTCGCAACTACAACTCACATGTCTCCGTTTAAAGAATAAAAGATATTATCGTCTCATGATCACTCGTGATAAAATCCATGAAGTAATTCAAATGAGCGTGGGTTGAATCTAATACTCGAATCTTATTTCAGGAGTACTCATGAACATTACAACCACTTTTTTCCTAGACAAACTACAGACCCATTCATGACAGTCTTGCCTCAATACCTACTTCCAAAGTATGATCAACTGTGGATGGTTTGAATAACCTAGTTATTCGAGAAGTCAAAACATGCAAAGTGAAACACAAGAATAATCGAATCCAATATGTTCTCAGAACTTACGAATATAAATAAAACATCTTTTATTTATTCACAATATTAATTACACATTATTCATTGTATAATGTTTCAATTTATCAACCTAATACTTGAATTAAAACAATAGTTATGCCATGCTCCAAGCATGCATACTATGTTTGTCTATGGTCCTGACTTTATGAAATAGATCAATTGAAAACATTCAATGATGCTCATTTCACGATTCCAAATCCTTATTGCAAGTGTAAGAATTCCAAATTCTTTTCACTGCTAGAAAGTGTCATATTCTAGACTTATCATGCAATGATTCTTTTGTAATGTCTAGGTGCCAAAAGTCATAGCGACTTGACCATGATATTACAAAATATTCCTTTTGGAGATTGTTACAAGACAATTCCATGGAAATGAAGTCTCAAATTCAAAGTATACTCCTTTGAACATCCTTCTAGCATGAAAGTTTCTAACTTTTTCATTTAATCTTCAACTCTCAATATGGAAACATTCCATATTCTCATTTTGACTATCGCTTCTGAACAAGAGTTGCCTCTCTTCAGAATATGACAATATGATCCATCCATTTTTATACTACCAACTGTCCTTAAGCGACCAATCTTTAGCGAACCTTAGATTATCCTTAACAGTTGTTCAACCACTTTAGTCAAATCTAGTTCTATTCCTTTTTCCCTCTTAATGCCCTAGGCATTTGGAAAATTTAGAACACGAGAATATTATAGCATATGCAATCGATCCTATACCCAAAGCATATGGGATACGATTCATAATGTCTAACATAAAGACATGATTCTTAATCATTCTATTTCTATTTTCCATGTTCTCAAAATTTAGATTATGAAGAGGGATGGCATAATCATAACCAATT
The DNA here is from genome assembly GCF_052625555.1 of Lactuca saligna. Classification (NCBI taxonomy): domain Eukaryota; kingdom Viridiplantae; phylum Streptophyta; class Magnoliopsida; order Asterales; family Asteraceae; genus Lactuca; species Lactuca saligna. Next base: position 25,182,596 of record NC_136422.1, read on the forward strand.
TTTGAGAACGCAATTAACATTTCCATATATACAATTTCCTTATTTTGAACCATTCCAACATAACATTCATATATATATATATATATATATATATATATATATATATATATATATATATATATATATATATATATATATATATATATATATAACTAAAATTGATTAAAATTTCAATCTAGACTTTTAGATTTGAAATGAAGTTTGAATTCCTCTCCCTTAATTATAGCAAAACAACTTTTTAAACTCTGCATCTTTGCAAATTGAAACTTTTGTTTTCTATAATTAACATTGCTAACTTGAAACACTTACCATAATAATTATACTCCCACTAGCATTATACTTATTATCTTACTAGCATGACACTTATGCTCCCACTAGCTTTAACATCTACCTAGAAATTAGTTGGACTTCTAGAAATCAGTACTTATTGACTTTCTTACCAAAGTTCAGATTTCTGATATGAGATGCTTCGATAAGACTTTATCTAGGCTTCTCAAGATCATACACCTTTCCTTAGATAGGTCACATGTGTGTCTAAACAATTTCAGAATTTACGACCATAAATCTGTAATGTTTAGACCCTTTGCCATTTCTCACAGTTCAAATTATGAAAAGGGATGTCGTAACCATAATCAAATTTGAGAATGCAAGTATCACAACTGCTATCTCCTTAAAATCTGCTTACTGAAAGCGTTTCCTCACCATCATTTTCATGAATCGGAGAGAAACCTTATGACACTTAGATTTTATGGTGTATGTGTTCCTATCCATGTGAACTTATCATAACCATAATCACAAGACAAGGTTAGCAACAAATCCAAACTCATATGGAATGAACTTGTTCAATCTTAATTTCTTGCCACCTGGTAGCACAAGGGCCTACCATTGCTTCCTTGGTTTTTATGCAAACAACTGAGAACTCATATGCATAGTCAACATTACTAGAATGGGCATAGAAACAAGAATATGTCAACTCGATAGGTTACAAACCTCAAATCATGTGCTAGTGTTTAACAATAGGTTTACTCTTGATTAGTTCTTGAAACTTTCAAGATCTTTAAGACTCCCACTGACCTCTTAACGTATAAGGTTCTCTTGTCATGATCCATTCCTTGACAAACAAATATTTAAGAGTTAGAGTGGATTCTTATCAATATTAACACATCATACAATTGGCCTTAGTTAGTCTTTGTTTTATCCAAAACATCACAACTTACCAATTTCAAATGTACAAGAGTAGAAAACTTTTACTCTTCATTTTATAAGTGTTTTAAACCCTTTTTAAGATTATGTCACTCAAGGTTACAATCTTGGAGTATGACTCTAAGACTTGTTTTGGGAACGCAGTATGACTCATCTTCTTGATTTAAAATCTTTCAGGAATTCACGATTCCTCTTCTTAGCCATACAAATGCACTACAATGTCTTTAGAGGATCAATTGTGATATGTTTTTCCATAAACATTAAGATGATCATAAAACACGATTCTAAAGTACTCTGCCAGCTTTTCAGATTGGAGAAACTTTTATCTTTCTGCCTAATTTGATTCTTCTCATTCGTTCTGGCATACATTGAACCCTTTCCAATATTTCAGAATTATACTTAAACTTGTAAGCATAACCATGTTTACTAATGTAACACCTGATCCCTGGTATGCTTCCTTTCAACTATTTCTTATGTTTTTTCTCTGGGACTCGACGCGTTGGTAGCCCAACTCGTCGAGTAGATTCGTGATCCGCGGGGAATTTAAATGACCAACTTGACGAGTTAGGAGACTGACTCGACAAGTAGGTGTTTTTTGGGTGAAACCCTAATTTTGAGGGTTTGTGCCCTATTTAAACAACTTATCTCAACCTCCACAGTCCTTATTACTCCCAGAAAGCATTATCTCGAAACCCTAGCCTTGTGTGAGTGTCCTAAGGCCATTTTGGTGCATTTTGGTGGATTGTGAAGCTTGAAAAGAGGAAGGAAGCTTGAGAGTTCGAGTTGGAGCTTAGAGATCCAGAGATTTTGTTCCATTTCCAGCTCATTCAAGGTAAAATGCCCCTGTCTTGGTCTTCCATGTGTTTATTCATCCTTAGGGCTTGGATTTTGAGTATCTTTAGGGCTTTCTAAGCCATTTTCGGATTTGTGAAGGGCTATATGGAGTTTTGACATCAAATCTGGATCATTGGAGGGGTCTCATGCCATAAAGGTGCCAAATCTATGGCCATGAGACCCCCATGCACTTTGTAGATCATCTTTTATGAATTTTTGAGCCAAAGACCACTTGCATGTGCACCACGCTTGGAAGTTTACGTGTAAAATGGATATTAGGAGGCCAGATCTATGGTTTTGATGTGTTAAGACCCATTTAAATTGACTGTATAGTAGATCAAGGATGGACTCGGCGAGTCGGGGTGTAATAACCATCTAATTCTTTCTGTCGATGGACCAGTTGATAGTGTGGAAGGTCACTTAGTTGTTTAGGCTCATAAGGGACCTGGGAATCATGTGACTCGACGAGTGTTTGAGCAAATTCAACGAGTCCAAGGCAATCTCCCAATCTTTAAAGATGAACTCGACGATTTGTTCATATAACTCGGCGAGTCGTAGATTGGACGCATTCATATGATGAAGATTAACTCGACGAGTTCAAAGAAGAACTCGATGAGTCGGTAGAAGATTGACTGAAGTGTTGTTGAAGGTGAACTCGTCGAGCTCTTTCTAGACTCAACGAGTAAGGATGGGTTTGTAGTATAATGTGGACGAAGGGACTCGGCAACTTGGCGGACCAACTCGGCGAGTTTGGTCAGCCAAAGAGTTGGCTTGACTAGGGTTTGACTTTGACTTTGACTTAGATTCAAGTTGACCCTTGTAGGGGTTAAGAGTACAAATGATAACTTAGCAGGGTTGTCGTGTAGGGATTGAGGAGTCGAAGAGAGCCGACTTTCACACCGAGGACAATACTGACACTACAAGACATCGATGTGAGTTACCTTCTAGTAGGGGTAGGTCTAAGGCCACAATGTCGGCGGTATAGCAGCGCATCACACACACACGCATATGGTTTCCGCATGGAGTTTTCTGGGATTGTACTCTAATTTTCATTACTTTGATGACATGGTTTTCAGACATGTTTTTATGTTTTATTTATAAATTGTTATGACATTGGCAATGTTTGGTAAACTATATTATGGATCTATTAATTAAAAATGAAATTTTTGGCCTCGAGATTTGGGATGTTACAAGTTGGTATCAGAGCCTTGGTTTGAGGGATTCGGACACACCCTCGGGGGGGGGGGGGGGGGGGGTGTCTGAACTCAAACCGAGGGCTTAAAAGATTTTTACAAGGAAATAGTTTTTTTTAATCTAAATTAAGGAGTTTTGAGAAAGAACGAGGTGTGTGATGCGTGCGACCGACCGAGCTCAAGCAAGTTTTCCCCAAGATACCCATACTTGTTATGTTATGTGATATGATTATGAGAGCTGCATGCTAGATTAGGGCTAAGGATCTAGGAGGATGCCTTGTATGCATGTTATGTGTTTATGAGAACTGCATGCTAGAATATGGCTAAGGATCTAGGGAGGATGCCTTGTATGCCTACTATAGGAGCTCATTAAGTCGTATGTTAGAGCTGTTAGTTAGCAATGAGATAGCCTGATTAGGTTATACTCGATTTGGTTACTCAATGCACGAATGTTGCTTGCTTTGTGCTATAGGGGTTCTGGCTAACGTTAACTAACTAGTAAGTGATAATGTAACAGTATTCGCGAGCTAGTTAGGGAAAGGTGGTAGGGACCCCTAGTGCAGCTGATGGCGGAGAGTAGGTCGGAGAGTGTCGTAGGAAAGCCTAGGATGAGATCAGTTGGAGAGGAATAATGGTTAAGGGACTTGATGAAGTTGAGGCAATCCTTAAGGAAAGTACGGATAGATGTGGAAGGTAGTATGGGCCCGTACTACTGAAAGCATAGGATTCGTACTCGAGTCAAGGAGGACCAAGATGGAACCAGGAAACTTGGGGAGTGTGTGAGACCTCTCGAAAGTATGTATGATCCTGACATTTATGTGTTTTATTTTCAGTATGTTGGTCATACGACATGAAGCAAGAGGTTCAGGATCAGGCTCGGGTGCAGGGTTTGAGTAGGTCGATGACGGGCTACGTGAGTTCATCGCGTCTGAGATCACGAGAGGTATCCTTGAGGCGACCCCGGTTATTTTCGGTTTGATCAAGGAAGGGATTATTGAGCTGATGGAGGATCACCTTCGAGTATTCAGGAGTGACTTGGCATCCAGCCAGTCGGGTAAGCACACACTGTCCTTTAAGGACTTTCGAGGAAGTGGTGCGCCAGACTTTCATGGGGCGAAGGACCTCATTGCAACTATGAGATGGATCGCGGACATTTAGTCTACGCAGTTGACGAGCTTCTACCCGGAGTGGTCAAAGGTCCGTTTTGCTGCCAGTAGTTTGAGGGACAGAGCAAGGGATTAGTGGGAGTCAGTCGGTGACTCGCTGGGAGCCCCAATCGTGGAGGCTATGACTTAGTCAGACTTTGTGACCAGGTTCAAGGCGAAGTTTGCGCCAGGTGTGGAGTTTCAACAACTAGCCAGGGAGTTTCTGGATATGAGACAGACTACAGAGTCAGTGGCAGAGATCACCACCAAGTTCAGAGAGAGGGCCTTGTTGGTACCTTAGTATGCTGGGGCTGAGGAGATGCGGAAGACCCGCTACCATGACATGTTGAGGGCACACATTCAAGAGCATGTGAGCTATTCAGCCTGCCCGACCTTGGAGTCTATGATTGCCAGGGTGCGGGAGAGGGAGATTGATTTGGAGCACCTCCGAAAGAGGAAGGCAGAGACTGAGCATGTTACAGGGGTTCGGGGAAAAAACCCAAGGGATCCGACATTAGGTCGAAAGGCAGCTGAGTCAGAGCCGCTGCAGGAAATGCGGCAGGCCGCATGAGGGAGCTTGTAGGGCAGGGTCATTGGGATGCTACAAGTGCGGCAAGACAGGGCACTTTGGCAGGGATTGTACTGTCCCCGCCCCCACAGTTCAGACATCAGACCTGATTTGCTTCCATTGCAATCAGAGGGGTGATAAGAAGGCCAACTGCCCTAGATTGTCATCAGTATCAGCAGCAGCACCAGTGGTGGCGCCGACTCCAGCAACAACACGAGTTATGGATGGCTGGAAGGTCAAGGTGGAGACTCCAATGGTGCGGAGCTGAGCATATCAGTTGACAGCCAAGGAGGCACACGCCGCACCCGATGTGGTGACGGGTATGATTTCTTCTCTTTAACCTTTTATGTTATGTCACTATGATTTTGATATGTTATATATGTGCCCTGTTTAGGATCATTCCATGTGAATGATATCCCAGTTCAGGTGTTGTTTGACTCGGTTGCTACCCGATCGTTTGTGTCTCTTGTGCTTAGCAATAAGTTTCCTGAGTCCTCAGGCATATTGGATTGCCCTCTAGAGGTCGAGATTGCGAAGGACCAGTTAGTGCGAGCATCAGAGGTTTTCAAGGATTGTGTTTTGAGATTGTTCGAGGAGCGTTATCTATAGACTTGGTTCCTATACCGTTGTGGGGGAACAAGGTTATTATAGGTATGGATTAGCTAAGCCCTAATGGGGCGCTGATTGACTGCGTGCAGCAATTGGTGCGGATCAAAACCCCAAGTAGGGGAGAGCTGGTGATTCAAGGCAAGAGGCCACAACGAGGACCAACCTTATGTTAAGCAGCGACGGTTAGGCACTACCTTCAGCAGGGTTACGCAGGATATGTCGCCTATGTTGTAGATACCCTAGAGGCGGGTAAGGCGGCGATGGGTGATGTGCCAGTAGTATGAGAGTTTGCAGATGTATTCCCCGAGGAGTTGCTAGGGATACCTAATGAGAGGCAGGTAGATTTTAGGATCGACCTGGTCCCGGGTACGGCTCTGATAGCCAAGGCACTGTATCGGTTGGCTCCTCCTGAGATGCAAGAGTTGTCTACACAGCTGCAGGAGCTGTTAGACAAGGGATTCATTAGACCGATAAATTCACCCTGGGGAGCCTCGATTTTATATGTGAAGAAGAAGGATGGGTCACATCAGATGTGCATAGATTATCGGGAGCTGAAGAAGGTAATGGTGAAGAACTGTTACCCACTCCCAAGGATTGATGACCTCCTTGACCAGCTACAGGGATCATCTTGGTTCTCCAAGATTGATTTGCATTCAGGATATCATTAGATGAGGGTCAGAGAGGAGGATGTATAGAAGACTTCTTTTCGGATGCGTTATGGTCACTATGAGTTTGTGGTGATGCCTTTCGGGCTCACCAACGCTGCTGACGCATTCATGGATCTCATGAACCACATATGTGCAGGCCGATGTTGGATCATTCTGTAATAGTTTTCATTAACGACATCTTGGTTTATTCCAATACACGAGAGCAACATGAGGGGAACTTGCTGGAGGTTCTGGATACATTGAGGAGGGAGAGCTTGTATGCCAAGTTCTCTAAGTGTCAGCTCTGGTTGCATGAGGTGCAGTTTCTTACGAACCTTGTCAACCAGAACGAAATTCCAGTTGTAACATCCGGGTTTGCAGGTATGCTACTTTAAATAATTATTTTTCAGATTTTTGGAGGGACTCGACGAGTTAGTGCCTCAATTCGTCGAGTAAGGTCGGGATCCTTTGATGCGTTTGGTGATCGAACTCGGCGAGTCGGGTATCTAACTCGATGAGTCAATGCTGACGAAGAAAAACCTAATTCCCCGGGTTTGGAGCCTATTTAAAGGCCCTTAAGGCATTCATTTGCAGCCATTACACCTGTAAGAAATCCTAGAGAGTAGAGAGAGAGAGCCTGTAGAGCAAGGGGAGGGCTAATTCATCATTCTTTGGTGTGTTTTTGCAAAGAGAAGGAAGAATTTCGGGCTAGGTCGACTTGTGGGACTCAAATCTACCATCATTTGGTTCAGAATTGCTATGGGAGGTATGGATTCATGTTTATATTCATTTGTGTAATAGATTTAATGAATATAGGGTTTCTTCTCTTCATTTTTGGTAGAGATCTAGTGTTTGTGATGTCCCCTTGTGACAATATTATCAGATCTGGACCTTAAGAGGTCCAGAGAGTCCCTATCCTTCAGCTTTATGCAATCCTTTATGAGTTTTGGAGCCTAGGTTATCATATTAAGGGTTATTTTTGCATATAGAGATGATAGTGTGATGCATGGACCTAAAGTTCGAACCTTTACGTGACTTTTGGGTTCTAGGTTGGCGAAGCATATGTGACCTCAGAGGGTCGATTGAGCATGGGCATGGGGGAAACTCGCCGACTTCATTGGTAGACTCGACGAGTCGGACCGGGTTTCCCGTGATTTGTGACCATTGGTGACTCGGCGAGTTAGGTGAATGACTCAGTGAGTCGAGTGAGGCTTTGGGAAGGAATCTGAGTATGCGTATGGACTCGTCGAGTAGTCACATGAACTCGACGAGTGTGGTCAGTGTGGACTGTTGACTTTAGTTGACTCTTAGGGTTTAGTCAACCAGTGGACCTTTGGACCAATATAGGGGTAGAATGGTCTTTTACCCTTCTAGAAGTTACAGTAAGAGACTTATTTAGCCTTTGAGAGCCATTATTGATTTAAAGTAATTTATTTATGTGATTAGGCGGAGGCTAGATCAGAATTCTGAGTTCGTGACTGTTTGAGATTTCCCGAGGTGAGTCTTCTCACTATACTTTACCTAGAGTGATAATCAGAGTTATGTGACATAGTACCTTGTGTGCCTTTGTATGATGTGATTTCTATGTGATTTGTGCTATATATGATTCAGAGTTCACAAAGTTAGGACCGGAAGGTCCACAAAGTTAGGACCAGAGGGTCCATAGAGTTATGGGACTGGAGGGTCCCACTGAGACACATTTACTAGAGGGTCATACAGAGTTATAGCCTCGAGTGGGTAATATGTGTTGTATGTGGTATTTTGGGGAACTCACTAAGCATTGATGCTTACCGTGTTATGTGTTATGTGTTTCAGGTACTAGCGAGGATCACGTGAAGGCGCCGACATGATTTGTACACACTGGATCAACCATGATATCTAGGTTCCTTTGTTAAGGCAACCCCCCATTCATTATCATAGAAAACTTCCACAGGCTCCTTTATGGATGCCACAACTCCAAGTTCTCCGATGAAGTTTTTGAACCATATCGCCTCTTTTGATGCTTCGCTCACTGCTATGTACTGTGATTCGCACGTTGAATCTATTGGATAAGGTGTGTAAGTCCATAACTTATTTGGTACATACTTGACCCGACCCGGCATGGTCCATTTGGGTTGCACTTCACCCAAACGATTTATGGATAATTTTATGAGAATTGTATACTTACGATTTATTAATATATTATAAGTTATAATATATTAATATGAAGCCATGTTATTAGTTTTAGTCTTAAATTAATTATGAATTAATTTAGAGATTAAAAAGAAGACTGATTAAATTATGGGCTATTATATTTTATATAGTGTGGGCTAATACTCATTTGTTAATGGGCTAAGCTAATATGGAAGTCCATGGATGATCCATGGAGCTTTTAACCCATGGATCCTTGGAAAGGAAAAAACATGGGTTATTAGGGTTTCACCCTAACCATGCACACTATATAAAGAAGCATATGATGCAAGAAATGTGACACTAGTTGTGTGAGACTTAGTGGTGGCCGATTTCATAAGAAAGTATACTACTCTCTCAAAGTTTTCCAAGCGTTCATGATGATTTGTGATTCCATTTGAGGCATTCACACTATTGGTGCTTGGCTCTCAAACTCCAAGCAATCAACCACCATCAAAAGGTATGTATTTCTACTAGTAGTTTTATGATTCATAATCCTTATGCTATGCTAGTTAGGAAGAAACCTTGGAAATTATTATTTGCATGTATTTTAGAAGAAAACATAGATCCAAGGTTTATTAGGGTTGCATGCACACCATAGGAGTGTTAGAATGCTCAAAACCCAACAGTGGTATCAGAGCCTAGGCTTGTTTTCTTGAATACTTGATACAAATTGCTGAAAAATGTCGAAAAACTGCATTCTGCACAACAGACTCGCCGAATCCATTCATGGTACTAGCCGAGTCCATGTGTAGATTCAACCAACTCGCCGAGTCAGTTCATGCACTCGACGAGTTGGCAGGCCTGAGTGCAGATTTTCGAGTTTTGGTGTTGGAATTGGTCTAGAATCATTACCTTAAACTGTTTTGATCTTATAAAACCTGTTTTTGATGTGGTAATGATGATGGTGGACTAATTTCAAAGTTATAATCAAAATTTCAAGTTTATATGTGTTCATATGATTCTTGAAATTGTTGATGTGGATGTTCATGTTCATATGAGTTTTGTTATATCATAGGAATTATTTTCAAATTGTTTGTTAGTTAATTCTTGATCTTAATGTGTTTTAATGGAATTCATAATTTGTCCACAAGTTATGGAATTCCAAAAGTTTTTTCTTTTAAATGTTTTTTAAGAAGTCATAAGTTACACTTTTGAAGAGTTTTTCTAATAAATGCTTTTATGGACTTCATAACATGTCCTCAAGTTATGGATTTCCAAGAGACTCTTCATTAAAAGTTTTAAACACTTAATTAAAACTCATAAGTTATGAATATCCAAAAGTTTATGAATTGTTCAAAACTTGCCCTCAAGTTTTGGAATTTGTAAAGTCTCACACAAACTTTAATTCCACATCAGTTTTAAAAGTTAAAATTCAACACGTATACTATTTATAACATTAATGGTTAATTATTATATATATGTATAAGAATAAGTCGTTTTACCGTTAGTAGGACTCATTCACGAAGTCGGTCTATAAGGTGGGTATAAGGTTGTTGCCTATAAAATGGCAACTTAATGGGTGTCCACTCTCACCCACCGCTTGCTTGATCGGTGGAGGGTCGTTAGCCGAACGGGTAGGACAATGACTTTAAATTCTCATTAAAAGTATAATGATTATTATAAAGTAATGATGTGTGTAAAACCAACTAGTTTTAATCCTACTAACTTAGACACAAAATAAACACACGAAAGGCAGTGTACCTATCGATTAGTAATATAGTTCAAGCAAGTAGGGTATCGAACACAGGGAACGGTAAACAATTAAAATAAATGCTAATATTATCTAAATAAAACAAATAACAAAAGGGGGTTTTCTCTAGTTTTGCAAGACTAGAAACTTAAACAATTAACTAAAACTTAAACTAAGAAACTAAGAGCTAAGCAAATAAAGATCAACTAAATTCAATGATTAAAAAGGTCTTCTGTTTAGGGTCGAATCATTTGTTCCCATGGATGATTTTATGGTAAATATATCGAATTAACAATTCATTGGTTACTGACAAAAGTAATTAGATTCACATTCACTATAGCTAATCCTTAGAAAACAGATTAATTCAAGCAATGGCCAGTTGTCCAAATTAATGAATTTCCTAGTTTGTTGATTCGGGTTTAGAAAGACTTGTAATTAGCTAATCAAATTGTTTATTCAATTAACCTCTTGTTGATGGTGTATCACACAAGCTCACACATTAACTTACCTATCTTCAAGTTAATTCTAGTTTCACATTCGTTATTCCTAGACATACAACTATGTGGTCACGTAAATCATATGAAATTAGCTACTAAGAGATGTTCATACAACTTAATTACTGATTTATTAACAGAAGAATAGTTATTGTTAACACATAAGGTTCTTTAACAAGCTTAATAAAACATAATCACCAATTAAAATTAATCCTAATCAAATAATCAATCCATGTTCACAAATTCATCTACCTAAACAGAAGTTATGAGTTTTTAGCTCATGATTACAGCAGAAACAAGCACAAAAACGAAATCAATTGGTAAAAACATAATTCAAACAAGAGATTAGGTAAGAGTAAACTTGATTTTGACTTGATTCTCCTTAAAATTGAATGTAGGGTTGATTCCCTTGCTTCCCACGCTCCAACAACACCTTTAGTCGACAATTGGCCTCCAAGGGTTCATCTATATGCTAGGGTATCGATCTGAAAGTCCTTTTATATAGATTTTTACAAAACAGGGGCTACTCGGCGAGTCCAGTGACCTACTCGCCGAGTACATCACTTAAAACCCGTGTACGGCAAGTCAGCGCGTCCAGAATCGTGAAACTTCTGACCAACTCGGCGAGTAATCGGCCCTACTCGCCGAGTACGTTTCGAATCAGCATTTTCTCAAAACACGAAAGTCGTCCGAAATCGTGTCTACTTTTCAGAACATTTTGAATCTCGTCAATCGGAGTTACGGTTCATGGCCAAAACACTGACGAGGGGTCAAGCTGTCCAGCAACATCGTTCTTTCTTCAAAATCCAAGATCCAAGCGTCCAATCGCTAGTTCCGCTTCCTTTTCCATCCGAGCATGTAATTATTGCTAAAAAATGAAATTCTAAACTAATTAAGCACCTTTTGTTCATTAAATGAGACAAAAACAACATAAAGTATTAAGATAATGCATGAATTTTATAACTAAATATGCCCATATCAAGTAACTAAATATTTTTTATTTAATTCCCAATCTTAGTTACTTTAGGAAAAATGTGAATTTGGTGCTAGCCCATGGAATTCACACTTTGTACCTTACCAAGTCGTTGGTGGAGCGTGTGTGGTTAACCGGCACACTAACTTGGACTAGTAAGGATCACGAAGGGTGACTTAATGTTTGTCATAGATCAATGGAGCGTGTGTGGTTAACCGGCACATTGATTAGGTGATAATATTAAGGGTACCAAGTGAATTGGTATGGTTATTCACACCTTGTTTTGTGATCTTCGGCATCCCAGTCACAAAATTTGAGAGGGCACACTTGAGATTGAAACATGTCATTGAAAAGTTCAATAAATCTCAAAAGATCTAGGAATTTCAAATCCAACTAAAACCTAATAAATTATTTCGTTTTTCATGGTGGAAATTGGTGAATCGTCATTCGCCTACCTTCAAGTATTTTATAGCTTGGATTACGGCATCCCTTTTCCAAATTATAAAATATTGTGTTGGGTCCTAGCCTTAATATTTCATATTGGGTGTTATATTAAGGATTTTGAATCAACTAACTTGATTTTCTCCCATTATAGATGTCTGGTTCAGACAACTATGATCTTCCTAAATCTCTTGAAGATGGTGTCCCTCAACATCATGCTTCACTTCCTCCACCTCCTCCAATTATTCTCCCTCACCCACAAGTTCTTGAAAAGTGTAAAGTCACTCAATCCCTATTGGCAACCATAGTCTATGTGTGCTCACATCTTGGAGATAAAGTCACATATTGATAAGCCGGGAGAGTTGGGTGTCAAAGTCTCGTGAAAATTGGATGCTCAATCACTTTCTTAGTAACATAGTGAGTCTCTTGGGGACTACTATGAGACAGACTATGACATGACCCTTAATGATGTTATCTATTTGCTTGGTGTTGTGGAATCAGCAATGATTTGGAACACCAGTAAAGCAAATTTGATTAAAAGAACAACTTCCCAAGTCTTAAATGGACATTAACAATGGTAGCATTGGATATCTAGAATAAGATTTCTCTTCCCAATGGAAAGGGATCGGCTATAGTCAACTCGGTTGACCAAATGGTAAAGAGAAAGGCTAAGTCTGAGATAGTCTCATGTGCCATTACCAAAGGGTCCATGTGTTTTGTTGCCAAAGGAATGGGCATTGGTTGCGAAGCTGCCCTATTCACCTGAAAGGTCATAAGGTTGATCAAGTCAAGAGGTTTGACTCTACTTTGGGTAAATTCCACTGTCTAACTCTATTAAGTTCCTATTTGGAGATTCTTATTACATAATGTGAATGGGTCACATGCTGATGTTTTAAGAATCAAAGAAAAGATAGGAAGCTTAAAGTAAGTATATGTTGATTCTGATTGCGAAGGTGGGTTTCGATCGCATGGTTCGGTAATCAGAATTTTGAGTTGTTGCTTAAGAGTTATAATATATTGCTTATGAATAGATAACAACAAGGTTTTCATGTTGATTGTAAGGATAAGTTTTTCCGCAAAGTTTTAAAATAAAAGAAAAAAAGGGTTTTAATTTTATTTATTTTAAAAAATCCTTACAATGGCATCTGTGGAAAATTGTTGCTTATATGTTTCCAGTAATAGCAATATTGGAAAGTGGATTTGATTCTTTCATTTTGTGGTAGTGTCTGAATTTACCAAATGAAGAAAGTTTTTCATCACCCAAGTTTCAATTGGACAGAAACTTAGAATCATACAAGTTGTATTGTATGATGAATGAGAATTTTCATCTTTGAAAATTAAGACTAATTCTTTGATCACATGTATATGTGAGTCAATTGAAGGACTAAGGAATTAGGTACATTGGGTGTGCGCTGGTCAAGGTCCACCACAAAGATTGATTTGTCATGATTTACTAAAGATTAGTAAATATGATTATACTTATAAGGTTAAGTATAATTCTATAACATTGGAAAGGATACAATGTATGACAAAACAAATGAGAAAAATCAAATTAGGCAGAAAGATAAAAGTTTCTCAAATTTGAAAGGATGGGAGAGCACTTTAGTATCATATTTCATGATCATCTTAATGATTATGAAACCATATCACAAATTCATAATCTAAGGACATCTTAGTGCATTGTTATGGCTAAGAAGAGAGGTCATGAATTGTTGGATTGGTTAAAATCAAGAAGATGAGTCATACTTCGTTCCAAAACAATTCTTAGAGTCATACTCCAAGATTGTAACATTGAGTTACATTAATTAAGGTTTAAAACACTTATCAAATGTAGTGTAAAATGTTTCTACCCTTGTACATTTGAGATTGGTAAGTTGTGATGTCTTGGATGAGACAAAGACCAACTAAGACCAATTGTGTGAAGTGTTAGTCTTGATAAGAATCCACACTATCCCTTGAATATTTGTTTTGTCAAGGAATGGTTCTTGACTAGGGAAACTTATATGTCAAAAGGACAGTAGGAGTCTTAAAGATCCTGAAAGGATTTCAAGATTTAATCAAGAGTAAAACCTATAGTTTATCACTAGCACGCGACTTAAGGTTAGCAACCTATCGTGTTGACATAATTCTTATTTCTGTACCTACTTCAAATAAGTTGAATTTGCATGTGAGTTATCAGAGTTCAACTTGGAAGCATTGGTGGGCCTTGTGCTACCAAGGTGACAAGAAACTAAGATTGAACAAGTTTAATCCATGTAAGGCTGAATTTGTCACTAACCTTATCTTGTGATTATGGTATTGACAAATTCACATGGATAGGAACTCATACACTATAAAATCTAAGTGTCATAAGGTTTCTCTCCGATTCATGAAAATGATGGTGAGGAAACGCTTTCACTAAGTAGATTTTACGTAGATATCAATTGTGTTATTTGCATTTTCAAAAGTCGTTAGTGGAGCGCGTGTGGTTAACCGGCACACTAACATGGACTTGTGAGAAATGGCAAATGGATAAGAAATTGAGACTATGATTACGGCATCCCTTTTCATAGTTCTGAAAATTGTTTAGACACACATGTGAGCTATCCAAGAAAGGGTGTATGAATCTAAATTTCAGAAATCCAGCAGATTTGTGGAAATATGTCAGAGCTAGTGGGAACATAAGTCTTATGCTAATAATCATCATGTTAGTGGGAGCATGATTAGTGTTGCAAGTTAGCAATGTTAATTATAGAAAACAAAGTTTCAATTCGTGAAGTTGCAGGGGTTGAAAAGTTGTTTTGCTATAATTAAGGGAGAGGAAATTATACTTCATTTCAATTCTAAAGCTTAGATTGAGATTTTAATCATCTTTAGTCAAGGACATATATATGAATTTTACGTCTGAATGGTTCGACTTAAGGAAATTCTATATATATTGCGTTCTCAAAATTCAGTTATGACTACGACATCCCTCTTCATAGTTAAATTTTGAGAACGCATCAAATAAAAAAATATTGTAGCAAAAGACTGGTCTAGTATCATTTCTTTATGTCAAACATCATGAATCGTGTCCCATATGTTTCGAATATAGGATCGATTGCATTTGCTATAATATTCATCTTTTCTAAATTTTCCAAATGCTTAAGGCATTGAGAAGGGAAAAGTCTAGAACTGGATATGACTAAAGTAATTAAGCAATTGTCGAGGACAATCTGAGATTCGCCAAAGATTGGTTGCTTAGGGAAAGTTGGAAGTATGATGTAAGTTGTCAGAACGGACCGTATTGACATGTTCTGAAAAGAAGTAACTCTTACTCGGAAGTGATAGTCAAAATGGGACTATGGAAATATCTCCATAGGTGGAAGTTATTCAATCTATGTAAGATTAGAAAACCTTAATGCAAGAAGGATGTTCAAAGCAATGTACTTTGAATATGAGACTTCCGTTCCATAGAAGTTGACCTTCTTTGGAATACTCTGTAATGACTGGTGACAAGGTTTTGGTGACTTTGTGAATAATCATTACAAGAGGAACATTGCGTAAAAGTTTAAAATCTAACAGATTTTTGGTAAATGATAGGAATCGGGGATTCTCACATTTACAATAAGGATTTGGGATTGTGAAATGAGCATCATTGGAATCATGTTCAATTGATCTACATCACAATGTAAGGATCATAGACAAACATAGTGTGCATACTTGGAGTATGGCATAACTATTGTTCAGAACAGTGTACATGCTAGGAGCATGGGACGACTGTTGTTTTTATGCAAGTCTTAAGTTGATTGTTTGAAACATTATACAATGAATAATGTGTAATCAAATGGGTTCTGAGACCATATTGGATTCGATTATTATTGTGTTTCACTTTGCACGTTTTGACTTCCCAAATAGCTAGGTTATTCTTTCCGGATGACTAAGTTATTTAAACACTCCACAGTCGTTCATATGTTGGAAGTAGGTATGAATCAAGACTGTCATGAATCGAGTTTGTAGATGGCTAAATGGGTTTAGTCATAGCAATGGTTGCTACAACATTCATGAGTGCTCATAAGTTATGAGTATTGGAATAAACCCACGCTCACTTGTATCACTTCATGGAATTTATCTAGAGTGATCATGAGACGGTAATATCATATAAATCTTGAAACCTAGAGATATGAGTTGTTACCTATGAGTTGGTTGTGCATTGATTGCACGTAAACGCATCAGTAACTTGATGTTATAAAACGTGCCTTTGTGTACAATTCAACAAGTAGTATAACAAGCATATGAGCCGAAGTTTATCTGTTCCTTCTAGAAATAGAAGTGATATCTGGGCCCCTCGATGATTTTGTTGTGACCTATGTACCGGCCGGTCAGAACTAAATTGATGTGTTCGATTAAGTTCTTTGTCAAACAAATCGAAAATCGGGAAACAAACTGTTGGACAATAAGTACGACGTTGTTCCATGTATTTGTCCAGCTGATATCATGAGAACAGAGGATTATATGATCACTTATCTAAAATGTCGCTTCATAGTTCAACAGAGTTTTCGAGAGCTACGATTGCTGGTTGGTTCCTGAAGTAACATACGCAAATATAGTTATTAGACTTATCCAAGTGGGAGTCTGTTGGATAAGGTGTGTAAGTCCATAACTTATTTGGTACATACTTGACCCGACCCGGCATGGTCCATTTGGGTTGCACTTCACCCAAACGATTTATGGATAATTTTATGAGAATTGTATACTTACGATTTATTAATATATTATAAGTTATAATATATTAATATGAAGCCATGTTATTAGTTTTAGTCTTAAATTAATTATGAATTAATTTAGAGATTAAAAAGAAGATTGATTAAATTATGGGCTATTATATTTTATATAGTGTGGGCTAATACTCATTTGTTAATGGGCTAAGCTAATATGGAAGTCCATGGATGATCCATGGAGCTTTTAACCCATGGATCCTTGGAAAGGAAAAAACATGGGTTATTAGGGTTTCACCCTAACCATGCACACTATATAAAGAAGCATATGATGCAAGAAATGTGACACTAGTTGTGTGAGACTTAGTGGTGGCCGATTTCATAAGAAAGTATACTACTCTCTCAAAGTTTTCCAAGCGTTCATGATGATTTGTGATTCCATTTGAGGCATTCACACTATTGGTGCTTGGCTCTCAAACTCCAAGCAATCAACCACCATCAAAAGGTATGTATTTCTACTAGTAGTTTTATGATTCATAATCCTTATGCTATGCTAGTTAGGAAGAAACCTTGGAAATTATTATTTGCATGTATTTTAGAAGAAAACATAGATCCAAGGTTTATTAGGGTTGCATGCACACCATAGGAGTGTTAGAATACTCAAAACCCAACAAAATCAACTACAGTTTCTTGCTTGGAACTCTTCCATGTTACTACTCCTCTATTAAGGGTAATCACCAAGCCCTACTGAGAGTGCAAATTATCTCTGTCGATCTGAAAACCAGCATCACAATACCCTATCACTCTTAAGTCATCACTCCCATCGAGGGTAAGAACCCAGTCCTTAGTCCTCCACATGTACTTAAGAATATTCTTTTCTGAAGTCAAGTGAGCTTTACCAAGATTCCGTTGATATATACTGACCATGCTCAAAGCAAAGGCCACATCAGGGCGAGTACAATTCACAACATACATGATCGAGCCAACCATGGAAGCATACGGTATTCGACTTATCTGTGCTATCTCAGCCTCTGTACTCGGACTCTAAGTCTTACTCAGTTTGGTATTACTTTGGATAGGTAAGTCACCTTTCTCGGAGTTCTCCATGCTGAAACGTTTCAACACCTTGTCCAAGTAGGTACTTTAACTAAGTCCTATTAATCTTTTACTACTATTTCTAAATATCCTTATCCCTAGGACATAGGTAGCTTCTCTAAATTCCTTCATAGTGAAACACTTCCCAAGCCAAGAATTAATTTCCTGCAAGGCTGGAATGTCATTTCCTATGAGCAATATGTCATCTATATACAATACCATAAAGCTAACTATACTCCTACTAGCTTTTACATACACATAGGACTCATTCTTAAAAATTCAAACTCTTCGACTTTCTCATCAAAACAAAGATTCCATCTGCGAGATGCTTGTTTCATTCCATAAATGGATTTCTCGAGATTACACACTCTATTAGGGTAATTTTCATTGACAAAACCCTCTAGATGACACATGTAAACATCTTCAGCCAACTTTCCATTAAGGAAAGCGGTTTTGACATCCATTTGCCATACTTCATAGTCATAAAATGCAGCTATGGCAAGCATAACTAGTTGCGCCTTATATGTGTGTACTTTCCCATCTATGTCAGTCTTCTTATTGAAGATCCATTTGCACCCGACAGTATTACGACCCGACACATTGTCAACCAAGTTCCAAACTTGATTGTCATACATGGATTGAATCTCACTATCCATTGCCTCTTTCCATTTAGCAGACTCGGGACCTGCCATGGCTTCCTTGTAGTTGTTAGGTTCATCCAGATTTATCAATGTACTATCACTGAAAAATGTATCACCTTCAGTAGTTATATGAAAACCATATAACACAGGTGGAACACTAACTCTACTGGAATGCCTCAAAGGTACATACTCATCAATTGGTTAAACATGAGTTTCCTCCTCGAATTGAGCACTAGTGTTTGAGGTTCCTTCATCACTTAACTCTTGAAGCTCTTCAAGTTCAATTTGGCACCCACTGTCCTCTTGGCATATGAGTTATCTCTCTCTCTCTCTCTCGGAAAACCCCTCTCCTCGCAATGAAGATAACATTGTCACTTAGTCTATAGAAGAGATATCCAAAGGACTTCTGTGGGTAGCCGATGAAATACATCGCTCACTACGAGGTTCAAGCTTTTCGTGTGTAACATCTATAAAAATCATGCCAAATTTAAACTTTTTCAAAACATTACAAAAATTGTTTTCAAAATAGTGTAATATCAGAGTATCCCGGAAACAAGTCATAAACATGAGAAGTTGTACGATCACGCCTTTGCATTCTCGCGATCATCTTATGTAAGCCCAAAGCTTAGTGAGTTCCCCCAAAATACTAATACACTGCACACAACACATATAAAAATAACAACATGTACTAGGTCCACAGCTTTACAGACTGGATTACCCCTGGGCCCACAGTGTGAGTTTGGATTGCCTTTCGGGCCTACAGCTCACATCTGGATTGCCACTGAGCCCACAGTACGAGTCTAGTATGCTTTACCCGGCCCTCAGCTCGTATCTGGAATGCTCCTAAGCCCACAGTATGAGTTTAACGACAGAAAGTACCACTTAATAAGACATCAAGTAGAAGAATGACACCTCGTGGTAAAGAGGATGTCGTCAGAGGATAACCCAGCAGATCCCCTTACGAAGGGACTGAGTAGGATTAGGCACTCGCAACATGCAAGGGGCATTGGGCTAACAGACGATATTAGTTTTAGTGATTAGATAATAAGAAACGTGTAATAGCAAAATTGCAATTGACATTTGATGATTGAATAAAATGAGTTTTATTTATATGTAAAGTTACTGTCTTGTGTCAATTATTTACTATTGTTTCACTTTTTCATGTTTTAACTTCCAGAATAATAAGATTATTCAAACTATCCACGGTCGATCATACTTTTGAAGTAGGTATGAGGCTAGACTATCATGAGTTGGCTTGTAGATTGTTTAAGGTGTTAGACATAGCAAACTTTTGCTACACCATTCATGAGTACTCATGAAATAAGATTTGAGTATTGGATTAAACCCACACTCACATGAATCACATCATGGAATTTATCACGAGTGATTGTGAGACGATAATATCATATAGTATTCAAACCAAGACATATGAGTTGTTGACTACGAGTATATTATATTAAGTGAGAAATCATATTATTTAATTAGTATTGATCAAGAATTAATTTAGTGATCAAAAGAGACTAATTAAATATATGGGGACTAATTAAGTAAATCAATGATTCTTATAGTGTGGTTCAATGATGATTAATTAGGATGGGCTAAACCAATAAGATAGTCCATGGAGGTTTAACCCATGGAGCCTAAGTCATATGAAGCGTCATGGTGCATTAGGGTTTACATGGATGAAACCCTAGCCTTTGTAACACTATAAAAGCAACCCCCTAGTGCTAAAAATTAGTTCCCTATTCATTCTAAGAGAGTGATAACCGATTTTTGTGCTAACTAGCCTATTCTCTCAAGCCTCCTCTTGCATTTGGTGTTTATGACACATTAGAGGCATCACACTTGAGGTGCTAAAGCTTTCTAAGACCTAGAACTTCAAACTACATAAGAGGTATTCATTTAACTATGAGTTTTATGTTGTATATCCTCTATTGTATGCTAGTTAGGATGTATGCTTTGGAAAATTTAAATTGTATGTATAATTAGAGAAAACATAGATCCAAAGCATCTAGGGTTGCATGTGCACCATATGAGTGTTATAGTGCTTAAAACCCAACAACGATTTCGAGGACGAAATCTAATTTAAGTGGGGAAGAGTTGTAACACTCGGTTTTGGAGTTGCTTCTTTATTCAGGGTTGCGGCCCAATCTTCAGTGGTCATGAGGCCTAGGGCCTTAGGATAGGAAGAATTTGACCCTTCTCAGGTGTGGGTGTTATGGTCTAAATGATCCAAGTGTTTGATCGTGTCTTCGGAGGTCAAGGGTATAATCGTAATTTGGTATTTTGGGTCTTTTATAGATTTCGGTATTTGTTCGGGAGGTTTTAAGGGTTGGGTGTGTTGTTAGAAGCGTATGGCTTCTCGCCACCTTTTTGTGGATATAAGGTTTGTTGGAAACGAACCAAAAACGAAGAAGTTAGAGCCAAATTAAGTTTAGGGCTTTAGGGGTTCCATGAGTACGCGGGGCATACTCGTTGTGGACGCGGGGCGTACTCATTTTGAACGCGGGGTGTATGAGGTTATTTGGTCGCGGGTGGTTTGTGAGTACGTTGGGCGTACTAAGGGGTACGCTGGGTGTACTCCTTTCAGAGCAAAACCCAAATTTCAGGGTTCCTACCACCTTTATGACATACATAAAACCCTAGAATTCCTTGGATGAAGCTTAGAGCTTGAAAGAAGTTTCTTGGTGGTTTGTGCAAGAGAAGAAGAAGGTGGAAAACTCAACCTCTGGAGAAGTGCCTAGAGATCCAATGTTAGCATCTCCATTTCGAGACTTTAGAGGTATAAAGTCTCTATCTTGGCTATTCATTGAATAGATCTACTTTTGGGTTGGGTTATGGCCATTTTAGTCCCTTTTGCTTGGTCTTTGTGGGATAGGGTTGTTTTAGGAGCTCAATCTAGTAGATCTAGACATTTTAAGGGTCTCTTACTCATAAAGGTGCAAGCTTTGTGGAGTTTTTGAGTTCATGCTTGTGTTAGGACCATCCATTAAACTCTTTTGATCTATAAAGCCCTATTAAGCCATGCATGCTAGTAAAGTTGCCAACTTTACTTGAAAAGTCACCCATAGGAATCAGACTGGAGATTTTGGAGCAAGGGCTAAGATGATTAAGTTCTTGATGGAAGAGATTAGGGTCCAGGGAGTACGATGGGTGTACCCATCTAGTACGCTATGCGTACTGGCCTCAAAGGGTGTACATTGTATGTACCAGCTGAGTACACAGGGCGTACTCGACCTAGTTGACCTTTCTTGTTTTGTTGACTTTTTAGGCTTTGGACCTTGGACTAGGAGTTGGCTAGGGTTGACCATTCAGTATTTCAGGCCTTTACGATATTGGGCCTTCTCGAGATAGGTCCATGATGGATTTGGGCCTAATTGGGCCTTATTGGGCCTTATGGTGTCATTTCAAGTTTGGACTATTGTTTGGGCTTGTATTGTTTAAGGTTTTGTTGGGCTAGCTTTGAATGTGTGTTTTGATTTAGGAAATGTTAATGGGCTTCAAGGAAAGGCCTATGTGAGGGTTCTGGTCCAATTTGGAAAATTGGGCTATTAATGGGCTTTATGGATCTTGTAGTTGGACCTTTTGGTTTTGGGCTTAGGCCTCAGTTTTGATTTATGTTGGGTCAGGGGTAAGATGGTCATTTTACCTCAGTTATAGATTATGGATCATAGTTTGGAACCCAATTGTTGATTGGGTGTTATTTTGGTATTGATAGCTTGGGAAGTCTTTAGGGCAGCAACAAGGGATTTCTATCAGTGAGCTTCTGTATTCGAGGTGAGTCTCCTCACTGTTCTATGGGTCGAATGCACCAATGCTAGCCCATTTCGTTTATGTATTGTAGGAAGACCCGGGGGTAACACTTGACAGTTTGTATGAAAGACCAAGAGGTGACTCCTGACAAACTGTATGCAAGACCTGAGTTTGAGCTCAGATAATTACTATTTAAGTAACTATAGATTTTATGTTAGTTGTCTTTGTGATGCTTGCATGGAAGACCAGGAGGTAGCTCGTAGCATAATGGTAAGACCATGGTTGGCACATAACACTTTTATTGATTGATTGGATATGTATGACATTTGTGATTCGTTGAATATGTTTGGTATGTGGTATTTGGGAAACTCACTAAGCTTCATACTTACAGTTTGTGATTTATGGTTTCATGTATTTCCGGTTCGAAAGGAAAGGCCCTGCTTGATCGCAGCGCATACACCCGTATTTTCAGTAATATGTGATCTTTGGGAATTAACTCTGATAATTGTTTTATTTTGAAATGCCTTTAGATGTTTGAGTAAAGTTACAATAGAGTTTGGTTAGTAAAAAAATAAAATTTTTATCCTTGGTTTTTGGAATGTTACATAAACAAAATTGTTCGGAAATACGATAATTCAAACCTTAATTTAAGTACCTTTTGTAACTTTTTAGCATTTATGAGTTTTTTTTTGGCTTTTAATTTTTCTGTAATTACTTTTTTTTAAACTTATCATCTATTTTTATCGAACATTTCTATACCAATAAAAGCCAAAATTTCCAATTTTCACCTGCTAGTTTTTTTTCCAAACATGTTCATAAACCCAAATTTAAACGATTGACTTTACTAACTTAACAAATAAATCATGTATTATTCGCCCGAGAGGTGTAGTATTGTAGTATTGTTGGTTCTTTTTAACTTTCATGAATGAAATAGATGAAATGAGAGAAAATGCTTAACCTTCTCATTGATTGATTGCATCATACAGAACTTATTACATTTATACACAACAAATATCTAACTAACCAGAAAATAGTTACAATCAGATCTCTAACTAGCGGATTCTTGTATATATTATTAACTTGTCACACAATACCAGTGTCGTTAAGAATTAAGATCACAGTGGACTCATTATAAACATATAAGTTATTTGACCCGAATTATCAATAGGATATTCAATCCCATAATGAGCTTGTTCAAAGGATATAAGAAATAATTTTTGAAGTCAATGGAGGAACAATCATCCATGTGGCCCACCATGTGGGGAAGGTGATGATAGAGTCACGATGTGCCAACTCCAAGTACTATCAATGCATTGCCAACGGAATATTTAGTTTATCCCAAATAAACCTCCCTATAAATCAGACGCTAGCCATTTCTGCTTGAATTCATCACTTAGAAGCTTTCCGATTTGCAACAATGGCGAAGATAGCGATCGGCTCAATCCACGAGGTGACCAAGCCTGATTGCATCCAAGCGCTAGTTGTCGAGTTCATCGCCACCTTTCTCTTCATCTTTGCTGGTGTCGGAGCTGCCATGACGACCGGTGAATAGCTCACTTTTTCTCCATATTCAACTTAATAACCTCATTTCTTTTACATTTTTTTGGAGAATTGTTGGATGTAACTTCGGTTATTTGTTGAATTTATCAGAGAAACTGGTGGGAAATGAGGTGGTGGGGCTATTTTTCGTGGCAATGGCTCATGCATTAGTTGTGGCGGTGATGATCTCCGCTGGTTTCAGAATCTCCGGTGGCCATCTGAATCCGGCAGTCACTCTTGGGCTGTGCGTTGGTGGTCATATCACCGTCGTTCGATCTGTTCTGTACTGGATTGATCAGTTGCTTGCTTCAGTGGCTGCTTGTGCTCTTCTGAGTTACCTCACCGGAGGACTGGTAAACTTTGACTTTGAAACAGTAATCTTTAGAAGCCTGTTGTTGTACATTATGCAGTAAAACTTATACATCACTTTCTTTCCGGCAACTTTCAGGCAACGCCGGTGCATACACTTGCAATTGGAATGGATTCTTTACAAGGTGTCATTATGGAGATTGTGTTGACTTTCTCTTTGCTGTTTACTGTTTATGCTACTCTAGTGGATCCAAAGAAGGGCTTTCTTGATGGGCTAGGCCCACTTTTAGTTGGGCTTGTGGTGGGTGCTAACATCATGGCTGCGGGTGCTTTCTCTGGTGCATCTATGAACCCGGCAAGATCTTTCGGTCCGGCTCTAGTGTCCAGTGATTGGACTGATCACTGGGTCTATTGGGTCGGTCCACTCATCGGTGGAGGACTTGCTGGATTCATGTATGAAAATTTTTTCATAGTTAGAACTCATGTTGCAATTGCAAATGATGAATTTTAGGTTAAGAAATATTTTATGGTTGTAAGTTGTGCTCTATTAATGAATAACAATTGTTTGTGTTGTACTCAACGTGTATGGAATAGGTTCGTGTTTTGGCAACAAGTTTTTGTTTTTTGTTACATCAACAAAAGTCTATATATTCACTTTTTAGCAACATTATAATGCAACGTTACTCATACACATAATTCCAATGTTGGATCTCCCCTTATATGTTAGACGGCTTAAGTCGTCATGGATAAAAATAATGTGTTTCAACTTCGTTACCTGTAAAGAAATGTTATTAATTGACTTTTGTTACAATAACTAGGTTACAACCCATGAAATCTACGGGAGATAAAATAAAAGAAAATTGGTAATTCAAAAGCATAGTCATCATGTTTTCTTGGTAGTTTTAATGATTAGTTCAAATTAATATGTAATGGTATGAATACAGGAGCAATGTTTTTTTATGTGTAGATTAAAAAAAAATTATAATTTTGTATAATGAATATAAAACTGAATAGATTGAAGAAAAATAAATAAAAAAGAAGCAAACACAACGAATCATGAAAATGACATTGTTATATGCAAATAAAAAATTAAGATAATATAAGAAACTTATATGAACACAATAAAATAATTTACAAATTCAAATGATGAATAAAATGTGTTTTACTAATAATAAAAACAATATTATATAAAAAATAAAATCTAAAAATTGTTTACAAAATTTTAAAAACTTCTTTATATATAAAAGTAATCATTAATCATAGATTTGCAAATATTAATAATTTTATAAAATTTGATATATTAACGGTAACAAATTAGAATAACTTACATAATCATAAAAAATGATAGATTTATATCTTTATCTACAATCTCTATATCAAATGGTTCAAAATGGTAATAAATGTTATTTGAATGATGATTAATAAGAAAATGATGATAGTGTACATAGAAAAATAAATTTTGAAAAAGTCAAAATAAGAATGACAATCATACATGGTAATAAAATGAAATTTTAAATCCGAAAAATGAGGTAACGTAACAAAACTACATGTATATAATGACATGTGTAAATGAACTTTGATCGTTTGATGTTGCAGGTATTTTATTGTTTTCAGCGCCACTGGTATAATAAATATTATTTGAATTGTAAAAAAAATAGCAATTTATGCAATAAATAATGCCGCTGAATGTTCTTAGAGTTTTTATAAGATTTATTATGATTATATGTTTAATTGTTAATAAATAATTGGTCAAAAAATAATAAGCATAAAATATCAAATTTGAAGTTGGAAACTCTATTTCGAAAAGTACCCAAAATTATTTATAATATTATTTTGTGGGTTTCTGTAATGAAAACTCTATTTCGAAAAGACAACAAATAAACAATTAGTTGGAAATTAGGAATCATAAGATAATAAGGTAATTGTTTTTTTGTGATGTATTCTGTGGTGGAGTAGTAACAAAAAACAATAGAAACAAACAACCAACTACCAATGACAAAAAAAAACACATACACAAACAAATAAAAAACACCAAAAGAAAAAAAAAATAATAATAAATAAATAAATAATAACGTGTACCGGAGAAGAATATTTTTGATACATACGAGACAGTTTATGTGATGATTAGTAGTAACAAAAAACAATAAAAACAAACAAACAATTACCACAATGACAAAGAAAAAAACAAAAAAAAACAAACAAACAAAATCAAAACAAAACGTGTACCGGAGAAGAATATTTTTGTTACACATGAGACGGTTTCTGTGATGATTAGTATATATTATTGAATTTCATTGAATTGAATATAATATATAGTGATTAAATAAAAGGGGTAAGTATATTATTGTTTTACATATTAAAGATAATTTCCGGAAATATTGATAAAAAATTTCAAATTTGAAATATGAATTTAAACCGGCAGCTGATGTTAAGGGATATCAATTTATATATGGCAAATATATTATTATTTATTCCTTTATTAGTTCCTAATTTAAACTGATTTTTATTTGTCAATGCAATTAGATATTATGGATCAATGATAAAAAAATATCATAATTTATGTTGCTCCAATGAAACAAAAAGTTGTATGATATAAGGATTGGGGGTAAGAAGGTAATTTAACTTTCATATGGAATGACAAAAAAGTAGTGACACGTGGCAGAAAAATGATTTATTTATTTGGTTTATGTGTATAAAAATACTATAATGTTGATTCTAATATTATTTATATTATTTCTTCTATCCGTTAAAATGTAGATTCTAACATTATTTATGTTATTTATTTTATCCCACATACATGATTTATTTGAGTATCACCTTTCTTGCTTTCTGGAAAATTTATTTAAATTTTTCGTAAGCCATTGAGCGTAAGAACAGTTGGTAAAGGATAATAGGTCATTTAACCCCTTTTCACCCATGAACTCATTATAGGAAAAATTTAGACCTTTCGATATGGTTGTAACGAACGAAGTCGTGGTCTATGTGGCCACGAACCACGACCATACACACCATCCCGATGGCTCGTTGTGGGTTGTGGTCGTGGCCCTTCGTGTTCCGGACAACGATTTCAAACGACTAATCACAATTCATCTCTTCCCTTAAATGTAGTTTGACCACCAAGCGGCTACTTTCACTTTTTTTTTCTTCAATACTTACCTATAAATATTACCACTAATCTTCTTAATTTTCACACATTTCTTCTCCCTTTATTCATCATACGTTTTTGTTGTTTGATCTTTTAAACACCATACCTCCCAAAAATAAGAAATGGTCAGAAGAGGAAAAAGAGAATTTAGCACAAGCATCGGTGACGGTTTCGGAAGAAGATGTTGGTCAAATGTCTGGCTGTTTTTGGAGAAATGTTGAAAGTGTTTTCCATGGTATAATGGGTTATGCAATTTGAAATGAAATATGCTCGAAGTGGTGCGATATGAGGGCCAAATATTATGAGTTCAATGGAATTTGCAACTTTATTATAAACAACGTACACAAAGCCGATGTCGATCCGATTAATGTGACAATGAAGCAATATGAAAACACAAATCATAAACGTTTTGGACGTGTCAAAGTTTGGCAAAAGTTGAAGAATTCCCCAAAATGGAATAACCTTGCTTAAAACACAAATCAGAAGTTTGGTATTTTTAGGTTTTTAATTTGTAATCTTATTTTTATTTTTTTATTTTAATTAATGTAATTTTTATTTTTAATGTTATTTTTATTTTTTATTTTAATTAATTTAGTTTTTATTTAATGTAATTTGGTTTTTGAAGTTAATGAAAAACTAGTAGTTAAAAAAATTACATGATTTTTACATATTATAAGTTTAAATTTAATTAAAAAAAAATGAGATGGGGTGATATATTTAGTGGGATGTTTACTGAAGGTTAGTGGTGATTATATGACACACCACTATAGTGGTTAGTGGTAGGTATAACGGATGTCCTTATGTTTTCCATGTGTTTTAGAATATGAGTTACGAGACTTGTAAAAAGATGAGGGCAATCTTTAGGTGACGATTGGGTAGCACATACAATATTGGTTAGCCACTAAATTAAGGTTAAATAATCGGCTTGTGTTTTCTCATTTGCATCAAACCAATATAAATTGAGGGAAATTTTTCTATAATTAACGGAAGGATATACACAAAGCAATTATATAATACATACATATATATATATATATATATATATATATATATATATATATATATATATATATATATATATATATATATATATATATATATATATATATATATATATATATATATATATATGTATTATATATATATATATATATATATATATATATATATATATATATCATACATACTTATAAAGCTAGCATTTTTTTTTGAATCTCATGCATTTGAAACCCCCATTTTTTTTCTCCTTTCACCACATTAATTTGAAACTCTCATAGCTTTTCAATTTCTTTATAATAATAATTATAATTTGGTAGTTAGGTTAAATAAATATCAAATCTAAAGTGTATTCATATATAAACTAAATTTCAATATTAAAATAATATCTTTAATTCTACTTATAAAATTATGTTTTTTTAACTTTTAACATATTATACTTAATTTATTAGTTTTAATATATTGTTGGATGTAAACCATTATCATTTTAAAGGTATAATTTTTGAACAATTTGTATAAAATACTTAAACTATTAATTAAAATATAACATTATAGGCTCAACTTAAATATAAATTTTATTTAACTTAAACAACCCAAAGATTATCTTATAAATAGTTAAAAGTGATAAATTGTAGTGTTTTTCTAATAATGATTTTAAGTTGGTTAATAAGGTTAAATAAATATCAAACCCAAAGTGTAATTATAAATAGATTAAATTTCAATTTTAAAATAATATCTTTACTTCTATTTATAAAGTTATGTCTTTAAATTTTAACATATTATACTTAATTTATAAGATTTAAAATGTTGTTGCATGTAAACCATTATCAGTTTAAAGCTATAATTTTTGAACAGTTTGGACAAAATAATTAAATTGTTAATTTAAATATAACATTACAGTGTCAACTTAAATATAAATTTCAGTTCCACTAAAAAAACCAAATAATATTTTGTAAATACTTAAAAGTGATAAATTATATTGATAAATGCAAAAACTAAATTGAAATATCAGTTTAACTAAAATATTTCCTAAATATATTCATATAAACATTGAAAATTTTCAAATAAGTAGCTTAAAATAACTTATAATAACAATAGTTAAAAATAACTGTATATAAATGATTATGTTGTTACCTTTAAAATCAAAAAATAATGTTTGATGTTTTAAATAATTATAACGATAGAAATTAAATCATTAAGAAAATATATTTTAAAAAATTAGTTAAAAATAACAACTATAAATAATATTAAACCATATATAATATTTAATTTTATTGATGTGTAACTCATGAGTAGAAGTCATTCAAACGATTGAGATTATGACGTTATAATAGATTTATATATTATCATATAATTCAAAATAGTCAATATATTATATCAAATTAATATATGAATTATTATATCAAATTTAAGAACAACGTTACTATTATATTTTAAAAAATATATATTTGTAAAGACTTCAACTATATAGGTGTTTCTGCGCATTACAATGTCAACTCAAATATAAATTTCAGTTCCATTTAAAAAAATAAATAATATTTTGTAAATAGTTAAAACTGATAAATTATAGTGATAAAAGCAAAAACTAAATTGTAATTTCAATTTAACTAAAATATTTCTTAAATATATTTTTATAACCGTTAAAAGTTTCCAAATAAGTAGCTTAAAATAACTTATAATAACAATAGTTAAAAACTATTCGATATAAATGATTATATTGTTAGCTTTAAAATATAAAAACAATGTTTGATGTGTTAAATAATTATAATGATAGAAATTAAAACATTAAGCAAATAAATTTTAAAAAATCAATTAACAATAAAAACAACTATAAATAACATCAAATCATATATTATATTTAATTTTATTCATGTCTAAAACGCGGGTAGAAGTCATTCAAACGATTGAGATTATGAAGTTATAATAAATGTATATATTATCATATAATTCAAAATAATCAATATATTATATCAATTTAGTATATACAAATTATTATATCAAATTTAACAACAACGTTATTGTTATATTCAAAAAATCATATATTTGTAAAGACTTCAACTATATAGGTGTTTCTACGCAACGCGTGGGCATTCGTCTAGTGTGTGTGTGTGTGTGTGTGTGTGTGTGTGTGTGTATATATATATATATATATATATATCGTCTAATAGGCCCCTAAAGTCCTTTTAGATATTGGTGTATTGGTAGGCTGACGGGATATGAAGGAAATGATCTTGATGACAACTTTTCCCAAAACAAAATGTATATCTATTTCAATGTGTTTCATACGCTGATGTTAATCAAGATCACCGGATGAGTAGAATGACGAGTCGTTGCCGCAGTAGACTGAAGTGGTACGACGTCATGGAGTGTGAAGTTCAAGTAATATATTTTAGAACTAGCAAGTTTTGGCTTCGACATTCGCCTCACCTCGATACTCGACTTCAACGCTAGATCGTGATAGTTTGGCTTGTCTCTTAGCTGACCACAAGATGAGGTTGTCACTTAACAACACATAATATATGCATGTAGTTGATGCGTACTGGGGCAGCGATCCAATCAACATTGGTGTACTAAACAAATTGATAGGAAGCAAAAGGATGGAGGGTCAAACCATGGTGTCATGTCCATTTTTAGTATCAAATTATTTGTTTCAATATATTAAAATGAGGGACACTATGGGAGTGCATGAAGAGGAAGATTTTTGGCACAACGCTATTAATGTCTGATTGGGTGAATGTGAGGTATTGAAGAGCGTTGGCTAGTGTAACTTCCCAAAAATTAAGACAAAAGATTTTCGTTTCTAAATTAATAAAACTATTATCCAAAACATCAACATATAAATCATGGTGAATCAAAGTATATCAATTACATCCCAATACAACAGGGTAATATAAAATGCAGAACGAGGTGGTGTAGGCACTGCAATCATCCCGGGTTCTTCCCCTTCGAAACAGAAGTACCTACAAACATAAACTGAAAACCGTAAGCACAAAGCTTAATGAGTTTCCCAAAATACCACATACCATACATAATAAACATACAATGGGCACCGCCCTTCATCGGGTCCCATCCAGTATACATATAAACATATAAACACATAAACACATAACATATGCAATAATCACAAAGATAAATAGCATACAAAATGATCATCGGTCCCCGCTTGATACACTTACAAACACATACATATGCAAGAGTCATGCATACATCTAGCATCCTAAACATAACTAACCATGAGCTGGCATTGGTGCCTTCGACCCACTTAACAGGGTGAGGAAACTCACCTCTAGCTGTTGAAACACTCAAATGAATCTCGGTCTGCTGGTCCGGAAAAATCCCCGCTCTATCATTATTAAAATAATATCCAATTAATAATTGGATCTCAACCCACAACTAAGACTCTAAGATACTTAGCCCACAACCAAGGTAAAAGACCATTTTAGCCTTTTTTTTTTAACTTAGCTCAAAACCAAGGCTCAATCCAACTACTCAAAAGGCCCAAATCCTAAATGGCAACCCAAATCCCAATATGGCCCAATCTTCTATATTGGGCCCAAAACACATCATGGGCCTAATTCCAGGAAGCCTAAAATGCTAGCAAAAGCCCAAAAATCATAAGTCTAATGGCTCAACAAGAACCAATCTTAAAAGTCCCAAGCATGGCCCAACATTGAGAATCGCCAAGCCCAAAGGTGTATCTGCTGAGTACGCGGGGAGTACTCAGCTCGTACGCTTAGCGTACTCTGTCTGGGGTCAGTATGTGCAACGTACGAGCTGTGTACGCCCAACGTACTCCCCAAACTACCAAATCACTTCATTAAGCACTTAAATAATTAAGAAATTTTGCCAAACTCTCAAATCTGTGGTCCCTAAGGGTGACTGAATACCTAAAGCTGTCACACCCCCAAACCAAGGATGGCGGAAACGTCTGGGGGTGGAGGACTTCATGTACAGTATCACAACAACGTGTATAATAGTGCTCAAAGTAAAAACAACCACCATATATATAATTGCAAAAGTTACACCAAAGTATATGTTTACATGTTTCAAAAGCAATTACATTATGATGACAAAATAATTTGTTGACGGTTTAGCGTCCCATCCTCAAAGCGATGAAGTTTTCCTGTTTCACTGATTTCCTGAGAATACAAGTAGTTTTAAAGAGTGTCAACACAAAGGTTGGTGAGTTCATAAGAGTTTTGTTTGAAGTAGAAACCGTTTTTCCTTGTAAAATCGATTTAGTTTGATTTCCAGAAAATTCAATATTTTCTTAGTTAAGTATGAATAGAAATAATCCTACATGATGCTGTAATGAACCCTAGAGTAATCCGTAGAGTTCCTCTATAATCGTCCAACATATAAAGTTATATAAGGCTTAGCTTAGATAAAACGTTGAATATAGTGGGTCTGCCCTAGGTCCACAACCCAACGAGGAACAGGAGATGAGGCGGGCACCACCAATTCTAGGCCAATCAAGACTAAATTCTTATATGACTCAACATATACGCTCAGCGACTATAGTTGAAGTCTAACAATTTTAGAGGAAGTGTAGTTTTAATATCATAATAGCTTTGTATAGAGACCCGGCACTTTGTATTTGTACCCCTTTTTGTATAGAGACCCGGTACTTTGTATTTGTACCCCTTTTTGTATAGAGACCCGGTACTTTGTATTTGTACCCATAGAGATAAAAGGTGATTTTAAATCGACATAAAACTCATTTAGGTTTTAAAAATAAAATCTCGTAAACTTATGGATTGTTCCCTATGTGAGCCGTTATAATCATACTATGACTATGTGAACCTGCCACGACGTTCTCAGTGTCGCGAGAAATGAAATGACATTTGTCACCCGTAGACCTGCAGGTCCAACTGTAGCTAGCAGCAAGGTGTGGGGTGTCAATCCCAATATAGATCTATATACAAGTATCACGTTCTCCCTCAAGGAGATTCTGATTATAACTACCAGGAATTATATTCCCGCACTCGGACGTACGGGGAGAGAGAGAGAGAGAGAGAGAGAGAGAGAAATAGAGAAACTCACAGTATAGGATAACAAGTTTACGTTAAATGTGTGTGAATATAAATATTTCTTGTATGAATGTACCCTTCTTGTACGAGTGCGCAGAGTGATGTATCATAAACTATACCTATTATAGTTTATCTAAAATGTATGTAATATGTATGAATCCTTTTATGGAAATGTATTAGTGTTGTGAATTTATCAACCATAGATTAACTTACGTGAAATGTGTGCGAATAGAAATCTTTCTTATATGAATGTACACTTCTGGTACGAGTGCGTAGAGTGATGTATCATAAACTATACCTATTATAGTTTATCTAAAATTTGTATAATATGTATGAACCCTTTTATGGAAATGTATTAGCGTTATAAATATATTCAAACTATACTTTTTATAGTTAAATAATACGTGTTCCAAAATGAATGGATAATATTTAATATGAATGTCTTAGTTTCAGTTCATAATGATAAACTAACTAGGAAACACATTCAAACATTAAAACTTATGATTATACACTTTGCTCAACATAATACAAAGTGTTATGATATTTACATGCTGTTGGTAAAATTTAGCAATTCTGCCCTGTTTTGGAAAAATCATAGAAAAATCATACGAAGTCGAAAACTAGATCCGTAAATTCTGAGAGTTCACAAAATGTGTCTAGTTTGCTCATAATTTTTATCACAATTTATAATGACCTCTAACTTGGGTGAAAAAGTCCATAATCACAGACTGGTCCGGATTGTTGTTTGAAGTGATAGGCAATTTTGTAAAAATCGCCATAAATTGTAGAAAAATCGTATGGAGATGTGCAAGTAGCCATTTTAAAGCTAAAAACTTGAACTATTTGCACCTTGTACAGTTTTGAAAACAAAAATATTTAAGATGCCCAAAACAGTCCGTGAATGGAGTTGAACTTTTCTGATGAAGGCTGTTAGAGAAATTTAGTTATGTTCTTAGTGTTTTAACTTGTATTCCCCCCCTGAAAACTTGAGAAAACATGAAAATGTAGGGGTATGAACTCACCTTAAGTGATTTCAGTAGATGATTGTTGAAGAATGGAAGTGTTTAATTCAAGAACACTTGGAGATGCCTTGAAGGTTTTCGAGAATCTAACATCATAGTTAGGGAGTTTGTGTAAGCAACCAAAGATTTGAGTAGAATGAAGTGAAATAGTAATAGGGAGGATGAATTTTTACTTACTAAGTGTGGAAGAACACTTGAAATCAGCCTTGGATCTCGAAAATTTGTGTAGAAGAGTTTGAGAGAAAAAGTGGTGTTTGTTACTTAGTGGAATGAGAGAAATGAGAGAAAATGAGGAGTGTAGTTGTTTGTTCCAGCTCAAAAACGTGGGAGTGGGTGAAATTTGAGTGTAAGGGAACATTGAAGTGACCTAGGTAAGGTGGAGAGGTGTGGTTAGTCAAAGAGTGAGTGTGGGGTGGTTGCTTGTGGCTTTGGATAAGGCAAAGTCAACACTCCACCTTTAATAATTCATCCATTTGATTTTTATTATTTAAATAATGATTTTCATCAAAATATGTTTAAATTATGAATATTTAGAGTTTATTATGTTAAAATATAATTTCTGGAGAGAATCCCGCTTTAAAATCATGAAAAACGGGCTTAAAATGTCAAAAATATCAAAAATGGGCTGAAAATGACAAAAATGCGAGACCTGGCCGAGGTTCGGCCCTCTTATGCTGAACCGAGAGAGAGAGGGAGGCGGAACCGAGAGGAGAGGAGAAGGAGGGAAGAACCGAGAGCACGAAGAGACAGAGAGGAGAGAAGGGAACCGAGAGTGCGCGAGAGACAGAGAGGCGGAGTCGGACCGAGAGTGCGCGAGAGGCAGAGAGGCGGAGTCGGACCGAGAGTGCGCGAGAGGCAGAGAGGCGGAGTCGGACCGAGAGTGCGCGAGAGGCAGAGAGGCGGAGTTGGACCGAGAGTGCGGCACGAACAGAGAGTGGGGGCGGACCGAGAGGCACCGAGCGCTCTGTCGTGAACAGTACTTTCGGTTCCGGTTCTTGCTTCTTGCTCTCGGTTTCGGTCTTCTTACTTTCGGTTCCTAAGAGGACCTCTCGGTCCTAAGGAACTTCGCCTCTTATAAGAGGGTTTCGGTTCCTAAGGTCCATTTTTCTCGTTTTCGCCCCGTTTTAAGCCGTTTTTGACCCGGTTAAGGGCCGGAATGACCCGAATGATTCCAAAAAGTCGCGGGAAGCTTTTGAGAGAGATTTGGGAGAGATTTCCCACACTTGGAGAGATTTGGGAGAGATTTGACATTCTTGGAGAGATCTCTCATACAAAGAGATATTTGAGAGAGGTTTCACATATTTGGAGAGATTTGGGAGAGATTTGACATTCTTGGAGAGATTTTTCATACGAAGGGATATTTGAGAGAGATTTCACATACTTGGAGAGATTTAGGAGAGATTTGACATTCTTGGAGAGATTCCTCATACAAAGAGATATTTGAGAGAGATTTCACATACTTGGAGAGATTTAGGAGAGATTTGACATTCTTGGAGAGATTCCTCATACAAAGAGATATTTGAGAGAGATTTCACATACTTAGAGGGATTTGGGAGAGATTTGACATTCTTGGAGAGATTTCTCATACAGAGAGATATTTGGGAGAGATTTCACATACGTGGAGAGATTTGGGAGAGATTTGACATAGTCAGAGATAGAGTGAAAACGATTGAGAGGGGATCCATGTGTGACAATTGTGAGTGTCCGGCATCGCAATGCATGGTTCGTAAACCCTGTTAAGCCTTGTTTAAGGATCTTACACACTCCCGATGAGTATGCATCATTGTTTTATCAGTTTGGCTCGCCACGTAGTACAGTTTTTAGGTTAAAGAGATCTAGTTGTACGTACTTTTCGATTCATGTTTTCTTATTAGAGTAGCGACTTGTTTAGTAAATACTGAGCGTAAGTCCAAGCACACACGGGTTAGTGGAGCTGACCGGTTTGACTTGTTGACTTTATTTGACTTTGAATTGACCAGAATATGACGGTTGTCACAAAAGCTGACAACTTTACACCCATGCATGGCTTAATGGGACCTAACACTCAAAAAGAAGCTTAATAAAGCACTTAACACTTGCATAGACCAATATCTTTCATAAAGTTTTCATTTTTATGAACAAGGGACCTCCATGGAGTTAAGATCTAACATCCATTGCTTGTGGAGTAGATAAAAAGATCAAATTTAACTCAAAAGACTCGAAAGTGCGTAAATAACACCATAAAATTGATCTAGCACAAATGACCATCAAGGTGAGAGTTTTTTACCTCAAAATGCTAGCAAATGTGAAGGTAACTCTGTATCTACAAGCTCAAGCTATTCCTCTATGTGTTACTCTTCTTTTTTGTCACCACAAAACACCAATAAACTCACTTTCAAGCGCAAATCTCACCAAATGCACTTAGGGTTTCGTTTTCAGGGTATAAGGAGATGGAGGTTGGTCAATAAATGTCCAAAGGGTTGTTTAAGTTGTTTAAATAGGGTCCAATCCCTAAAATTGGAGTTTGCCCATGCACCACGTACGCCATGCGTACTCCACTTACGCCCCGCATACGTGAGTCAAACCTGCGATCAACTAAGAGGTAGTATGCTAAGCGTACTCATAGAGTACACCCCACGTACTAGCCAAAGACCAAAACGTTAGAATTTTGCATAAAGGGCTAAAAGGAAACTTACCATATTCCAAGTGCTACAATTCTCCATCACTTGAATCAGACTTCATCGTGACATTCTTCCTGATACGCGTTCTCATATTGGCTCGTCACCTTCTGACCTCCCTATAGTCACGTTGTGCCACATGATTTTTCTTAAAAACCATGTCATTGACTTATTTAGTCCCTACACCGATACAATCTGAAAAACGAGTGTTACACTTACTGCTTTAATACATGGCTTTAAATGTAAATTATTTTAACTATGTTGTTCATAATATAACTTATAAATTGAAAAATATGTATAGTTGTTTACTTCATATTTTCAATGAACCAATTCAAAATATATATGGAATGTTCTGTAGTGAACTTAAAATAAATCATCCCTAATAAATAAAGATCTTTTTGTCAAATGTCACATTCTCATTTATTTTGCCACATGTAATTTTGTGGTTATTTTCAATTAATTTTTATTCCACATGTTATTTTATGGTTTTTTTCATTTTATTCATTTCCACATAATATTTAAATATAATAATTGCAATAAATGTAATAATAAATGCATATCAATTTCATTAGTTGACTTCCTTTTAATTTCAAATTTTCAAAATTAAAGTTTTATTAGTTTCCTTTGTTTATTTATATACATTATTTGTTTATTTAAAAAAACAAACAATTTAATTTTAACAATTCAATATTTTTCGATTTTTTCTTATAAATTCAAACTTCTTACATGTTTAGAATTTCATATTTCTTTTTTTCTTTAAAATGAACCCATGTAATATATGAATCTTACACCTAGTAAATAAATAAATCGTTTGGAAATACGTTTAAAGTTTTTATGTTAAGAAAAAAAGCATAATCTAAAAGTTATTTTAAATACCTTTTGTAATGATTAACATTTATGAACTTTTAAATTTTAGTTTTTATGTAATTTTTTTTTTCAAAACCTTTCATTTATTTTTATCAAATATTTTTATACAAATAAAAACTACAAATTCCAATTTAAAGTTACTTAATTTTTGCCCTAACACACTCATAAATGGATAAACCCAAATATTAACAATTGACTTTACTTACTTAACAAATAAAAATTATAATTTTCAGTTTCTAGCTATCACTTGTTCACCAAATAGGTGCAGTTTTATTGGTTCTTTTTAACTTTCATGAATGAAATAGATGAAATGAGATAAAAGACTTAGGGTCTTTTTTTTTTTTTTTTTTTTTTTTTTTTTTTTTTTTTTTGTAAAGATCTATGCAACCACTTTTGTCTGTGCCGCGCAAATATATGTCTCGCAGAGTGTTTGTTTTTTGGAAGTGTGCAGATCAAAAAACGTCTGCGCGGGGATTCCTGATGCAAACATAGGTCACGGTTTTCAAAGGACTCCGTGCGTCATTTTAACCTAAACAAAAAAAAATGGACCACCGTGCTTTTTTTTTTTTTTTGCTGAAAATACGTTTTTAATGTTTATGATATGAAATTAAGTTTATAAAATAATTTATTTCAGCAGCTACATTCGTTAAAAACAAACAATTTTTTTATTGCAGACTGCAGACATTTTGTCCACCTCTTCTGCCGCAGAAGTCTGCAAATGTGGTCCGCAGACTACAAACATTTTGATTTAAAAAAAAAAACAAACAACACATTAACCTTCTAATTGCATCATACAAAGCTTATCACATTTATACATAACAAAATATCTAACTAATCAGAACGTAGTTACAAATAGATCTCTAACTAACTGTAACATAATTTATAGTTTTACCATTTTTACTAACTTACAAAAGCAATGGCGTAACTAGGACAAAGTCCAAGGTGTAGCACACGGAAAATTAACATTAAATTTTACCTTATGCCTGAAAATTTAAGGGGTAACACATGCTACCCTTGGAACCCCCTAGTCCCGCCACTATACAAAAGCAACCTTCAATTCAATTGTTTAATGCCAACCGTTCTCGAATAGGTGTTTTGATGCTTACATACATAATAAAACATGGCTTCGAGTCCGGGCAGTTCATGGTTCTTCTGATTGTACTCTCAGTCTTTCAAGTTATATTTATGCTAACCAGAGAATTACCTGATCCTAGCAGATTGTTGGATATATGATTAACATGTCACAAAATACAAGTGTCGTTAAGATCACAGTGGACTCATTACTAAAATATCAGTTATCTGATTTTTTTTAAAAGCTTAGTGGTTCCAAGTTAGTTGAATTCGCTTATACCCATACCCGGATAACAACTGGAACCTCCAATTTAGTGGTTCCAAGTTAGTTGAATTCGCCTACACCCATACCCGGATAAGAACCGGAACCTCCAATTTAAAAGGTAAGCCTCTATCAAATAGATTAGTCCCATATTCGCCGGATATCCGATCTTAACATGCTTATTGGATACTGATTAATATACCAATAACCTTAGGTTCTGTTTGACCCGAATTATCAATAGGATATTCAATCCCATAATGACCTGGCTCAAAGGATATAAGAAATCATTTTTGAAGTCAATGGAGGAACAATCATCCATGTGGCCCACCATGGTGATGATAGTGTCACGATGTGCCAACTCCCAAGTACTATCAATGTTTGGACAATGGAATATTACTTTATCTCAAATAATTAATACTACCCTAGCTACAATTCTACCCTATACATTTGACGCTGGCCATTTCTGCTTGAATTCATCACTAGAAGCTTTCAGATTTGCAACAATGGCCAAGATAGCGATCGGCTCAATCCAGGAGGTGACCAAGCCTGACTGCATCCAAGCGCTCGTTGTCGAGTTCATCGCCACCTTTCTCTTCATCTTTGCTGGTGTCGGAGCTGCCATGACCACCGGTAAATAACTCAAAATTTGTCCCATATTCAACTTAATAACTTCATTTCTTTTACATTTTTTTGGAGAATTTTTGGATGTAACTTCGGTTATTTGTTGAATTTATCAGAGAAACTGGTGGGAAATGAGGTGGTGGGGCTATTTTTCGTGGCGATGGCTCATGCATTAGTTGTGGCGGTGATGATCTCCGCTGGTTTCAGAATCTCCGGTGGCCATCTGAATCCGGCAGTCACTCTTGGGCTGTGCGTCGGTGGTCATATCACCGTCGTTCGATCTGTTCTTTACTGGATTGATCAATTGCTTGCTTCAGTGGCTGCTTGTGCTCTTCTGAGTTACCTCACCGGAGGACTGGTAAAATTTGACTTTGAAGCCGTAATCTTTAGAAGTTTATTGTTGTACTTTATGCAGTAAAACTTATACATCACTTTCTTTCCGGCAACTTTCAGACAACGCCGGTGCATACACTTGCAGTTGGAATGGATTTTTTACAAGGTGTCATTATGGAGATTGTGTTGACTTTCTCTTTGCTCTTTACTGTTTATGCTACTCTAGTGGATCCAAAGAAGGGTTTTCTTGATGGGCTTGGCCCACTTTTAGTTGGGCTTGTGGTGGGTGCTAACATCATGGCTGCGGGTGCTTTCTCTGGTGCATCTATGAACCCGGCAAGATCTTTCGGTCCGGCTCTAGTGTCCGGTGACTGGACTGATCACTGGGTCTATTGGGTCGGTCCACTCATTGGTGGAGGACTCGCTGGATTCTTGTATGAAAACTTTTTCATTGTTAGGACTCATGTCCCAATTGCGACCGATGAATTTTAGATTAAGAAGTTTATTGTGATCGGTGTAACTTCTTTGCCATTGGTGAATAATAATTGTCTTGGGTGTTTTGTATTCGAATTTGAAATGTATGTTTTAATGGAATTATTGAATGAGATGAAAAATATTTAGTTTACATTAATGCATTAAACTCAATCAAAATCGAATGAC
The DNA here is from genome assembly GCF_052625555.1 of Lactuca saligna. NCBI lineage: Eukaryota > Viridiplantae > Streptophyta > Magnoliopsida > Asterales > Asteraceae > Lactuca > Lactuca saligna. Next base: position 25,223,242 of record NC_136422.1, read on the forward strand.
AAGTTAACATTTAGTAGATTTGTAGTTCAATGGTCTTTTAGTGTTGATAGGAAAAAAGATTATTGTTCAATGCATTGTTGAAATAAATGGTAAAATTGTATGAAAAAAATAATATTATTTAACGATTCATTAGACGTTATAGAGCTCAAATATTATGGATACCCTTAAATTTTTTTGAAACAAACATTTAATTAAAGTCATAAAACTAATTTGGCATAAAACAAATCAATGATGGTAACGAGTTCTTATTTTCGGTTATGATAGACACCATTTAGAGAAGAGAGATAGCACATGAACATAAATTGAAACCAATTTCTAGGGCTGTAAACGAACCAAACGAACACGAACAAGGTCTTGTTCATGTTCGTTCGTTTAAATTTGCCGAACAACAAACGAACACGAACGGATAAACGAACGAGATTTTGTTGTTCATGTTCGTTCGTTTAACAAATTACTTTGTTCATGTTCGTTCATTTATGTTCGTGAACATACTAAACGAACATAAACGAACAAACATAAACGAACAAAGATAAAAAAAAAAAAAAACACACAATTGAACATATATGAAGATAAAAGAACATATAATATAGCAATATAATAAAAAATAATTGAATATAGATAAATATAAATAAACTTAAACGAACGAACATAAACAAACGTAAACGAACATCATAAACGAACGTTTACGAACATAAATGAACGAACGAGACCATTGTTCATGTTCGTTCATTTAACTAAACGAACGATAATTTTTGTTCATGTTTGTTCATTTATTAAATAAACGAACATAAATGAACTTCCCGCCGAACAGTTCACGAACGGTTTGCCCAACGTTCAGTTCGTTTACAGCCCTACCAATTTCTGCTTACCTTTAATGTGAGCTTACAATTTAAAGATGCAATCACCTAGTGCTAAGCTAGAATTAAGGAAACATACATGCATAATGAAAAGTGGGTTCCTAATAAAACACAAGAGAAGTTAAATATCCTTCTACTTTTTGTTCCTACATATATTTTTATCCAATAAAATGGTGACATGTGTAACATTGAATGTTCATTTAATGAAATTTAATGATATTTTAGGATACTAATATGACACATGTCATCATTTGAATGGATCGGACGATTGGTAGGAGCAAAATTCAGAAGGATATTTAATTTCTCAAAACGCAACTACTCTTTGACTAAATAAAAGAAACATGGCTATTAGTCAGGCTATGTCAGTGGTCTTGAGTATTATCTTAGAAACGTATCAGTTCCTTCCCCCTTAACATGGACCTTGTCCTCAAGGTCTTGGAAGTCGGTTCGAAGAGTAGCAAGAGGGGGAACATATTTGTCAAATGGCTGAAAAGTGAGCATGCTAGGTAGGACGAGCACGACGATATTTTTCGGGATTGGTGGTTCCGATGGTGGAAATGTTTGTTTTGTTGATCGGGGGGATGACGAATGTTTGCCAGAGGCGGTGGAGGTGTTGTTGGTGGTTTTGTTGGCGGACTCGGTTGGTGATTCAGCAGTGGAGGCAGTATGATTTGGGGTTCCTCGATGGTAACAAGAGACGAATCGATGAAAACAACATTGATAGACACCACTTAGAGATGACTATTCTCCATAAAAGTTATAGATAAGAGAGATAACACATAAACACAAATCGAAACCAATTTTCTGCTTACCTTTACTTCGAATGTGAACTTACAACTTAAAGATGCAATCACCTAGTGCTAAGCTAGAATTAAGGAAACATACATGCATAATGAAAAATAGGTTACTAATAAAATGCAACTACACATTAACTAATTAAAGGATACATGGTTATTGGTCAAGCCATGACTGTGGCCTTGAGTACCATCATAGACATGTATCACGCTACCTTAATGAAATTCCACATTTTCTCCTGTTAACAACATTTTAATGCAAATTATATATTCACATTCGTAATTATTACATGATATTGGTGAATTTCATTTCAATTCATATATATATATATATATATATATATATATATATATATATATATATATATATATATATATCTTCGTGTTGGTTAACTAGAGATTCTTAATTTTATTTAAATACTGTAAGTTATTATACAAAATTAACATTGCAATTTGTTAGATGGGTGAAATTGTATTTTGTATTTTCTTATATATATATATATATACATATATATATATATATATATATATATATATATATATATATATATATATATAAATTTTTTGACAGAAAGATGATGTTTCTTTTATATTTCCTTTTGACGTGCTTCTCTCTTATTGGTTTCATCGGTGTACACGTGCTTCCCTGGGCTCATCCTATGTGAACGTGGCATCGCCACTCATCCTCCGTCTCCCTCACCATCTCTCTCACTTTCCCCTTCGTCTCCCATCACATAAATGTAGGTTAGTTAAAATTGAGGTCGTCATGTAGAGTTTTATATATGAGGAAACTTAAGGGGGGATTTTATAGGGTAGCCGTTAGGTCTGCAATGATGTACGAATCTAAATGTTGGTCGGCTAAGAAGGAGCAAAAGAGAAAGATGGAAGTTGCAGAAATGAGGATGTTGCGGTGGACTTACGGTAGAACGTTATTGGATAGGATATTGAATGCGGCTATAAGAAACTTAGTGTAAATGGAACAAATCACCAAAAAATTAAGGGAAGCACAATTGTGGTGGTATGGACATGTCCATAAGAGACTTCCATTAGTAACGATGAAGATGAACTAAATGGTGATTGAGGGTAAGAGGAGGAGAAAAAGCCATAAAAGAAAATGGAAGGATAGTGTAAGGCTCGACATATAAGAGCTTGGTCTTTTCGAGGACATGACATAATATAAGAGAATACGGAGACTACACATTAAGGTTGATGGGTAGCATTGCCCCTTTAAATGTTTGGTTAATTGTTCAATTTTATTAAAATATACTTGTCGCACATATGTTTATTTTCTTGATTTAGCTATTCGTTAGTTTTATTGCTCACGATCATTTACCCCTTGTTTGCCTTATTTTGCAAGTTCTTAGATCCATATGCTCTAAATTTAATTTCCTTTACATTTATGTCTTGTTGCTAGTGTTGTTTTTTTTTCTTATTTGTCTTTTTAAAGGTACCAACTACACATGCCGAATGTCATCTAAGTGACACAATCATTTTTCTCCCTATAAATACACAATTGTTGACATCTACCTCCCCTACCACATCTTAATGAGATCCATTATTATTGTGATAGATTCTTCTAAAAAGAACCTAACAACTCATTTACACATTTTATTTACCAAAAATGTCTCGATTTTTTGTTATTTCCGGTAACCCAATTTTCAAATATTTTCGTTTCCAATTGATCATAGCTTTTTCAGTATTAACCCGTTCCAAGCCCGATATAATTGATCCCGTACCGTAAACCGAACCGATATTAGTTCACTTATATTGGTCCGATCTTTTGTTTCAATGCAAATCTTCATTTATGGTTTTTGGTTATTCGGTTCTTTCTGTTACAAAACCTGATCCTAAAACCAAACAAACATGCTACAACAAATGATAATGATGTTTTTTAAACACTTTAATACATTTAATAGTATAATATACAAAAAATATATAAATTTAATATTTTTACAAAATTAAAAGTTTGTTTGTTCTAAACATAAACAAATTTTTAATAAACCCGGTTAGTCGGTCACCCCTCTCCAATAAACCCAAATCCAAACATTTAAAAGTAGCACAGCGGAAATCATCGCACCCGTCAATCCGATGGAGCAAACACAGCCTCCGTCGTCGGAACCGCCACCAGCTTCCACTACACCACCTATCACTACCACTTCCTCCACCACGTCACCTGAACAACCACAACAATCTCAACCGCAACCGCTCTCGGCCACCTCATCTTCATCTTCATCTTCATTACAAGCACTTCCTCCTTACGTAAACCCAAACCCTAACCCTAAACACCCAAATCCACCGATATCACAGCCATTGCAACCCCAACCCCTAAACCCGATGTTACGAACCCCATTTAGCCGCCCTTGGCAACAAAATCCTCCTCCTTTCCCTCACTTTTCTTCCATAACCAATCATGCCACTGCCCCTTCCTCTTCATTAACTTCGATCCCACCACCACAGAGGGGTGGGATGGCCATAGGAGTTCCTGCACATGGTCCTTCTCCGCAGCCTCCCACTTCGTTTTCGTCATTGACTCCATCTTCATTTGGTTCGCAGTTTGGTGGAGGATTAGGTCGTCCTGGTACTGTTAGTATGCCCGAATCTGCAACCAGTACTAGCACTCCGCAGGTATGCCAATTTCCTTCTACCCTAATTTCACTATCACAATTTGTTGTCGTCAACATTAACATCTGTATATATATTCAAGGTGAGGCAATCGATATCTGGAATGCCGGGAGTAGGAATGATGGGATCTCTTGGTTCCAATTCTTCACTTCGCCCAAGTGGAGTTCCTGCGTCGCATCCACAGAGACCTCTGCAATCTTCTCTTAGACCACAGACAGGTGCTAATAATCAGACTGCATCACAAGTTAGTGCTTTTGTCTCTCCTGTTCTAATATCAAATTGTAATGCTACATGACATTCATGATACATACATATAAATGCACTAGATTGATCATTGATGATGATGTCAAGTTATGATCATCTTATCTGCAGAATTTTCAAGATCATGGTCTTCTAAGGCTTCCGTCAGTTGGATCACCAGGAACACCATCACCCACTACACCACAAACCTCACAACCTCATAATCAACCATGGCTATCTTCCACCTCACAAGGCAAGCCTCCTCTTGCACCACCATCATTCAGACCACAAATAAGTCCTCAATCATTACAAAACCGATCCCACTTACCATCACAACCACAAAACCCCATCTCAACATCCACAAATCAACCTCAAATCTCCTCATCTTTACAGTCACAACCATCTTCATTAACACAACAGCCACAAGAACATTACACATTACCACCATCAAGGGTCCCACAAACTTTGACACATCAGCAACAGCTGGCAAGAAACCGTGGGTTGGGGAACCAAAGACCGTTTGCTCCTGGTGGTGGGCCACCTAGCGGGGTGGCACCGCCACCTGTGTTTAACAGAGCGCCAGCTGGCATGGAAGCTAGTGAGCCCTGTAATAGGATTATAAGCAAAAGAAGCATCCATGAGATAGTTGCTCAAGTAAGCATCTTTCATCAATTTCTTTCATATGAAGTGCTACATATAGTATAAGTTATATAACAACTGAAACTTTTGAAAATTCTTTTTTGGGTATCTGTAATGGACAGATTGATCCAGGTGAAAGATTGGATCCTGAAGTGGATGACATTCTTGTTGATATTGCTGATGATTTTGTTGAATCTGTGAGTTCTCAATCTTCCCTAAATATTTTAGTAGTAAAATGTACTTGACAAAATGTTTTTTAAAGATTTTGCTTTGTGTTATTTAGTGAATTGGGATCTTTTTATACAAAAAAAAAATTATTTTTTTCTTATTAGTTTCGTTTGTATACTTGTTCCAGATTACAACCTACGCATGCTCTTTAGCCAAACATCGGAAATCAAATACTTTGGAGTCAAAGGACATTCTTCTACATCTGGGTTAGACCTAAAAATTTTAATCCAAAAATATATTTCTTTACTTTAAATTTAAAATTCTGAATTTAATCTAAAAATGGTTTGCTTTTTTTCAGAAAAAAACTGGAACATGAGTCTCCCTGGGTTTGGTGGAGATGAAATCAAGTGCTACAAGAAACCAGTAAAGACTCTTAAGCAATATGCAATCTTTTAACACATAGAAAGAGTAAATTACATTTTTGGTACCTGACTATAGCTGATTTTTGCAGTTTTGGTCCCAAAACGTTTTCCCTTGCAAAAATTTTGTCCTTCTTTGAGGTTTTCGTAACGTTTATGTTTCTTTCAAATTTGGTCCTTATTTAGTTATTTGAGGTTTTTTTAATTTTTTGGTCCTTGTTCCAAGGAACATGACTTTATATTTGGGGCGAAAATTGCAAAAAAAGCTATATGGACCAAAAGGGTTACAAAAACTTCAAATACGTACCAAAATTGTAAGAAAAAACTTGTTGGGACCAAAATTGCAAAAAATATAATACTCAGGGATCAAAAAGGTAATTTTCTTTACATGCTCATTTGAGTTTTTGATATTTTTGTGTGCTGGTTTCAGTTTGGTAATGATGTTCACCGAGAGCGACTAGCTGCGGTATATAAAATACTCTACTACACTTTGCTTGAATTTATTAAATTTTTAATAAAAAAAAGTTAAATAATAATTAATTTTTAATTTTTTAGATTAAGAAGTCGATTGCTGCTGCTGAGACGCCAAATTTGAAAAGCTCAGGTGGACAGGCTGGCGGCGGTGGCGGAGGTGGTGGTGCTAAAGGTCATCCGGCAAAGGCACCTGGTCTTGTTATCGGTTCTCCAAATCCAAAGGGTCGTGAAACCACGTAAATTATAACCAGTTTTTTACTGTCTAGGGTTATAGATTTAACTAGAATATTCTAGTATATATCAGTTAGTAATTTTTTTTTTTTTTTTTTACGTGACAAGATTTGATAATATAATTCTCTTGTTTTACCAAGTTTTTTACATGTCTAATAGCAAAGTTTTACCAAGTGTTTCCCAAGACGATGATTTGAGAAAACATACCGAACACAATCACTAAATTCACGAATATGCAACTTACAAATTTGATCTCTCAAATTGCTACAAGTGCTTCTCATGTCTACATATGATAAGGAACACCTATATGTATATGCAAAATACCAGCAATCCTAACAAAATACAATATAAAACTCTAGGGGGTAGGGTTTCGTTAATTATGGACAATTTCATATAAAAGTAGCTTCTTTTTAAAGGAAATTGAGTAATCTAATCATTATAAATCAGGTTTTCAAAAAAAAAAATCTCCAAATATTTTGAGGTAGTTTATGATTTAATCTAAACTTTTATATTCTGAACATAAAATTTTCTCCAGTATTTTATATTTTGTCTAAATTAACAAAACCGTCTTTATTTTTTACAACAAAAGGACATTATCATATAAAATTATGACTTTTCTTTTCAATTGTCACCTCAACTTAGATCTAACATATGAAAGCCTTGCAATTTAGACCGTAGACTCCATCACTAACTCCATTTTCCCTTGTAGTGCATTTCCTCTTTTTAGTAGTATATATGAGATACAACTATGTAATCATAGTTATAATATTAAGATGTAGTATATATGTAAGTTGTTATTTAAATATGGATATATTATTAAATATAAATGTAAATTAACTATTTATATAACTTTTTTTTATCAATTAATTAACAATTTAGTATGTTAATATGATGGTTAAATGAATACTTTAGAATTCTAAATGATTTAAAGTATTTATAAACGTAGTTATTAAGGTGGGGACCACTTTTGAAAGCATGTCGCACTGATATTAGATGGTTTAAAAGAAACACAAGATAAGAATTGAACCAAAGCTTCCAAACTTGAAATGACTTCCTTCAACAAATGAGTGATAGCATCTCAAAATCCCAACACGACTAAACACAAAAACCACTAAACGTTTTAGTATTTTCAAAACATCATGGATCATCTGAAGGTGGTCGAACGATGAGTCTATAATATACAACATAAACAACAATCGACATAAATGAGATCGATAATATATTCAACATAAACAACAATTGACAGAAAACCCGATGGATTATAGATGCTATAGATCTAAACTATATTCCAACCATTAGCATTTTGCAATTCATAATAGAATGTTGTATTTATTAATCGGTAGTTTGTTATTTGATCATGTATTTTCATTATAATACTTAACATCTTGTAAAAAAGTATTTTTTATTTTAATCTGCAATTTATTAGTTTTAAGTTAGTTTTGCTATGTCATGTACATTAAAATCAAAATATAGTCCACTATTGATGAATTTCTTAAAAATACATGCAACTTCTTCTCAAGATCCTAAGATCCACGAGGGATACGTTTGGATGAAAGTACCCATACTTCCAGTGTTCCTATTACTAAGAATCAGTCTGAGTAACCCCATCTTGAAATGAATGAAATTGATCTTAGGACATTAATTAGAAAGTAATCATGATTTGCGTGACTAGATTTAGGATTATGCAGCTAATCAACAAGATATCATTCAATGATCTTATATGAATATTGGCCCCATCCACCAAAACTTATGGTATATCCGAACTCTGACCATAAACTCATAAGCATAACTTTTAAGTTTCTTTTGGTGATCTTTTTAACAGTTTTAGTCATCAATCATCGTAATTCAGTCACCAAATATCATAAATTTGATTTATCGGTGACTTTTTTTTTGAAAATTTTGACTGTCTGACTTTTTTATCGATTTTGACTGTATAAACCGCCTAAGACCGCCTACAACTACTCAGGACCGATTCTACCTAGCATCAATCATAGACAACAAGAGACCACTTAAGTCGATTTTTACAACACTAACCACAACATGCTAAAATTACTATTGAAAAATTGGTGTTAACCATTTATAAAAATGGGGTTTCCCCATTGTTAACACGTCCGAAACGGATTTACGATAAATGAAAAATTAATCCATAAAAGAAGGATGTCAGAAAAAGTATATATATATATATATATATATATATATATATATATATATATATATATATATATATATATATATATATATATTTGTGGGAGAAGGAAAAGAAAATTTCAACATTGCAAATATTTCTTTCTTTCGTAACTGAAATTGTACTTCATATTTATGTTTAATTACATATTAAACCCACATTAATCTTGTGATTAATATAGATGTTTAAATGAGAGGTTATAGAATGTGTAGTATAAATACCACTACTCTACAACTATTTAAAGACCCCATAAAAAATTAATAATACAACTAACTCTCTTCTTCCCCACTTCATCTCCTTTTTTTTAGCTACATTGAAGATATAATCCAAATCTACTGAGAGTTCGGATGATCTAGAAGAACTACTTCAAATTGTTGTATCCTGAGAAACAAACATCCTGTAGCGGACAAATTTGTTTTAAAGACAATGTGTTAAACACATGTCTCAATTTTTTTGTTTTCTTGTTTGCTTTCGTACATATCCGTAATATTATTCCTACAATTACCATATAGACGTTGTCCCGCTTGTGAGGTTTTACTTAAACTTATCGAGGAAAACGCTAGTTTAACTAAAGGTGATGTAGATTCAACGTATGTGACTATTACTACTAGGGATGATTGGAAGTACCGAGATAATCAGAACCAGACTATAATTCACTTGTATGAAGTCAAAATCATTTGATTTTTTCCATCATGTAATTTTGTGTTTGTAGTTCAAATTAAACTATAAAAACATATTTTCGTTGCAAATCACGAAACCGGTTCCATTATGAAAGAAAGAACCGAAATACAAGCACCAGGGTCGGACCGCCGACACTGATGGTTTGATTTAGTAAAATGGCTTTGGTTCTTAAGGAGCATAACTAGCATACCACTTGAACATTATTATCGAGTGGATATTGTTAGAGAGTAATTAATTGTCAATTAATGGAATTAAGTCATTGGTTCAATGATAGCTTAATGGAATTGCTTCATCTTTCAACAACTTTAGATCCTAAAAATACCAATGAGTCTTTTTGAAGTGGTGATGCATATCAGTTAGTAGATTAAATTTATCCTAGAGATTTCAGTAAACATAAGAAAATACTTTGGACGATGCAACTTTAATACTAAAAGACTGATATTATTCAATATGAAAATTATAAACAGTTTGAAATCTATTTCACAGATGATGCCAATGTTTAATAAAAACTAAAAGAGCAGGTATTTTTTTTTTCTTATTTATTTTGTAACTTTTCTCATATTTTTTCTTTGGATTTCTACTGCTAATACTGAAAAATTATTTCATCAATGATTCTCTTTAAAACAAGGTTTCATAATAAAACGGAAGTCGGGTTTTGATTGACTTGTACTCCTAAGAGGAATTTGACAAAATACTAATTTAGAAACAATTTTGGAAGATTAAAAGAATGGCAAGTCCCATTTTGACAAACACTATAATAATATTTCATCTTAAATTTCTTGTTTACACTATTATATGTCATAACTTTGAGCCAAATTTTTCTAGCTTATACGATTTTGTTTCGAAGTTTCGGGTTCGCTCCTAAGTCTAGTGCTCGTGAATAGCTAATGAAATATTTATAAAACTTAGTTACTGGTTAGTGATCTTATCCTTTTTATGAATTAACGTTTCACGGCATTGATTGAAACTTGGTTATTATTGTAATAAAAATGTTTCAAAAGACCTGTTATACCATATGCTTAAATCATTGCTATGTCAACTAGAAAATACAAAATTTTCATAACAATACATGATTTCACAATGAGGAAATTGGAATGAAAGTTACACCTTTAAATCTTTTGAAAAAAAAAGTTCGAAATACCTAGATTATAAACCGGTGAAAACCCAAATTTATGCACCTTTAGTGTGTTTGTGTTAGAATTGTAGATAAGTAGATATGTCTTCTCAAATTCCAAATAAAATTGGTAAATTATACTTTTAAGGCCAAACATATGATAATTCCTATTACCAAGTTAACACACATTGCGACCTAACATTTTAATTATCGTTTGGTGTTTGATGTGATATAACGTCTTCCCAAACTTATAAAATATCGAAACAGTTACGAGTGATGTTATACATTTGACTTCAAAACCAAAATGTACTTTTAACTGATTTGCAAACAATCATTTAGTAATCAAAACTCATTTGTTTCAATCGTCAAAGATTTACTACTTTAACCTGAATTTGATTAAAATGATAGCTATTAATTTCGAGTGACTTAATTGATAAAAGAGTTACAAGGTTATTATTTTTTGTGTTAAAAACATTCTAGCTTCTAGCACTATTTGACACAATCAATGTTTTGACTTTTTATATTTTGTTTTGCAGTTGACCAACACCACCAAGAACTTAAAGAAGTCATTTAGACATTCGATTATAAAGCAGTTAAACCAACTTCTGGGCTTAATTAATATTGTCTCTTTTTATCTTCTTTTTTTCTTCTTAGAACTGACACTTAACTACCCCCTGAAAACAACCATTTCAACTTCCACACCTGTACTTTTCCATCACACCAACTCCAACAACCAAAACTCCTTCCTAATCAACCAAAACTCATCTTTAAAACCACCAAAAACCCTAAAACACATAATCATGATGGCTAGAGTTCATTTGTCTAGAGCAATGGCTGAAACCTTCTCATGGTATTGTTCGTTGTTCTTGGTGTCAATGTTGGTTTTGAGTTGCTGTGAGTCGTTTGCTAATGAGAATGAAAGAATGGTGAATCGAGTTCAAAGAAGTGACGTGGGTTATGGTCCTTGTGATGAGATATATGTGGTTCGTGAAGGAGAGACGTTGCATATGATTGGTGAAAAATGTGGGGATCCTTATATTGTTGAAGAAAACCCGCATATTCATGATCCAGATGACGTGTTTCCAGGACTTGTTATCAAGATTACGCCATTCAAAAATAGATAAAAATCGAGATGGGGGTTTTCTTGGTTTAATACATCTTTGGTTTATGTAAAGAAAAGAATGAAGTGTAATTTTCAATGAATGTAGTCGAAAATTTCTTGTTCAAGATTTCATGGCCATGATTTTTTTTTTTTTTTAATTTTTTTTTGTTTTTATTTTTTATTTTTTATGTCGAGTCTTAAAAGATCAATGGCCTAAATCCGGCCCAATGCCTTACAACCCAACTACCCAAGTAGTCAAGGATCCTACATAGAAATTCATTTTCTTTTGTCCCATATATAAATGTAGAGGTGCACAAATACCGGTTCTTAACCGGTTAGGTTTTAAGAATTCTCAAAAAATGAAATTTTGTTAAAAAAAATCAGTTTTGTTCGTTTTTTTAAAATTGAAGAAAACTGATTTTCGATTTAAAAGAAAATGATTCTAAACTGCCAGTTTGATTTTATTTGGTCCGGTTCTCAAAAAAATGATCGCTTTAGAAAAAAAACCGGTCCTGTTCTATTCCATTGGTTCTGAAAAACAGTTGCTGTAAAAAAACTGATCCGGTTCTATTCCAACCGTTCTCAAAAAACCAGTTCATTTTGTGCACCTCTATATAAATTTAGGATATAATATAATAAGTTTCACTATCATTGTTATCATAAAACTCGTGCATATCATTGCTCAAGAATCATAGAAAAATGGTTAAAAGGGAAGATTTTCTTAGAAGGGATAATGACTTAGAAGGGTAATATATTTTTCGATTTGTACATATTTGATCACTGAGTTTTTTTTCGTCCACATTTCTTCCTTCAACTTGTTTAACTATACACATTTAGTACTTATGAACGGCTACTCTAGATAAGCCCAAAAAAATGATTTAAAAGGGTAATATATTTCTCACTTTATACGTATTTAGTCCTTATTATTATTATTTTTTTGCACATTTAGTCTTTAATATTTTTTTTGTTGCAAAATAAAACCTTGTTGTTTTTGTACACTTTCAATACTTATGACCGGTTTTTTAGGATTTTCTCATGTCATCCTACACTACATAATCATTAATAAGGTGTTCGGACTATTCATAGTTATGGTCATCGTGGCCTTAGCTGTTTGGTTGCTTAGTTTTTGTGGTTTGGCTTAGGTTTGTGTTCTGAACGTCGTAACTTCTTCATACGATTACAAATTTTAATGATATTTATATCTACATGTTCGTATTTGAGTCTACTTCAATTTTATATTATGATTTTATAAAAAAACGTTTGTACATACATTCATTAATAAGGCATGAATATAAAGATCATAAGTAAAAATATATATTGCTTTTTAACGAGAGTAATCTAAACGAAAATTGTAGTAGACTCAAATACGAATGCATGGATATATAGATCAATAAAATATGTGATCGTATGAAGAAGTTACGCCGTTCAGAACACAATACCTAAGCCAAATTATAAGAACTAAACAACCAAGCAGTTGAGGCCGTGATAACCATAACCATGAATAGTCTTGATGTAACAGTCGGGATTTAGGTTCTTACATTTCTTACCCTTAGTATGAAAATTGTTGCAAATTGGTCCTTTCGTACGCTGGGTGTACTTGAGGAGTACGCTTAGCATACTAAGGATGGATGAATGCGGAGGGTTGTCACGTACGCTGGGCGTACCAAGGGGTACGCAGGGCGTACGTGACTGAAGATCAAAACCATAATATTCGGATTGGATACCTATTTATTCATCCTTAAGTCATTTTGACCAAACCCTAATCAACCTTCATAGCCTCATTTCATCCCTTAACCTCAAATTTCCTTGTGAGTGTGATTCTTGAGCTTAGAAAGTGTGTTGGTGGCCATTTTAGAGAGTATTTAAGAAGGAGAAGGTGGTGAACAAGCTTTGGATGCCATTAAGCTGCTAGATCTTGTATATATTTCATTTTGATGAGATTTTGGAGGTATAAAGTCATAACCTTGTCATCTATTTTATTAGTTTGAGCAAGGGTTTTGTTATGGAGTCCTTTTTTGGCTCTTGGACCTTCTCTTGTGAGTTGAGTAACTCCAGAGACTAGGGTAGCTAGATCTAAGCTCCTTGAGCATGTTGGATGCACAAAGGTGCCATCTTGAAGGTTTTTTGACTCTATGCATAAGTTTGAGGTCTTAAATGAGGTCTTACTGGGAAGAATGGAGTATTTGGGTCACTCATGAAATGCAAGGGCATAAAGTTTCCAACTTTATGCCCTAGGACATCTTAATGGACTCAAATCAGAAGTTTGAGGTTGAAATCCCAAGTATTAAGCACTTAATGGTCGAATGTGCATATCCTACTTGTACACCGTGCATAAATTCGTTTTGGACCATAGTTGTTTTGGTTTTGCATTATTGGGCCAAACGACCCATTAATGGTCTTTATCATGGGCCTTAGGCCCATTAGCAAAGGGGAGACTTTTGAGCTATTATTGAAGGAAATAGACTTAGTGTTTAGACTCTTTGCTCGAGTTGTGTATAATCCTAATTTAAGGTTAATTATATTATTGTTCAACGTGTGGTTTCAGACTGCTAGGCGAGCAACTTTTGTGTTCACCAGATTGAGGTGAGTCTTCTCACCACACTCATGGGTCGAAGGCACCAAGGTTGGCCCATTAATTAATATGTATGAGATGATTAGTAATGGAGTATGTGATTGTTGTTATTTGATCTATATATGGTTTTATGTGAAGATCATGGAAGGAGCCCATGGCACACGCTAAGACCATGGGAGGAGCCCATGGCTCGGGGATATAAGAACACAAGGGTAGCCTATGGCATTCTAAGGAAGACTATGGAGGGAGTCAATTGCAAACTTATATGTATATATGTGCACATGGTATTATGTGATTATATGATTGATGTGTTTGGGAAACTAGCTAAGCTTGTGCTTAAAGTTCTATTCAATGTTTCAGGTACATCTAGAGATAAGGGCAAGGGCCCGACTTGATGGCGCGGCATGCATTCTCCTGTGTTTTCACATTTAGTTTTCGATTATGAATTTTAAAACACTATGGCTATGTAATGAGATTTTTAGACACATTGTGGATGATATTTATGAAATTAAAAGTTAAAATTTTATGTAAAAATTTAGGCTGTTACACTCGAACACCTTATTAATGATTGTGCCGTGTAGGATGACATGAGAAAGCCCTAAAAAAACCGGTAATAAGTATTAAATGTGTACAAAAGCAATAATGACTTATTTTGCAATAAAAAATATTAAGGACTAAATGTGCAAAAATATTATTAAGGACTAAATGTGTACAAAGTGAGAAATATATTACGTTTTAAGTCATTTTTTCGGCTTACGTGAAGTAGCTGGTCTTAAGGACTAAATGTATACGGTTAAACAATTTGAAGGAGTAAACGTGAACGAAAAAAAAACTTAATGACCAAATGTGTAAAAATCAAAAAATATATTACCATTTTAAGTCATTATCCATTCTTAGAAATTTAAACCACATTAAACCAATGTTTTAAAAAACGGTTTGAACCGGCCGGTCGAACCGGTTAGGCCAGGAACTGGTGGAGGGAGCGGTTCAACTATCACCGTTTTTACATTGATTTCTGAACCGGATTGAACCAGTCGGTTTTTAGAAAAACCCGGTTGAACCGAATAAAAATACATGAAAAAGAACCATTTACATAATAAACTTTGATTATTTTTTTTTCAAATCTATTTAGTTTTCTCTAACTAACTACATATAGTAAATGTTATAAATTTTTTTGATGTGGTTGTATTCATTTAAAATTATATTTGGTTTCGATATTATATTTTATTTTCTTTTTGATATATATGGATTGATGTAAAACATTAAAAACTTATGCTTATGTGTTATTTTAATGTATTTTGAATTTATTTACAAGCTATTTTTATGTGTATTTTTAATGTTTGAACTTATAAACATCAAATTCATAATTTATATATGTATGTATGTGTAGGAAAAAATAGAAAAAAAACATGAAAAATATAGAAACCGTTTTTTTTTTTTTTTTTTTTTTTTTTTTTTGTTTTTCACTCGGCGGTTGAACCGGTCACCATACCGGTTCAACTAAAAAACCGGTTTTTAAAACATTGCATTAAACTTTCTTGAAAACAAAAAAATGTTAGAAATTAAAGCTTAGATTCAAAAAAACCACAAGAACCATTCAAAAAGTTTTGTCTACATTAATTGAAGTAAATTCATACTATTAATCTCACTTGTGTTTTATTAACTATTAAAATTATCTTTATATAATGTTTTTGGGGATGTTTTGAACCTAAAACACACAACCCATATTATATACTTTATAATCTAAGGGGCAAAATGACAAATGATGAAAAGCAGCCGAAATTTTTTCTCAAATGGTCCAAGCAAAACCGGATCCAGGCCCAAGTTAAATAGCCGGGCCGGGTGCCATCTTGACACCCTTACCTCCGGATGTATTGGTGACGGAAATGAGTTAACGGGTCGATCTAATCCTCTTTGATTTGTTATTTAGTTTGCCCCGATTAATTGTTGTTTGAGGATTTTTAATGATTTTCTGTTTGTTATTTGTAGAATTGGGCTGGGCTAACGGATCGATTATATTCGTTTTGATTTAGTCATGAGACCTTTAAGCTTAAGGGATAGAATCATGGAAGTATCATCTTGGACTTCTTATATCTGAACAAGCATTTTGATACCAATAAATTGGTTAAATTATCATTAGATCACTATTAAAATATTAAATTGAAAAGGATTTGCTTAATTCAAAGTTACCAGAATAATGCAATATGATGTTCCTATGAATTAGTAGAACACAGTCTTTTAAAATTATAAAACTACCATATTTGTACATTGTAGTTTTGTCTATGATAAGATTTCAATCTATAATTAATTAATTATTTTTAGTATTCTATTTGAAATGTATCATGGTTAGTATAAACAACGCATACTCATGGATTATTTGTATTTTCCTTTCTTTTCTATAAATTTTCAATTTTCAATTTATGATGTTTAACATTTCATACAAAATTAAAACCAATATGATATAGTAACTATTAATGTATATAAAATTTGTAACATATCCAAGTATATCCAAGTATAGTTTATACAAACAATTAGAAGAAATAGACCGGACCATTATTGAACATTCATGATGAACAAAGGAAAACCCATTATTGAACATTCATGCTATTTCTTTTTCCCTTCCAATAATGGTTTTATAACACGTAAAATGACAATTTATTCCTTTAAACTGCCAAAAAAATAACATAAATGACCATTTAAACCAAATGTGAAGACTTTGTAGGCTACAATGACATTTTCCTTTTATATAATTATATCGCAAAATATATGAAATGTTAGTGTATACATATTATGTATAGACTATAGTTAAGTCCATGTTAGGCCTATTTTGTATGGCTCATTACTTCTCGTATGCCCTCTAACAATTTTCCAAAGGTAAATCAGACTTATGTCGTAAGGAATCAAAGCACGTTGTATGTTGTGTTCTCATAATCATTTGGCATACTAACCTCGCGTTCCTTTGGTTTCCGTGTAATGTCTAATTCCATTACTTACGTATATTCCAATTTTTGGTATTTCATTTTATCCAACCAAATAGAATATTAGTTAGGAGTTAAGATATCATATGTGAAAAATGACGTAGCTTAGTTGGTTGTTTTTTGGATGAAATGTGTAAGACTTGGGATAAAACAAGAAGACGTCAACTCTACGTAATGATAGTGTCACGATTTTCCCATGCATGTACTTTAACTTTTAACTGATACGAGAGCGCCTTGTTATCATTCATAGGTCGGGGGAGTGGTAACACTCTTAGCATACTGTCACATCAGATTTTTTGATGTCGCATCAAATTTTTTGAAGCAACACAAGCTAGAAGGAGTGATAACACCCAAGTTGTATAATGTATGAAGTTGTGAAATATTATTTAAATAGGTTTTATTTAAATATGTTTTTGATGACGAGCCACCCTTGGCGAGGCTTGTATTGTGTTTAATGGGGGTGGTCTTAGGGAGCATGATGAGCTAAAGGTGAGTGCCACTCCCTCTAGCCTTAGCGGGTCAATGAGTACTATGTTACCTTCCACACTGTTGAATATGTTATAAAACCCTTTTATTAATTGTTTCATATTATATAGAGTTATTATTTGATTTAATAATGATTTATTTATGAATGTTTTCTATTTATAAGGGTTTTAGAGTTTGTTCACGACTCTTTGTAAGGTTATTATATAAAATCATATAGATGTGTTAGTTTATTCTTTCCAACAAGTTTTTCCTTGATCTCCTTTGAGATTTAGCAGCAATGTAATCTTTAATATTAGTGTCGTTTTACTTTTTTTTTTTCCTTTTTTGGGTTTTCCTCTTTACATCGTGATATTCGTATGGTTGTTTTATTAAATTTTTATGCATTAGTAGTTAATCTATTTTATAACACACAACCATTTGGGGAAGTTTGGGAAGGTGGGATGTGGATGTTGCAATTCACTCTTTTTGGGATTTATGATAAAATGCATTTTATTCATAATATTCACGTATAATTGTGCTAGCGTATGAATGTATGATCAATGAAGCCATGTGCCACAATATTATTCTTACGATGCATCATCATTTATTTCATAATCTTGTGCTCACATTAGTCACATAATAGTGAAATTCCCAAGCTACTATATATAAATGTATTTATACCCATAGAGCATCACAATGCATGGTTTAGTGGACTTTTTCACATTCAAATGATTAAACTAAATTATTAAACCATAATGAGATGTCAAGTTTTACGTCCAATTATTTGGAGTTCATGAACAATACACTTAAATAATAAAGTTATACAAAAAAATAACATACTAATGTAACAATCTTATTGAAACTCTTGGAGTTCAAGTGGATGTCCTTAAAATGTAAAGTTTCCAACTTAACGTTGTCAGCAGATTAGGTTGAGGGATATCCTCACACGTGAGAAGGGAGTGAAAAGAGGTCACGTCATTATTTAAGCATTCCACAACAACTCCACTAGCTTGTGGAAATGATGTTAACCGGTGAAGAGACAATGAAGAAGACAGAGGTTGTAAAGAGAGATAGAATCATAGAAACAAACAAATATTCCACCAAACACAACCCTCGTCTTCTTCCGTAGCCGATACCACGCCACAAGACATCCACCCATATTTGAGACGGTGTTCACACGTGGCTTTCTATGCCATATAGGACATCACGCATAGGGTGAGGCCCATACCGAAGGCCTTATGTGTGCTAATATCTTGTGAGAAATGAAATGAAGATGCAGAATGAGGGGTAGCCTCAATTTGGATGCTTTTTGTCTTATTTGAAACTGTCACCTAAATTTCTAATGTCGACTAATTAACACTTCTGCCTGCTCTTATGTTACGCAATGACAATATGACAAGTCAATGGTGTTGAAAATAAGAGACAAACACCATACATACCTTTTCTATATTAGAGCCTATTAGACCCTATGAAAAATGAATATAACGAAAATAATTATTAAATATCAAGCAATTTACACACGTTATTCAAGTATATCTTATAGGATTATAGCATCTTCTATGCTATCTATAGTCAATGTGAACAAGTCATAGAAACACAAGTTTGAAATCTAATTTTGGTAGTAAGAATGATGCGACTGCTATTTTAGTTTTTTGACTTTGGTTGATCATGCAAATTTGTGGTCCATTTGGTGTAACTTAGGTGTCATACGCGTGGGTCGTAATTCTTATCTTACATATTTTATGATATTTGATAAAAAAAAAAAAATTAAACAAAAGCTTATCAACAAACTATATGTTTACGATAAAAGATCAAATACACGACTTTCAATTTCAAAATATAAGATAACTATTTTAAATTTTATGGTTTGGCTCAGAAGTTTTTATGGACAATATGAGAAGCATGGTCGGTCTTTAGGATTCAAATGTCTATAACTAATCGGAAAAAAGACCTTAAAAATTAAATGGAGATCATTAGACGTTATATATATATATATATATATATATATATATATATATATATATATATATATATATATATATATATGGTGGGTCATTAGGATTCAAATGTCCATAACTAATCGGAAAAAAGACCTTAAAAATTAAATGGAGATCATTAGTAGTTATATATATATATATATATATATATATATATATATATATATATATATATATATATATATATATATATATATATATATATATATATATATTCAGGTTCATTTGATACCATGCTAATTTTGTAAGACCGTGAAACCAAATCTAAAAATAATTTTAAAATGCAAAATAAAATGATAAATCCAAAAATTCTTTTTTTAACTATTATTTTCGGAACTTTATTTACCTAAAAAAATATAAAAAAAAAATTATCATTTTTATTTAAATATACGTGAAATATTCTAATAAAATATTACATTGTACATATTCTAATATAAGTTTTAGAATGTTAGAATATTCTACTAGATTTGTCAGATATGTAGAATATTCTCGTTTTCAGTTCAATAGTTCGCCTCATGTATTTAATCACAAGTTATTATATGTATTTCATCACATATGATTTATATGGAAAATATTTGTTTTCGTGTTCTTAATTAATTTAATACTTGTTCTCGTGCGTATAATCGCATGTGATTATATGTATCTAATCACATATAATTTATATAGACACAATTTAATTTTTTCCATATAAATCATATGTGTTTAGATACATATAATCACATGTGATTAAATATATTTAATCACATATGATTTAAGTTGCTAAATAATAACTATTGAATCAATAACACGAAAATGAATCTTGTCACATAAATCATATGTGATTATATCAATATATATATATATATATATATATATATATATATATATATATATATATATAATCACATATGATTCAGTAGTAGGTCTTGTGTATTTCATCACATGTGATTATATGTAGTTAGTCTCATATGATTTGAGTGTAAAAGTTATTTTCACGTTTTTGATTTTATAGTTGTTTTCGTGTATATAATCACATGTGATTACATGTATCTAATCACATGTGATTATATGTATCTAATCACATATGATTTATATGGAGAAAATTAATTTTTGTCCATACAAATAATATGTGATTAAATACATGAAAATGCGAAAATGAATCGTATCCTTATAAATCATATGTGATTAGAAATATGTAGTCTCATGTGATTAAATGTATTTAATCATATATTATTTATGTAGAAAATATTTATTTTTGCCTTTTCGATTAAATAGTTGATCTCGTGTATTTATTCGCATGTGATTATATATAATAATTATTATGATTATATATATTTAATCACACATGGATAATATGGACTATGAACAACTATTGAATTGAAAACGCAAAAACGAATCTTGTTCACTTAAATCATATGTGATTTAAATACATATAATCACATGTGATTAAATACATGAGAATAATTATTGAAACGAATATTATCCATATAATGTGTGATTAGATATATAAATACACAAGAACAACTATTGAATAAAAAACACTAACAAGAAGCTTGTCCACATAAATCATATTGTATACATATAATCACATGTTGTTATATGTATTTAATCACATACGATTTTTGTGGACAATATTCATTTTCTCATTTTTTATCAATAATTATTCACGTATATTTAATCAAATGTAAATATATGTATTTAATCATATATGATTATATGTATCTAATCACATATGATTTTGTGCTGTTTATTAAATAGTTTTGCACATATATAAAATCTCATGTAATTATATGTAACTAATCATATATGATTCAATAGTTAGTCTCGTATATTTAATCACATTTGATTATATGTAGTTAGTCCCATATGATTTGTGTGGAAAAGTTTTTCTTTCACGTTTTTTATTCAATAGTTGTTTCTATGTATATAATAATATGTGATTATATGTATTTAATCATATATGATTTATATGGACACAATTCTTTTTTGTCCATACAAATCATATGTGGTTAAACACGCGAGAAAGCGAAAATGAATCGTGTTTTTATAAATCTTATGTGATTAGATACATATAATCACATGTAATTAGATATATTTAATCACATATTATTTATGTGAACAATATTTATTTTCATGTTTTCGATTAAATACTTGATCTCGTGTATTTAATTTTTTTTATTTATTTTCATGTTTTCTATTAAATAGTTGATCTCATAATTACAACAGCTCTTTATAAATAATATCCACCATAGAATAATTTATATTTCGTGATAACATTGCAAAATTGATTATATTGTGCAATAAACATGCATAATTGTTGATGAACTGTGAAATTATTTGTAAAAACTGAAGTTTTATGCAGCCTCTTCTATATAAAAAGTAATTACATAATTTTCGTAATTATATAATTGATCAATTTGTTAATCATTACATCATTCATGATTATATCTTTGTGATTATTCTTTTTTTCCTTCATAATATCATGTTAAATGCATTTCCCAAATGTGAAATGAAAAAAAAAAAAAAAAGACTCACCGTGTCAAGAGGAAAGGCTTGTTTAGATTACTGATGATATTGAGGATAATATTGTCATTTGTGACAACATCAAGCTTAGGGCCAGGAAATTGACCATTGATTAAGATAATCTGCAAAACAAACGTTAAACACTAATTAGCAAAACTAAGAGTAAATTTCACTTAATTAAAACTAAAAAAAAAAACAAAAGTGAGAAGCAATTAGAGACTTAAACAATCAAGAACCTATTAGGGATAGCAAGAGGAGAACATGTTGAAGTCGGTGTCATGTATTTATTTATATATGATTATGTGAATTTAATCATATATTATTAAACCATATTATCACATTATACTATATTATAAGCTTATTACTGGTAAAGAATTTTTTATATATAAAAAAATTGTGTTAGATAACTAGGTCTTGTATTTGATAACACAATTTATTATTTGCTAACTAATTAATAAGATAAATAACTTTTTTTTGGAACCGGCAAATAGATTATATATAAAAGAAAAACATAGATAAATAACTAAATGTTGATTTTAAAAATACGCTATAGCAATTAATGCATATTATAACCTTAAATACTAATAGACTAAACCACATCTCATAATAAATGAATATGTCAACCATTCATTTGTTTTATGTCATATGCTTAAAT
Source organism: Lactuca saligna (assembly GCF_052625555.1). Classification (NCBI taxonomy): domain Eukaryota; kingdom Viridiplantae; phylum Streptophyta; class Magnoliopsida; order Asterales; family Asteraceae; genus Lactuca; species Lactuca saligna. Next base: position 25,245,937 of record NC_136422.1, read on the forward strand.
ATGAATTTCTCGTAAATAACTTTCATAGAACAAAAATAACTCTCATAATTAAACATATCTTTATTAATTTATAAAGATTGAATAGAAATTTATTTTTTATCACAACAATCATTTACATCATATCTTGATCTTAGTAACATTGGTTCCTATGTACAAAAATTTTCAACTTATTGTCATTAAGAAATTATATATGTATTAGATTAATAACTAAATAATTTAACAAAATACAAATGACATATCACACAACTTTCATTAAATTCAAATTTCATATTCAAACAAAAGTAGTTATCGATCATATCCTTTGAAAAAATTTCAATTAAGAGATGAGGGAAGGAAGAAATGACCTTAATGGAACAAGTAGATTAGGAATGTGCTTTTCTGAGATGGAAAAGAAGTGTAACCATATAAAACATATCACCCAAATCAAGCTTTTGTACATCTGAAACAACATATCTTTGTCTAAATCATTTAAGGTCTCTACTCTTTTGCCAATACTTCTTTTTCTCATCCAATGGCAACTCTGAAGAATTCTTGTGTTTTTCGTTATTTCTCTATATATAACAACTCACATTATGATTTATCAACTGGAAAAAACAATTGGTAAATAAATTAGTTCATCTAAGAGCAGTTTATTATCTAATAAATGGGTTCTTATGTTGATTTGGTTTTTCGATTTTGTCCAAAATTCATCATCCATCAATCATACGGTTCCTAATGTACTCCTGATATAACTAAAGGAATGATTGATGGATGAATGATTATGTGTCTCTCCATCATTCTTTAGTGATTTGATCTAGACCATCCATATGCCCTTAAAGTTGTAAATGTCATTCTCAAAGTTACAAAAGGGTTAACACATGCACCAATGCAGTAGAACAACTTCTATGACCTGATTTGGATAACACCAAACCAAAATCAATGTACTTTGAGGGAACTCCAACCATGGGCAATGTAATTTTACCAACACCATGACAACATCAATGAACAATATCATCAAATCATTTTTGTATGTGTTCATTCCCCCCTCCCTTATTCTCAGGCATTACAACAAACACTTGGAATGCATCCTCAAATGACCCATAAACCTTACCAATTTCCAGCAGTAAGGCCGACTACCAAAATGAATTACATTTTATTAAGAAAAGAAGATGAGATCGATTATGAGATAATGGACAACAAACTATTCCAAATTAAAAACTACTAAAGGAAAATCTGAGTGTTGAGGAAAAAGTGTGTTGAGAATACATACCTGTGACATCCCCAATTTCACGGTCAGAAAAGACCGATTTGTTTATGCTTTGTTTTTAAAATTAGAGTAATCTTTTAAAGAAAACAGTTGTGGAATTTGTTCCCAAAACAAAATATGATAAAAATTATCAAAGCATTTTTTTTAAAGAAATGTATTTTCATTATATAACAAAATCTCAGGATGTCATGTTCAATACAGACCAAAAGCATAAACAGAACAAAATAAACCTTACAACAATTATTCATAAATACTGGCCTATAATCCAAATTCTCTCGTCAAGTCCACCAACTTATACTCTTGTGTCATTACCTGTAATGCAAAGAAAACTGAGTGGGTCAGACTTGGGAGTCTGGTGAGCATATAGGGTTTTCAACCCACAATAATATAATTATTATATTTAATTATCAAACAATCAATTCAAATACCCACCCCCGTTATCTCCATTTATTTCTTAAATATTTATCCTAAGAACCAATTACCCTTCTCCCATTCATTCCTAAGGATTTTCCTAAAGAACTGGCACAATGTCTAGTGCTGCCAAGGTTCTTAGATTACCTCTGGTGAACATGCAATTCACAATAATTGATGAACATCTAGTTCAAGAACACCTAATGAACACTTAGTTCCAATATTACCCAATGAACACCTAGTTCACAAACACTTAATGAACATTTAGTTCAATTATCCCTGATGAACACTAAGTTCAAATATCTAATGAACACTTAGTTCGAATATCCCTGGTGAACCCAATCACCTAAGGAACACAGAGAATGAAAGCTCTTAGTTTAAACAACATGATAATAAAGTATATCTCGATCCTACGAAACCACTAATGTTATAAACACGTATAAATTATATTTCTAAAACAATATATCCCATCCCGTCGATCCCCACATACTGACCCTATACAATGATCTTATGAGATCTAGCCTAAGGAATCGATATGAACCACAAACTGATGAAGTTGCTTTGGAAATTCCCTGGCAGCAAACGAGGATCAATAAAGAAATCAAATGAGGGGATTGGAATAAGTTTCACCACGAACCTTCATTCGTAAAAGAAAGAACCACAAGACAATTAAGTCAGGGGTAGTTATCTAGATAACAATGCCTAGGTGTTGTCCGACTATCATGAGGTATTATACCCCCAAACTCTACCTATCCCAGCATCGAACTTTGCCTAGCAGTGGCCTGAATACATGAGGTATTTCACCCCCAGACACACCCTATCCAACAATATAACACCAGACACACCTATCAGTGGTCTATTACCGACACACTTTATTAGGCAGTCTACGAAGTTCCCTTAATTACTTTGTGAAAGAAAATGCTGACATATGAAGCTCGGTCGATTACTTCATAAAAGAAACGCTGACTCCAAAGCTCTCTCAAAATAAAAGTATGGGGAAATACTACTAGAGTACCCCCGTACGCTCCCGTAGCTGATACACAAAATTGTCAAAAAGACTTTGTTCATGATAGTACTTCTGGCACATTATAGTACTCTGGTATGCGAAAGAATCGTACCCGAAAACATAATAGTACCCTGGCACAAGCAGCACCCAAGACACAGAGCTTTGAAAAATTCTTCGTACATAAAATGTACTTCTGTACGTAGGACGTACTCCACCGATCATCAATCTCACTCCACACATACTCTTAATAAGAGACTACCCAAATTCCAATCTTAATTGAACTAAACATCCCGTTTAAGTCTTAACCCATCACTAGGCAAACCTACAATGTTTATAATCAATTTTTGATACTATCTCTGTTTAGGAAACGCTAACTACTAAATACTTAACACAAGGTTTTAAGTAATAGTATCATATATACACATCTTAACACATATTGAACCATATATGATTCGCCCGTTGTATACTATCAAATATATCTACCCCGTATTTCCGACAATAACAAATACTTTACATACCTATGTACATTTCATACTTTAATCAATACACGTATAAAAATCACGTTCCTAAAAGGGACTATACGCATGATACCTTATCGTATGAACACGTAATTCAAAAATACATAATCCGTACTCCCAGATCTAAAATTTACCTCCTTACCTAATCCATATTCCCGGATCTAAAACTAACCTCTTGATTTGATCCATACTTTCGGATCTAAAACTAACCTCCTAACCCGATCCATACATCCAGATCTAAAACAAGTTTATCTCTTTATCCTTTCATCTCATGGTCCAACCCACCTTTTATCACCTACCAACAAGCTAATATACTCATGTTCTACCCAACATATTTTTAGATACAAATACGTATATAGTTTAACTTATTAAAACTTATATAATTCATCCATTACACAATCGTCTCAAATAAACAACAAAATATTATACACGTAGCATGTATTTCATAGAAAATAATTAATATTTTTGTATTAGAAAAAGTGACCACACACTCACTTGATTAGAAGATGATCGGACAGCACTACGGCGTGTAGAAGTAGTATTCTTCGGTAGATCTGGAAGATCTTCACAAAAAATTGGCTTCTCGCGGGCAGAGCTTCGGCACGGGAATCGCACTTCTCGGGATCTTCGAGGCTTCAGGACTTGCTTCGGGTCTCGGGAATAATACCGGGGCTTCGGGATATTTTTTGCATGAAAAACGATGCAAAAACGCAAGAGAAAGGGAAGAAATGAGCAAAGAACTCGGCTGCACTTGACTTCCTTTTATAGGGGCTGGAAACCCAAATTACACTAGGCGTAAATTACATTACGCTGGGCGTAATGAGGATAGGCCGGATCTACGGGCATTACAATACCGATTATCAACATTACATGAGGATGTGAGGAAATAAAAGCTAATTAATACTATATTGAAATGGTTCGTAACTTAATTGGCATGAGATCAGAGTACAAAGAAGATGTACAGCACCGATTTTTTCTCAAAGGCTCGTCGATATTGGTGGTGCATCAAGAGCATTCTCCTCCTGATTTCCTAAATTATTTCAGATAATGGTGATGTGTCGACCTCAACGATAATTAGTCATCGACTAGATGTCTCTCAATAGCATTGTTATGTCTTTTCATCATTCAACAATCTCTTAAGTGAATAATCCAATTCTAGTCTTCTTTTAGGGTTTCAGAAGACATACCAAGCCTCACAACGAGGTTGAAAGCTTTATTGGCGAAGGGGAACTTATTATGGCTACGATCTAAAAGCCCGTACATGCGATTGAATCTTCGTCGTCTGATGATATCCATAACTAGAGAGTCGTACGTAGGGATAACAGCAAGAGGTGGTTCCGAAGGTACAAGGAGTAGACACAGAGGAAAAAGGTGGTGAATCTGGAGACAGTGGTATGGTGGTTCCGGTGGCGGCAGTGCGATGGTCCGGTGGTCTTAGTGGTGGTCCGATGATCTTGATGGTGGTGTTCAAACAAATAATTGTGAAAGTGATGTAGCTTTTGTCTAATAATAAATAGCAAATATATTAAAAAAACAAATAAATAATAATAATAAATGTTTACATTTCTAACATTTTAATATTAATGGTTCACAATTGTTCTCAAATGTTCTCAAAATAAAAAAACATATATATATATATATATATATATATATATATATATATATATATATATATATATATATATATATATACTAATAAAAGAGTAGTTCTTTTGCCATGTATCACCATATTAGACATATTAATTAATGTGTTGCCACTTATCAATCTATTAGTTTTCCATTTTAAATTTATTAGGCCTCCTCATTAATGTGATTATATTTTAAAATTTAAATATTAAATTATTGTTTTCATTAATTCACAAATAAAAAATATCTAATATATATTAAAAATTAATTTTCTATATTTATTTGAATCAATGATTTTAATTTCACATAACTAATAAAAATATCTCTTAAATTAATAATTTATTTAAAATAACTTATTAATAATTTTGAGTTTATACTATAAAAGTTTGATTAATTTTATAACCGTGGTTCCCACGGGTTATAAACTAATATATATATATATATATATATATATATATATATATATATATATATATATATATATATATATATATATATATATATATATGGGCTTCAAGGTAGTAGTAACTATTTAAGGTATGATTACTTTTGTATTAATTATATTAACCTATTTTGTTATCATATTAGTGGTATTTACGAATTTTGATATGATATTAGTCATATTTAACTTTTTTTATATTAAAAAGTTAACAATTGATGATCCCCGATTAAATTCCGTCTAGCCGATTAATCTCTTAACCCCAGTCCACCGACTAGCTAACGTTGAACGATTTTTACAACCTTGATATATATATATATATATATATATATATATATATATATATATATATATATATATATATATATATATATATATAGAGAGAGAGAGAGAGAGAGAGAGAGAGAGCTAGGTTCAAAATTGAATTGACATCAATTGTGCGGACGTGTAGACAATGTTATTCTGTGAGAATGACAAAGAAAATATGTTGTTTGATAATATTAATACGTTTAATCTTATATAACTGTTGTCATTATCATATATTCTTACTAATTAAATCATTTATAAGGATATTATAAACTTTTTTTTTATTATTTTCATTCTGTTATAATGTTGTCAGAATGTTTATTGAGTCGTATTCTGTCAAAATTAAAATAAGTAAAAATCGATGTGTGTAAACAAAAATTAATAGGAATGCATGAAAATGACGATATTTTTGTAAGGTTGAACGTATTCGCATTATTAAACAGCTTATTCTCTTAGTAATTCTCATAGAATAGTACTGTCCATACGTCCGCACAATAATTGTCCATCCAAATTTAACCTAGACCTATATATATATATATATATAGAAAGAGATAGTTTAATTGAGAAAATAAAAAAGGTTGTATATAAGGTAATCATTCTCAGCCTATCATTTTTTTTTTCCGTAAACACTCTGATGTATCAGGCCGACTGATGATGAATAGTATTCATATATGAATATAAATATAAGTGCATTCATATATGAATTCATCAACCCCTCCCGCCACATTTGCCATCAGCAACCACCCCCACATCCTCCACAACCAACCGCCGATATATTCATATATGAATAACCAGTTCCTCTATATTTATTATTCATATATGAATATAGATACCCATATATTGTTTCAAGTTTTAGAGTTTATTTTTTATCGAAAAAAAAACTAAAAATATATAAATTTATAACTTACATTGTGAATGTTAAATATATTTTTCAGATTCACCGTCATAATTAATATTCACATTGTTAATCTGCATATATTCACACAATGAATTTGACAAAGAAAATGTAATTTTTTTTTGAATTTGATATCAATGGAAAAAGAATCAAAAGCTATGAATTTTTATATTTTGAGTTTATTTTTTTAATAAAAAATAAGCTCTAATAATTAAAAAAAAATTGTTCATTGGTTAATAATTGTTTCTCATGAATTTTACCCATTAATACAATGTGTATAAATGGACTATTTTAATATTTCTTATATTTAGCGTATTTTCTAATGGATAAATAATTTTAAAAAGTCAATGAAGAATGAAGATATATACCATAGTTGGTATTCGAAAGAAGAATGTGGTCAACGAGATCTCATCCTCTGACCTCTACTATGGCAATGGGAAAGGGACTCAATCACATCCAACTCCTTCCGCGTACTTCGCTTCAAGTGTGGAGCCATTGAACTATATTACGGTTTTTCACACAAAAATCCTTAAGTTTTTGATATTTTATGGTTATATTAAGGGGACCCTTATATTAAGTTATGTTTTTGACTAAATTATATAAATGATCCTTCTCATTTACAAAAACTCATACATTTATTCCTTAATATTTTTTATAACGTGAATAGTCCTTATGTTTCACAAACTTACATCATTGAGAAAATGATTTTTTAAAATACTTTTTAACATCTATTATCTTTTCTTGTAGTTACTTACAATATATATATATATATATATATATATATATATATATATATATAGAGAGAGAGAGAGAGAGAGAGAGAAAAAGAGATATTCAAATGAGAACTCAAAAAAGTTAAGAACCATAGGAACCATATATTTAAATGTTTTTATTAAGAGCATTTGGACAAATCCAATATTATATTGTATTAAACAAACTTTTTCATTTCCAAGTTTACAAACTACTTGTCACTTGTTATTGGACCACCATCAGACTGTTGTCGGACCGCTATTGGACTAACATTAAATTCAGTGATACTTTTCTGGTAGTATTCACAGTTTAATAGATTAAACAAATCTAGCCCTTATTTCTTTGGTAATATTTTTTTCTTGCCAAAATATACAAATTTTTAGTTAAAAATATAATTATGTCCTCAAAAAAATCATGTTTCTTTTTTCTAAATTGTATATTTCTTCAAAAAAATATTTCGTGTATAAAAAATATATTATGTATAAGAAACATATTGTATATCAGAGTCTATGATGTTTTTCAATTAAATTGGTGCAATAGTGAACTGTCCAAAGAACAAGAAATCGAATTTTTTGGCTGTCTGACACATGAACTCGACAAGTCCATGATGAACTCGACGACTTGGGTGAACTCGACGAGTTCAGAGCCCAACTCGATGAGTTGACTCATTAGTTACCTAAAACTTCGATTTTTAGATTTGAAATTACAAGTTTTAATTTTGGAAATTTAAATAAAAAAAACCTAGAAGATATCATTATGGTTTTATTAATAATTTAATTAAAAGATTAATTAAAAGACAATTAATAATTCCATGTTATAGTTTAAATTTAATTAAATTAAAAGCTTAATTTATTAAAAGATTAAACCTTAGTATTTTAAAAGTTTAAAATACACCCGCATACTATATAAAATTAAAAGTATAATATATTATATATGTATAAGAAAAGGCAGTGTTACCGTTAGTAAGTCTCATTCATGAAGCTGATCTATAAGACATGTTTAAGGAAGCGACCTTTAACATGACCCCCATTGGGTATCCACACTTACCCACCGCACACTTGATTAGTGGAGGGTCGTTGGCCGAACGAGTTTGATACTTTGATACGACATTAAATCTCATTAAAAGGATAATGCATATACAAAGTAACTAAACCTTTTATAAATTTTCAATCTTAGTTACTTTAGGAAAATGGGAATTTGATGCTAACCCATGAAATTGCACATTGCACCTTATTGGTCGTTAGTGGAGTGTGTGTGATTAACCGGCACACTAATTTATGACTAATGAAGGATGGTAATGAGTAGCTCGTAAATTATTGTTGATCAATGGAACGTGTGTGGTTAACCTGCACATTGATTAGATGATAAAGGACATCGAGAGTATCAAGCTACTTTGCATGGTTATTCACACATTGTTTGTGATCCTCGGTATCCTAGTCACAAACGTGAAGGGCATAATCGAGATTAAACATGCCATTGAAAAGTTTGATGAATCTCAAACAATCTAGGAATTTCATTTAAAACCAAATTCGTTAAAATTTTGTTTTCGTTGTGGAATTGGTAAATCGTCATTTACCTACCTTCAAATAATTTACAATTGGATTACGACATCCCTCTTCCGAATTGTGAATTATTGTGTTGATTCCTAGCCTTAATATTTCATTTGGGTGTTATATTAAGGATTGTATCAACAGACTTGGATTTCTCCCTTTTGTAGATGTCTAGTTTTGACAACTATGGTCTTCCACAATCCTTTGGAAAAGGTTTTCCTCTTGAAGGTGATCTTCCACATGTCGATCAAGGTGAAAGATCAATCACTTCTCCGTGCATTAGTGGAACTAGATATAATTCTTCTCTTCCTCCACCTCCTCTCATGATTCTCCTCGACTCACATTTTCGTCAACTTAAAAGTTCAAGGTCACTCAAGCCCTATTGGCATGCAAGCATCGAGATGGAAGTCCTGTGTGTGCACACGTTCTGAAGATGAAGCTGCACATTGATAAACTGGGAATGTTGGGTGTCGTTTTCCCGAGGAAGCTGGCTATTAACTTGGTTCTTCAATCACTTCCTGAGTCGTATAGTCAGTTTATTAAGGACTACTATATGACAGACCACAACCTGACTCTTATCGATCTGACATATTTGCTAATTGCTACTGAATCAGCAATGATTTGGCGCACTAGTAAAGCAAAATTGATTGGAAGATCTACTTCCCAAATTTCCATCAACATAGGTAATAACAACGTTGATAGTCCAGAAATTAGCCAAGGTTGAAAATTTTGACCGTAAGATAAAGGCTGACTCTAAGATAGTTCTGAGGGGTTTTAGTATACTACAACATCCTATGGTGCACATACAACCCTAAATGCTTTGGATCTACGTTTTCTCTAATTATACATGCAATATTGTTTCCAAAGCATTAAGCCAACAACTAGCATGCAAATGACATAATCAACATAAAATTGAGTTATAGAATTACCTCTTTGTTGTAGCTTGTAGAACTTTTTAAGTTTAGCCTTTAAGAATTTAGTGCCCTAAGTCTTGCACCTCAAATGGAAACACAAAATCCTAGTACAAAGGATAACTTTTAAGAGAATATCCTAACACCAAAATCGACTCAATGATCACCAAGAACACTAGTGTGTCTAGTAGCCAATTTTGGATGCTATGGGACTTCTTATATAGTGTGGCAAGATTAGGGTCACACCATGTAAACCTAATGTGCATGACCTTCCATATTCCTTAGGCTCCATGGGTTTAAACCCCCATGGATCATCCATGGGTTGTAACTTTGGTTTAGCTCAACCTACAAAATCATGGATCATTGGCCCACAACATAAGAATGAATGATTTACTAAATCAACCCCTTATATTTAATTAGTCTCTTTTGATCACAAAATTAATTCCAAATTAATTTTTTTTATCAATACTAATTAAACAATAATATGATTTCATGTTAATATATTAGAACTTATAATATATTAACAAATCATAAATAACCTCTTCTCAAAAGTCCATCCTATCAAATTGTCCTGGTGATATGCAACCTAAATGGATCATGTTACTCTCGAGTCAAGTACATACCAATTATAGTTATGGGTCTAGACACCTAATCCAACAGTATGAAAGGGTTTTGAGCATTCTAACACTCCTATGGTGTACATGCAACCCTAAATACCTTGGATCTATGTTTTCTCTATTATACATGCAAACTTGAACTTTCCAAGGTATTACCCCAACTAGCATACAATCATAGCTACTTGGGTAATATAAACAAGTTAGAAGACATACCTTTTCGTGTAGCTTGATTCCATGGAGCTTAAGATCCTAGTGCCTCAAGTGTGACACCTCAAATGGTTCACACAACATCACTAACATCTTGGAATAACTTGAGAGAAAAGGTTCCCATGCTCAAATCGGCTAGCCCTCATGTGTACACACTAGTGCCATTTTCTTGAGCCATGGGGTCCTTATATATTGTGGCTATTAGGGTTACACCATGTAACCCATGTCTTTCCATATTCTTCATGCTCCAAGGGTTAAAACCTCCATGGAGTATCCATGGGTTACTCCATTGGTTTAGCCCAAGATGAAAAACTATGGATCATAAGCCTACATATATAAGAATGAATGATTTACACAATCAATCCCTGTATATTTAATTAGTCTCCTTTTGATCACAATATTAATTCCAAATTAATTCTTAATCAATAATAAGTAAATAATATGATTTCATATTAATATATTAGAACTTATAATATATTAACAAATCATAATTATCCTTTTCTCACAAAAGTCTATCCAAATTGTTCTGATGCCATGCAACCCAAATAGACCATGCCAATTGAGTTAAGTACATACCAATTATAGTTATGGACTTAGACACTAATCCAACAGTCTCCCATTTGGATAAGTCTAAAACGATTATTGCGTATGACTTCAAAACCCGACTAGCAATCATAGCTCTTAAAACCTGTTGTCGAACTCTGAACAAATCAATGACGCGTCCATTAGATAAGAGATCATATATTCCTCCATTCTAGATATCATATGGGCTGAGAAATGGATTATAATCATTCTCTCTATCCATCTGTTGTTTCCTGATTTTCGATTTATGACGACTGACTAATTGAACAAATCAAATAAGTCCAGGCTTGGCCAAGCACTTAGGGGTGTAATCACTAAATCATCGAGGGGCCCACAAATATCGCTTTTACCTACATGGGGTAAAAGGAATGGATAAACTTCGACCCAAATTCTTTCTTTCACTTACTCATCAAATTACAAACAACGATATGTTTTATAACACCTAGTTACCGGTGCGTTTACATATGTCAATGTTGTAACATCCCAAGTTCAGGTATATCTTGTGACCCTTGATATTTTGAGTGCTTGTCCATTTTAGTCCTTTATTGAGAAAATGTGGTGAATGAGTACGCGAGGTGTATGCGAGTGTACGCTCAACGTACTCATATGCATGCTTTTGACACGGAAGCTACCTAGTACGCTGGGCGTACTAGGCCTAGAGTGAAAACCCTAATTCAAGGTGAGGCCCTTATTTAAAGGATATGACGGCCTCATTCCTGGCCACCATTCTCAGACAAAAACCCTCCTAAACCCTATTTTTCGTTCTTAAAGCTTGTGAGTGCATTTAAGAGCCTTGAGAGTATTCTTGTGTTTCTTTGGAGTGAAGAAGGAGCCTTGAAGAAGAAGGAGTGGGATTCCAGGCTTTGGATATGAGCTTATCTGAGTGTGCAGCTTCATTTTGAGGTATAAAGCTTAAAGCTTTCTCACTCTTTTGATTTATGCATCATAGTAGAGTATTTTAGGTTTTTGTCCCAAAAGTTGGAGACTTTATGAGATATTAAGCTCCAGACACTGAAGGTTCATGACAGTCTTGCCTCAATACCTACTTCCAAAGTATGATCGATTGTGGATCGTTTGAATAACCTAGTTATTCGGGAAGTCAAAACATACAAAGTGAAACAAAAGAATAATACTAATCCTATATGGCCCTAAAACTTTTGAGTCTCATATTGATTACTCATTATTCATTGTATAATGTTTCGAATAATCAACTTAATACTTGAATTAAAACAATAGTTGTCCCTGCTCGAAGCATGCTATGTTTTCTATGGTCCTTACTTTGTGAAATAGATCAATTGATAGCATTTCAACGATGCTCATTTCACAATTCCAAATTCTTTTCACTGCTAGAAAGTGTTAAATTCTAAACTATCATGTAATGATTCTTTTGTAATGTCTAGGTACCAAAAGTCATAGAGACTTGACCAACGATATTACAAAATATTCCTTTGGAGATTGTTACAAGACAATTCCATGGAAATGAAGTCTCAAATTCAAAGTATATTCATTTGAACATCCTTCTTGCATAAAAGTTTCTAACTATCTCATCTATTCTTCAACCCCTAATATGGAAACATTTCATATTTTCCATATGACAACTCATTATTAATAGAATCATGTCTATTCATAATAGTGTCAATATGTTCCATTCATTATTATACTTCCAACTGTCCTTAAGCGACCAATCATTGGTAAACCTTAGATTGTCCTTAATAGTTGTTTAACCACTTTAGGCATATCTGGTTCTAGTCTTTTTCCTCTTAATGCCCTAGGCATTTGGAAAATTAAAACACGAGAAATATTATAGCATATGCAATCGATCCTATACTCGAAGCATATGGGACACGATTCATAATGTCTAACATAAAGACATGATACTTGATCAGTATTTTGCTATAATATTTTTATTTGTCATGTTCTCATCAGTTGAATTATGAAGAGGAATGTCGTAATCATAATCAAATTTTGAGAACGCAATTAACATTTTCATATATAGAATTTCCTTATGTTAAACCATTCCAACATAACATTCATATATATATTTGGCTAAATTTGATTCAAAAACTCAATCTAAGCTTTTAGATTTTGAAATGAAGTATAATTTCCTCTCCCTTAATTATAGCAAAACAACTTTTCAAACCCTGCAACTTTACAATTTGAACCCTTTTGTTTTCTATAATTAATATTGCTAACTTGCAATACTTTCCATCATAATTATGCTCCCACTAGCATCATAATTATCATATTATTTGCATAACACTTATGCTCTCACTAGCTTTGACATGTATTCATAAATCAACTGGACTTCTAGAAATCAGTACTTATTGACTTCCTTTCCAAAGTTCAAATTTCTGATACGAGATGCTTCAATAATACTTTATCTAGGCTTCTCAAAATCATACACCTTTCCTTAGATAGCTCACATGTGTGTCTTAACAATTTTAGAACTTACAGCAATAAGTCTAAAATGTTTAGACCCTTTTCCATTTCTCACAATTCGAACTATGAAGAGGGATGTCGTAATCATAATCGAATTTGAGAATGCAAATAACACAATTGCTATCTTCTTAAAATCTACTAAGTGAAAGCGTTTTCTCACAATCATTTTCATGAATTGGAGAGAAACCTTATGACACTTAGATTTTTATGGTGTATGTGTTTCTATCCATGTGGATTTGTCAACACCATAATCACAAGACATGGTTAGTGATAAATCCAAACTCATATGGACTGAACTTGTTCAATCTTAATTTCTTTCCACCTGGCAGCACAAAGGCATGCCATTGCTTCCAGGTTGTTATGCAAACAACTGAGAGCTCATAGAACTCACATGCATAGTCAACTTAATTGGAATGGGCACAGAAACAAGAATATATCAACACGATAGGTTGCAAACCTGAAGTCGTGTACTAGTGATTAACAATAGGTTTATTCTTGATTAGTTCTTGAAACTAGTCAAGATCTTTAAGACTCCCACTGACATCTTGACATATAAGATTCTCTTGTCATTAACCATTCCTTGACAAACAAATATTCGTGTAATTTACTCTATCTATATATCTATATATATTTTTTCTTACAATATATACATTTGAAACTTTCAAAACTTTTTCATTTTCCACTTATTTAATGATAGCCATTCAATAGTTTTGTAATTTATGTACTTAATGATATTTTATGAAACAAATTGATTAAATCATGTTCATTTTTTAACTTATATATTTAATGGTATTTCATGACCATTGCACTCAAAAGGTTTCCTAATAATATCTTAACATATGTGTATGCATAATTTTATTTTTCTTGTAAAGAATACCAATAGATATATTGTCGCTAAATTTTTTGGATTCTTTAGTTACAAAGTGCGTTACTGATTTAATACATGTGGTCTTATTATTATTATTATTATTATTATTATTATTATTTTCTCATTTTTAATGAATTTTTTGTATTCTATTTGTGTATTTTCATGGGTTGTTTTTGACATCTCCAGTGAAACCAAAATCTAGAGTGATAATACATCTTAACCATATATTCATGTGCCTACAAGATTTTTTTTTTTTTAATTTCAAATAATAATTAAGATTCTAATTGTTAATTCTGCCAATTGAGTAGAATGACAAGATTGCTCGTTCTTACAACATTTTTTATTAAGCATGTATATTTTTTCTTTTACCTGAATAAATACGTTACAAGTTTAAAATATGATGATTATGTATATAATTACTTTTAATTAGACAGAGTTATAGTATTATTTTTAATTAATTCATTAAAACACATGACTTGGATGGTTTAATAATTTTACTCAAATAAGTATTTACATATGTTTCACTCTATATAGTATATATCTTTATATTAATATATGATATATGATATATTTTCATGACTCGATGTATGTGAGTGCAAGACTTGACCAAGTTAATGATTGCCAAAATATAATAACCAAGATGATATTAAACAAGTTGGTGAAATTACGTAAGTAAGAGAAGACGAATGCAACAGTTTGTATTTAGTGTGTTATTTGAGTAACGACACTAAATTTGTTGAAATTGGACCCAAATAACAAAAAAAAATGGATTAATAAAAGTAATACAGTTCAGTTAAGTGACAAACATCAAACGGATAACCCAAAATCTGGCTTACCCGCATGAGGATCATGCCAACATAAGTATATTTGGTGGTGTGATATTCTATTGGTAAAATAACTTCATTACTTACAGTTGTTTCTATGTAAATGTGTAATTAAATATTTTTTCCAAAGTTAACTGATTTTTTATATACATTGTAAATTTTTATTTGTATAGGTTAATGGAAGAAAGTATTTATTGATGTAGTTTATGAGGAAAAAAATAATAGATCAAACTACTATTGTTAGAGAACAAAAGCATGTTTGGATGCTTTGTGGCATTTTTATTTGTATAGGTGAATGGAAGAAAGTATATATATATATATATATATATATATATATATATATATATATATATATATATATATATATATATATATATAGAGAGAGAGAGAGAGAGAGAGAGAGCAAGGATCATTCAAGAACTCAAAGTTTCCCGAGAACCCGAGAAATAAACAATGACCGTTAGATTAAAATAATAAAGGGTTAGGATGCTTTGTGGCATTTTTGTAAATACCTGAAAATAAAAAGGGGTGGGGGCATCTTTTTAAAATAAATCAAGGGCAATTAGGGAAACTTTAATTGATATCCCATTATCAGATTAATCACATCGACTCTCTCCCTACATCTCTCTCTCTCTCTCTCTCTCTCTCTCTCTCTCTCTCTTTCTCTTCATCCCCTCCCTCTCCCTACACCTTCATCACGTCAACTTCATCGGTGTTCGTTTGATGAAATCCAATGCCACCATCTAAAAGCCATGGTGGCCTCCGGTAATCGTCACCATATCGATTAATTGCCTTCTTCATCGTCTTTCCCCCCACTTCTCTTTCTCTCTCACACACACATACACACGTCTTTACGCCTTTGCAACGATGATTCCTTCGAATAGGATAACATCGATAAGAGATTGAAAGAGAACACCACGATGGGAAATCTCTCTCCTCATATCGTCGCCTCACCTCTTCTTGTTTCAGTTAATTGCAAAAATTAGGGTTTGCAATTGTTTTTTGATCCACAATTTCAATTTCGTGTTAAGATTCGAAATCAATAGACGAGACTAGCAACACGACCATCACGAGTTAGAAATCGACACACGAGTTGGCGATGGAAGGGAAAAAACATTTGGAAGATACAATAGAATCGAGATTTCAGATAGTATCTTCGATAAAATCAATGGAGCTCTTAATGAAGCTCGACTTCGATACAAAGCATCTGTTGCAACTCTTTGTTCTGTTCTCAGTGCTATTCTAAATTCTAAGGTAATGTTTCCAACTTTTCAATAAGATCGTAATTTTCTATTCATTTTCAAGTATCTGATCCATTAATAATCTGATTATCAAACTGTTTACAAACCTTGTAAAAACTATAAATCAAGGATCCTTATGTGTTTGCTTTTGCTATGTTTAAGGGTTGCAAAACATGATATGAATAATGATTTGATAATATTTCATTTTGAAATTTTCATCTGCAAATGAAGGTTAATGATTAGTTGGAAGAGAGTATCTCAGGAGAACTTATACAACTCTATTATTTTCTACAATTTTGCTAGATATTTTATGCTTCATCTTTGCCAGTCAAGAAATTTGGTTAGCATTGTCTCTTATAATCCTTTATTTGTATTTTTTCATGTTTAACATATTTTTTAGACTTTTATCTTCATCAGAGTTTGTTACCAATCTGCTAAAAATACTTTCTATGCAGGATCTTGATGAAGGCTACAATGGCATTGATGGCAAAAAGGCTTCCTTACTAATGATGAACTTCACTATTGAGGAAGTCGAGTTTGCAATAAACAAACTTGGTATTGTAATTTGTAATCTGGATAACTATGGTTGCTTCTTTTTTACTTAGCTAAAGTTATAAAAAGTTTAACGTTGTAATTACATGTGATTCACATGTAAATTACATATGAATTACATGTAATTCACATGTAAATCACATATGAATTACATGTGATTCACATATAAATCACATGTAATTCATATATGAATCACATTTGATTCACATGTAAATCACATGTAATAATTATTTGAATTACATGTGATTCACGTGTTAATCATATATGAATTAGATATGATTCACACGTAAATCACATGTAATTCACATATGAATTACATATGATTCACATGTAAATCACATGTAATTCACATATAAATTATATGTGATTCACATGTAAATCACATATGAATTACACGTGATTCACATGTAATTTACATATGAATTACATGTGATTCTCATGTGATTCATATGTAAATCACATATGAATTATATGTGATTCACATGTAATTCACATATGAATTACATTTGATACACATGTAAATCAGATATGAATTACATATGATTCATATGTAAATCACATATGTACTTTTGTGAATGTTTTTGCATCATTCAATTTCTTTTTAATTTTCTTATAGATTTGGAAGAAATTGTGATGAATATGGAAGAGGTGGAAAATGATAAATTGAAGAAAATATGGAAATATTAACACCAACACATGAAAACGCTTTGAAATTTGTAACATTTTTTTATTTTTTATATTTTATTTTGTATCGAATAAAACACTTGTACTATTATGTTTATAGATTAATTAATAAATATGAGATTTGTTGTGATTTACTTACTAATATTATAGTATAAGAAATGTAAATATGTGCATTCGAAAAAAATAAGCACATATGCACCTAAAATTTTTTTTTTTTTTTTTAAAAAATGCAGTTTTTTTTAAAAAAAAATGCAGTGTTTTTGTTAAATATAGTTTTTTCTGAAAAAAAAATTTAACTTTCTTTAAAAAAACTTACAGTTTTTTTGAAAAAATTGCACTTTTTTATATTTAAAAATGCAGTTTTTTTTTTTTTTTTTTTTAATTTTTTAAATGCAGTTATTTTTTAAAAACAATGTAGTTTTCTTTAAAAAAAAATTACAGTTTTTTTTTTTTTTTAAATTGTAGTTATTTTAGAAAAAAAATTCAATTTTTTTATTTATTTTAAATTTCATGTTTGCTATAAAAAATTAAAAAATCTGCATTTTTTTAAACGAAAAATATTATTTTTTAAAAAAATATGAAAATTTGATTTATGATGTAAATTTTAGACATTTATATTAATATGTTAAATAGCACAAAAAAATTAAACATTAAATGAGATTGGTAAGATGACGATCATGTCCTTGATGAATTGCTTTTGATCCAACGCTCCACCTTTAGTTCTCAGGTTCTCGGGAAACTATGAGTTCTCAACCGATCTCAACCCTATATATATATATATATATATATATATATATATATATATATATATATATATATATATATATATATATATATATATATATATATTATATTTATATATATATATATAGTCAAGATCAAATAAGAAGGAAATTTTTGGTAGGAAGGTAAAAAGTTTTTTTTCTACATATTTTTTTCACGAACAAACAAAATGAATCATTAGATGATTCATTTGTAAGATTATTCACAAGAAAAAATTCTCAAAAAAACATCTCGATGATTCATTTATACAATGATTTTGTTGTTATTCACTAAAATTATCATAAAATAATTTTTTTTTAATTTAGTTAAAAATGAATCATAAAGATATTTTTTTTGGGAATTTTTTCTTGTGAATAATCTTACAAATGAATCATCTAGTGATTCATTTATTTAGTTCGTCAAAAAAATATGTAGAAAAAAATTTTCTTACCTTCCTACCAAAAAAAAATTCTTACCGTATCTATATATATATATATATATATATATATATATATATATATATATATATATATATATATATATATATTACTAAGATAATACATTTTTAAAAGATAGCTATACAAATTGATTAATTATCATAATAGTAAATAATACAAAATATCAAAAGTTAATGAAATTTTATACTATCCAAGAATAAATACTCTTGAGATTAATTAGTTTAAATATGTATATATCTTATTCTATATTTAAAGTAATTACAATGTAAATAAATATTATTTCAAAATCAATAATACGGATACAACTATTTTTAATAACATATATTAATTATATTATAATATTTTCAACAATACATATATATTTGTCGATATATATATATATATATATATATATATATATATATATATATATATATATATATATATATATATATATATATATATATATTAGTAAGATAATACACTTTTAAAAGATAGCTATACAAATTGATTAATTATCATAATAGTAAATAATACAAAATATCAAAAGTTAATAAAATTTTATATTATCCAAGAATAAATACTCTTGAGATTAATTAGTTTAAATATGTATATATCTTATTCTATATTTAAAGTAATTACAATGTAAATAAATATTATTTCAAAGTCAATAATACTGATACAACTATTTTTAATAACATATATTAATTATATTATAATATTCTCAACAATACATAGATATTTGTCGATATAAATTGTAGAAAATAAGACTAAAAAACGCTAAAAAAGGGCCTTCTCGGCGCCCTCCTGTGTAGCCTCATCCTTTCACCAAGTATCCACCTTTATATCAATTTCATTTTTTCAACCAAAAATTTATTTTTATTTTTTAAAAATCTGAAAAAATTAAAGTTAATAAAATTTATTTTTCTAAAAGATAGAACAAAATAATTAAAAATTAATATATATATATATATATATATATATATATATATATATATATATATATATATATATATATATTCGAATTCTTGTTTATATGAAAAGCAAAAAAAAATCTTCAAATTTAATAAAAATTTAAGGAATTTTCATATTCACTAAATTAATGACTTTATTAATAAAATTGAAATTGAGAGATTGAATAAAATATCATTATAAATGAGTAATTGAACAAAAATAACCAATTTATTTTTTCAAATTTGAAAATATGGTCATCTTCTCCGGAATAAGTTCATTACGGGGTGTTAATATTCATCCCATAGTAGGTAGAGTTTCGAGTCCGTAGTGTGTGGTTGTACATTCGGAACTGACGTATTCAAATTCGGACAACGGTCGTTAAAACCGTACATACTAGAATGACAATCTAAACTGTGTATCTATATTACGGAATGCTATTGTAGATTTTGGCCACAAAAAATAGATTTCTCACCTACATAACATTTGTATTCCATCTCTTTTTCTTTCACTTACAACCAAATATCCATAATTGTGTTTTATATTTGTTTCAAAATGAGCTTTTCGGATAGCTATCAAGAAAGAAACTTCTTCAAATTGTCTGCTTATTTGCATAACTTTAGGACAATGAACTCTCGTAGTTACACCAACATCAAAACAAATATTATGAATTGTTTTCAACTATATTTCAAAACTCTTGGATGTGTGGTAAAATAATTTTGTTTCAAAATTTAATTGTTTATTAAAAGTTCTAATGTTATTACAATTAATTGTTTTATTTTGCAAAAAACAAAATGTAGCTTCATATTCATAGCACGCATAATATTTGTCATCTTTATAGGTAGTATTCTATAAAGAGGACACTACCTATATACAATATACATAACGATGTTATGGATGGAAACAACCATGACCATAACATTTTATCTTAGTGTGAAATTACCAAAATCATAATTTTTTTAGGGAGGTTCACTAGTGGGTACATCCCGTATGTTGAGAGATTCTTCAGAGGATGAAAAGTTATCTTCAGTGATATACAAGAAAGATATCGTTCGGAAATTTTCAAGTAACAAATTTTAGGAAAGCTCGTATCATAGATTTGCAACTTCAGAAATATAGGCGTGGAAAATGGCGCAATAGTAGTATAGGTAGTATAGCCTCATACTCTTCGGCAGCTACAAAGACTTTTCCCATATGGTAAGTGGCGTATTAAGCGTAAAACTTACATATTCCATGTGGGTATTCAAGAAAGGAACATGAAGGACCACGTTTGAGTAGTTATTGTTCCAATCAATACACAATGGCAGATTTTGTTATAGTATAAGTTGTTGAAATATCATATTTTTGTATTTCTATTTATGTATCAAGCTTTGATGTATTAAAACTTATTGTAAGTTATGCAAATTTCTAGTTTATATACTACTTGTAAGGTTCATAAGATATATAGTGCCATCTCATCCGCATATACTAGGCGTCGTATATAAAGAGTTTTGCTCAGAAAATAACTTGGGAGTAATTTTATATTATAAAATGAAGACCCATATTCACATTATTCGTTGTTAGTGTCTCTTATATTATTTAATTATGGATATGGATATGAAAAATATAAATTAAGATTATTCAAACTGGAACTTTTTGACAAGACGCAAATTATATTCTACTCTTGTCTCTTGACGATATTAATACAATGACCGGTATCAGATAATTGTATTTTATTGTATGGAGATTGATGTAATAGGTTAATGTTAAAAAAAGTATAGTAGTAAATTTTAGAAAACTTCGCCTGTCTCAATAAAATAACTATGACCCATATAACTATTGTATTTCTTTTTTATACGAAGCATATTTACACGTTTTCTTAACAAAAGGATCACCTCCGTTCCCTTTTACATAATATACGCATTCAAAAGTTCTCTATTTCAAGAATGAGCTTCAGACCTTTCCGAGTAGATGTAGGGAATTCGGACCCATAGTAATAAATATCTCTTTATTCTCTTAGTTAGTTAGTAATAAGAGAATAGTATTATTCTACTTTTGATATTGTCATCTTATTAGCTTTTTTATTTAATACATATTTTATTTATTTATTTTTTTTTTGTCATGTATCACTTATTATGCATTCTAATTAATGAATATCACTTGTAAACTTATTGATTATTCTTTTCATGTTTTAAATTTCCTATTTTAATTACATTAAATTAATAACATTAGAATAAAAATTAAAATAAAATTAATAAAAACTATAAAGTGATATAATTTTACATATTTATTTAAATTAATGATTATAATTTTATATAACTAAGAATATCTTTTAATTAATAATTTATTTAAAATAATTGATTAATAATTTTGAATTTTTAGTTTAGTGTAAAAGTTTAATTAATTTTGTAACCTTGGTTCCCACAGATTGTAAACTAGTTTAAATTGATAAAACACTCCAATCTTTTTCGCCTAGATATAGAGAATTCGGATCCATAGTAATAAATATTTAAATTGATAAATACTCCAAACTAAAAGAAGTTGATATTAGGGATGTCAAAATTCTGTGGGACCTCGATTATGCGGGATTTTGTTTCTGTGTGAGAATATTTTTTATAATGTTTCTGGGTTTTGGGGTGGGTTTTACCCCCATTTAGTTTTCGGGGTTGGGGGCGAGGGCGGGACACTCCGTCCCGAATCCTGAGTACCCCGTTGGGCTCCAAAAAATATTTTACTAAATTAAACTATTTTATTTATAAAAATAATAATTAACCTTAGAGTAACCATTATATATAGGTTTTGTATTTAAAGAATTAGTGTCATTTTTAAGGTTAAATGAAATAAATGAGTAAAAAATATGGTAAATAAGGTTAAACGGAGGATTTCATGCCAAACATTTCTAATAGCGAGGGTGATGTTGAAATTTGGGGTGGAGAAGCGGGGGAATTCGGGGTTGGGTTGGAGGAGGCTATTTTTACCCCCCGTTTGGCCATGTTTATATCCCTAGGTAATACACAAGTCCAAAGGTGGTTATGTACAATCTAGGAGTAAGTGTTTAACCGTAACTAGTTTGGCAGAAATGGGTGGACTGTGGACCCGACCTATGGAGGCTTACTGGGTCCAGGGGCTGATGCTAGTTTTTTCGATTCTAGTACCCACTGGACCAGTACAAATTTAGGTGTATATGATACATGCTATTGAATGTTCCTATAGTCATCTGATGACTTAACTATGTTTTCAGAATTAGAATCTTATGTAGCTCTTTACATGAAGATTTATTCTAAACTATATGTCTCTTATACATTCTCTTAGTTCTTCTAAAGTACTCATAGAATGTTCCTGTAGCCATCCGGTGACTTAACCATGTATTCAGTTGGTATATTATGATATGCTCATAGCATGATCATATATCAATTCTTATGCATAATATGACATAAATGATGGATTCATTTGTCAAGCAAATCGAATATAAATCATTTCAACTAGACTTTGTATCCTTAAGGGGAGGCTTGGAAGTTGATGGAGAATGTGGAACCTTTGAGACACTAACAAGTTACTAACTTGATTTAAGACACTAGTCTTGTAAAACTCATATAAATCTTAAGCTTGAAGTTCATCCAAATATGAACTTCAAGAAAACAAAAAATGCAAGTATTCTTCAAGTAAATGAACCAAAAACTAAAGAGAATGAGCAAGGGAGAGAGAGAGCTATGTTTTTGGCTCTAAAGAACGACCAAAATGAAAGCCTCATATGTGGTCTTTAAATTTGAATCCATATCCAAGAGTCCTTATCCCATTAAGCAATTTATGACATTAGACAATCTTGTTCCCCATGCTTGCAAGCCATGCTTTGCTTTCCTCTAAAATAATCAAAAGACCATGACTAGTCTAACTAGTTAGAGGATTTATAAAAGAAAGTCAAGGTTTTATAATTTTATAAACTCTTATAAAATCTAAAACATAACTTTTGGGATAAAGACAAAAAGTCTTTCTAGTGCAAAAAGATTTATATGACTTAATAAATCATACCATATGATATATATTATGTTACTTACTAATGAAATTTGATATTTCTATGAAATAAATAATTTCCAATTAATTATAAGAGTTTGTTGAATATTTATTAAAATCAATTTCTAATAAATAATCAATTATATCAAGTTGTTGTTAGTGTGACCCTTAGGATCATATGTTAATTAGCAATATCACTTTAATATGACTCTTGAGCACACTAGATCTTTCATTTTTAACTATCCAAGTAGTTATGATTTGATCCACAACATCATTGGTCTTGAAAGTCTCCAACATTGTTGAAATCAACCATGATGCAGAATGTATGGAACAAAAATAGCCATGAATAAAATTTCACCATTCAAGAAACTCCTAAGAAAAATCGTCATTCGTTTGGTAGACAATGGTCATTACATCTTATAAACATGTTTAACATAAAACTCAAGATAAACTCGTTAATTCAATAGATGTCTAATATATTAATAAGAACCAACACCTAGTAGGGATCCTAAACACATAAGTAAACCTTTTAGATAATTAAAAAGAAACTAAAATTGTAATAAAGAAAGGAAATAAAATCCCAAAAGAACTTTAAATTTTTTAAACTAATTGTAACACTTGAATACAGATAAGTTTCCATTTTTCCCTTTTATTAGTCCTTGAGTTGTATGTGGGGTGTACCACAAGTACGCTTAGCGTACAAGCTGTAAAGCAAGTACGCGGGGCATACCAAATGGTACACTTAGCATAGTCATGTGAAGGCTTGGTCAGGGTTCAAGAGGCGTACATGGGGCATACAGAAGCGTACGTTGTGTGTACGTAATGATTATTGAAACCCTAATTTTTGGGGTTAGCCATTATATAAGCATCATTATGGACCATGAAACCTTCATTTGTCAGTCTTCTCTATCTACCTAACCCTATACTCGAAACTTTAAGCCTCTCTCTTGCATTTTGATCTTATAATGTCCATTTTGGTTTATTTTGATCAATTTTCAAGAAATAGAAGATTGGTGCAAGGTGGTGGATTAAGGAAGAGCTTATGTATCTGGGTTATATGCTTCGTTTCTTGCTTGTTTAAGGTATAAAGCTTTGATCTTGTAATTTAGAAGCTTATATATTCCCCTGTTTGAGTTTTGGATCCTTTTTTGGTCCCATTGATGAGATATAGTGGTTTGATACCACTCCAGGAGCTTAGAGTTGCCACTCTTGGTGTTTTTATGGTTCTAGATTCATAAAGTTATCATCTTTAGGGCTTAGATTCCCCCATGCATGAGTTTGAGTTCATTTAATGGAAGTATAATTCTGAATTTTGAAGTTGGGATATTTTAGGGCATGCAAAGTCACTAAGTCAATGACCTTATGGTTCTACATAGTTTTGGGACTCATATATGTGGTTTGGACCTTTAGAATTAAACATTAAGACCTTAATGGAAAAGTTGGCTTAATGGATGAGTACGTTGGGTGTACAAGTTTGTACGCGCAACATACAAGCCAAACAGTGAGTACGCTTATCATACAAATAAGTACGCCCCACATACTCAGTCTGTTGGGCTTCGCATCTTTTGGGCCTCATATGGGCCACTTCTTTGGACCTTGTTGCTTTAGTCCTTAATGGGCCATCTGAAATCAACCTTTTGTACTAAGGAAAATTACTGGGCTTTAGGGTAAGGCCCATATAGGGGGTTTGGGCCTAATTTGGAAAATTGGGCAATAAGTGGCCCTTGGAAGATTATTTGGTATTGGGCCTTTTAGATTGTGGATTTGGGCCATAGTCTTGGATCAAAGTAGGCCAGGGGTAAAATGGTCATTTTACCCCAAGTATGGATTATTGGATATAGATTAGAACCTAGGTGTTTATTGTGTGTTATTTTATACTGATAGCTTGGGGAGTCGTCAAGACATAAGCACGTATATTGGGTTTACTCTATGATCAAAAAATGAGTGGGATTTCAAGGTCTGATTTTGGGGATTTCAATGTCCGATTTTTGGGTTTCAAGGCCCGATTTCACTGAAAATTGTAAACCCAAATCATGAATATATAGAATCCGGAGATGAAAGGACTTTGAGAAATCAGTTGATAGTGAAAAATTTGAAGGAAATCGTAGAAGGGTTATAGGAGATGGATCTGAAAGCATGTCTGACGAAGTGACAATGTCGAAGGTGCATCTGATGACGAACAAGGTCTCCCACTTGGCCCTTCTTCCAGTTCTCGTCGGAGACAAAAATATCATCGTTGGTTTCTACTTCATCTTATTATCAGTTTCTGATTTTTTTCTGCTTTTTATGTAATGTATTATCACCTGAAATTCAAGAAAAGAGATAGATAATCCACTGTTTAACGACTTATACCCAGAATCCATTTTTATTCACAATTTTGTTGCATCCAGCAACACAGGTGATCGATTAAGAGTGAGAAAACGAGAAATTAACCTAATTATTTAAGCATAAAGATCTTCAGACAAACACACACAAACACACCTAGAGGATAAATTGGGTGAGTAATAGTTTTATTGAAGTGTAACTGGGTATTGTTATCCTATCAAAACAAGGAAGAAGACTGAAATCACAATCAAAGAAGATGGATGGGGATTTTAATCAGAGAATGGTGTTTTTTCTTTTTTTGTCTTTTGGGAATTAGCAAGGGGTTTAAGAACCCTAATTCCTTTTTCTTCATCATCTATATGTTATATCAAAGATAATGGAATTTTAGATGGTTCAACCATAAGAGAGTGTGTATGTGGGTATGTTTGCTTCTCTACAGGGAGATGGAAGAAGACGATAAAATAAGAGAGAGAGAGAGAGAGAGAGAGAGAGAGAGTAATTTGTTTGGTGAGGGTGGCGGTGTTTTTTTTTTTTTTTTTTTTTTTTGCAAAAGTTGTTTTATAAGTGTAAAAGCATAAAATATATATAAATAAATTAAAAGAACAAATTACAAGGGTAAAAGGTTATTTTAAGTTTTTTTGTGACCAAAAACATGAGAATTTTCTGATTTTGGACCTTCCATGCAAGTCGAAATCTTTTTGGATCCTATCCATAGTTTCTTACAAACCACACAGACCAATTTTGCAGTTTACTCTTTAGAAATACTCATTTTAAGTCCAGACACATCCGAGAGTACATCCGAATCCCTCAAACCATGGCTATGATACCAACTTGTAATGTCCCAAAAATACCGAGTAAAAATTTCATTTTTAGTAAGTCAAAACCATTCATTCATTGTTACAAAAGACGATAAGAGTAAAAATATTCTAAAAACATCAGAATAAAATCATAAACTGTTAATTCATAATAAATCTCCAGGGGATGAAGTGCGATCAAGCCAGGTGCTTCCTTATGAAACCAGAAGAACCTGTAAACATTTTAAACATAAATCACAAGCACAAAATTAGTGAGTTCCCCCTAAATACCACATACCAAATAAATGCGACCAACCAAACATATAACAAATGGGCCTCGCCCGATGCCTCCTGGCAGCCCTGTCCAACTCCGTGCTAGCTGGGCCCAAAATTGGGCTGGCCTAAGGCCTGACCTAATTGTCCACTATAAAATAGAATAATGCCTCCTCCATGGAAGGCGGACTCTTCCCTAAGTGGTTGAGCCACCATTAGACTTCAGCCAATGGCTCAACCGCCACCCATATCTCTCCCACAGGCTCAGCATACTGGGTAAGATTGGGGGCGCGCACCGGGCGCGCACCAGGGGAGGTTGGCGAGGGAGCGCCAGGTAAGGCTGGCAAGGGAGTCCCCAACAAGGCTTGTAGGAGAGCATCAAGCAAGGCTGGCAAGGGAACGCCAAGCAGGGCTCGCAGGAGTGTGCCACATCGCGCTGGCACACTAGAGCAATCTAGGCCATGCTAATGGACCATATATCATCAAGTCCCCCCCCCCCCCCCCCAATTCTATGTGATTGGTATGTGGCCAATGACATTGGACTGGACTCAGTCATACAAAATGTGCGTCATCAAGTCCCCCTAGTCCGATCAGAACAGACTAGACAAACCACCAATGAATTAAATAATAAAGAGAGCGACCGAACCTTACCTACGAGAGTCATGGTGTTGTGCGATGGGCCAAGCATTGCTTATGCAGCCTGAGCTAACTTGATATTTCTTCACTGATAGGAGTGTGATCTGGTCAGTGTGATGTAGCGTAACTATTGTTGGTAATGTTATGCAGAGCAAGGCTGCTAATAATGTTATTGCAGAGCGGGTCTGCTGTACGACATCTCTTCCGTGGCATTTCTATCGTCTTAGGGTAATGTCATCGATAATGATCTTCATATTTTGTTTTGCATGAGCATTGATAACCATTATGAAGGTGTTTCTTTCTCGAGCTATACCTAGCTAGATCCCCCCTCAATTTGATGTATGTAGTGTAAGTAGCCGTATCAGACTACAGTGCACATGGCAAGGATGCTATATGAATATGCAACGAGGTTGTTTCCATGATGATAGACAACCAGATTATTGCTAAGGGCCAACCAACGTAGATGTTGATGGATTATAGGTCATAGTGTTACTGTCGATAACATTCTTCTTGGAGAGTAACCTTGCTAGATTAAGATGTAATGTAGGAAACGCCTTATTGATCGTCCGAGCATAGGAAAACCATGAAATTATGATGCACGACAATACACTACTTATGTTGCGTGACTTAGAATAATAGTTCAGGCTTAGCAGCCAACGATTGTGGAGATGTCACGTGAGAGAGCATCGCGTGGGACATATTAGGCTTAGCTTCCAACGATCGTAAATACATCACACGGGAGATCATCGCATGAAATGGATCGGGCTCGGCTGTCAGCGATTGTAGATACATCACACGAGAAAGCATCATGTGGAATGGATCAGGCTTGGTTGTTAGCGATCATAGATGCATCATGTGGGAAAGCATTGCATGGAATGGATCAGGCTTGGTTGCCAGCGATCGCAAATACATCACGCGATAGAGCATTGCGTGGAATGGATTGGTCTTGGCTGCCAGCAATCGCAGTTACATCACGTGGGAGAGCATCGCCTGGAATGGATTGGGCTCGGCTGCCAGCGATTGTAGATACATCACGCTGGAGAGCATCGTGTGGAATGGATTGACCTTGGCTACCAGCGATCGTAGATACATCACGCGGGAGAGCATCGCATTGAATCATATAAGAAAAGGTTGCAAGTAGGGGTGCAAACGAGCCGAGCCGATCCCGAGCCTGGTCAGGCTCGGCTCGGGCTCGTTTAAGTTATATAAGGCTCGAGCTCGAGCTCGGCTCGATTCGAGCTTCCTTGTACTGAGCTCGGCTCGAGCTCGTAAAGAATAATACAAGCTCGGCTCGGGCTCGGGCTCAACTCGTTTTTTATTTGACGTGTCTAAATAAGCTTAAGCTTGGCTCGAGCTCGTTAAGAAGCTCGTTTACTAATACCCTAAATCCATAATTCCCCTA
Source organism: Lactuca saligna (assembly GCF_052625555.1). NCBI lineage: Eukaryota > Viridiplantae > Streptophyta > Magnoliopsida > Asterales > Asteraceae > Lactuca > Lactuca saligna. The sequence goes on from NC_136422.1 coordinate 25,275,179, forward strand.
ATATATTTTTATTTTAATATATATAAATAATATTAAATTATATTATATAAAGGCTCGTTTAGGCTCGCAAGCCTAATCAAGCTTAATGACATAGGCTTGAGCTCGAGCTCGTTTAATAAACGAGCTTAATATTAAGCTCGAGCTCGGCTCGGGCTCGTTTAGAATCGATTTCGAGTCGAGCTTTTAACGATCCGATCTCGAGTAGCTCGCGAGTAGCTTGGCTCGTTTGCACCCCTAGTTGCAAGCCTTTGAGCCTCATTGGCAGAGCATAGCGCCGTAGTGGAGACGGACTGGGGAGCCAGGCGACTCAAGGCAAAGGTATTTGACTTTGTACATGGAGCTTGCTGATAGAATGGAGTCGGGCTAAGAAGCCAGACGACTCAAGGCAAAGGTACTAAACTTCGCCGGTGGAGCTTGCCTCTATAATGGAGTCTGGTTAAGAAGCCAGACGACTCAAGGCAAAGGTAATGAACTTTGCCGGTGGAGCTTGCGACTAGGATGGAGTCGGGGCTGAGAAACCAAACGACTCAAGGCAAAGGTACTGAACCTTATTGGCGAAGCTTGTGGCTATAATGGAGTCGGGCTAAGAAGCCAGGTGACTCAAGGCGAGGATGTTGAACCTTGCTTGATTGGGCGCAACGACCGATAATCTATGTGTCTGGCCCGGGTTATCAGGAGCAACTGAAGTGTAATGGCACCTGGTGCTCTGTCGTATCATTAACCGTAGTGAATATTTATGACCCGCCTTCTAATGACTCTGTCAAGAGCTATGCGGAGAGGCTATTGAGAGAAGGAATGTGGAGATGTTGTTAGGAGTTGAGCAACATGGCCGCTGAGGGTTGGACGGTGAGGTACTAACGATAAATGAGCAGCACGACTTCTGGGAGTGAGACTACCGAGAGTTAGGCTATGAGGCTGCTCTTTTAATCTAGTATCACCTCGGGAATGCAATTTCATGCATAATATCAGCTCTTCATGTACTTTGACTCCACCTCTTCGGAATAAAAATCACTTTTGCATAGTGTCTTGCTAACCCTACTCTCATTTTTTAGAAAGGGCGAGGAGTAAGAATGAATGTGTATATGATATTGGCTTGCTATTTTCATGTTCGAGCCTCATTCGTTTGTACATGTTTACAAGTCTTTTGTAAATGCTTTATAGGTCAAGATTTGCTCCACGAGTTTGTTGTTGGCGCACTCTGAGTGTCACATCGTTGGAGCGATTATCTGAAAAGACAACAAGATCATATTTGTAGGTTAGTATATTTTCTTGAAATAATAAATTGATTCACATTTCCTGTTGTGATCATTTCTCGGGACACTTCATTGAGTAGCAGTAGTGTACTACTCTTCTCCCTCCTTTTTTGAAAATGTTGAGTGATCCGGGTCGCAACGCATATTCTAGAAGCATATTCTGTTAAACGGAGCACACCAATGTTAAATTGCTTATTAGTGTTTCGCAGGAGTAGACCATTTAATGCTATTGATACAACCCAATAAATGGACTAGTCTAAAATAAAAACCCAAGGTTGTTGAAGCCTATTCTCACATAAAAGGAGCCCATGTTGTAGTAGCCCAACATACGAGTTGTGAGCCCAATTTTTTTTTTTTTTTTTTGAAAATGTTGAACTAGTCGGACTGCAACGTATCTTCTGGAACTGGATTTGAGCAAAATCATAGCATTTGAGCGTTAAGCGGCTGATTAGCTAATTAATTCTTGCAAAAAATGGGGCATTTGATTATTTTTAGGCAGCCCAATGCCAAAATATATGGAAAGCCCAAATCAGAGGTTATAGCTAACATGCAGCCCATTAGGGTTTATGGAGTTGGAGGACCAAGTTTCTTTTTCTTTGTGTACATGCATTTAAATGTTTATAGGTATCAAGTGTGTTTGAAATTTATCTTATAGCCGTGCCATCCCGCTCTCAATATCCTTCCCAAGGTCGTTCAGGCGAAGAAAAAAGGACCAACGACTAGCGACCAATGTCGATTGTAGAGGAAGATCGGAGCACCGAGTTCAGATGGCGATGGTAAGTTTTTGGGTTGAAGGTTGAAGGTTGATCATGACAATCGGTTCTGGTTAAGATTCGGTAGAAGGCATGATGGTTAGTGGTTGTCACTACGAGCTTGACGATGATGTGGGGTTGGATGGAGGTGCTTGGCTCTGAAGGTTGTCGTCTGGTTCCTGGGATCGACTGGTCATGGTATAACGGTTTTTTGCCATGAAGAAACACTGGGTGACGACCGACGGTTGGATATGAAGTAGGTTCCCGCAGTCGTTGTTGCTTTTGCTTTGATTTCCAACAATGATGTTGTGATTTTGATTCACATCAACAACTTGAGAGAACTGGGGCTTTGGTTGAGGCCGGAGCTGCTTGGCAATAGAAGATGGCTCGACAACGATGCTTCCTTTATTCGAAGATAGCTGTTATCGGCAACGATTTGAATCTGGCCGACGACAGCTGTTTTCGGAGTTGGTAATGAAGGATGATGCTGAAGGTTGCTGCATTCAGATGGGTGAGAGTGATTGGTGACAATCTTGGTTCCGATTTCTGGCGATTATGCTTGCCCAGGGGCTGGAGACGTGGTATTGTTGGTGATAATTTGGGTTCTGTTTCAGTTGGCGGCGAACAAGAAACAAGGACCCGACGGGTGCTGCTTGGTCGGGTTTCAACGCTTTTCGTCACCTATGCTGAAGGTGGGTAACGACTAGAGGTTCTCCAGTTGGTGGTGCTCAATTTCCGAAAAGAGAAGTCGGGGTTTCGGGAGGTATTTGACTACCCGAGAAGATTTGTTGACTGAGTGGTCCCGACTCTTTTGTTTTTTACTTTTGTTGACAGCTCTGTCATTTTTCTGGTGCACTATGTACCTTTATCGTTCTTTTTTTTTTTTTATCGGCAGCGGACAGATAGAGCATACACCATTCGTGATATATTTTGGATGATTTGTTCTAATTGTGAGCTGCGAAACGACTTTTCTCTATTTTTTGGCTGAGAAATGACAACATGTCATCATTTTGAACTTTCCTTGCCAACTTTGGCATGCGTTCTTTTTTGGTGTGTTTGTTTGACTGGATGATGAGCGCGCGCACACACACACACACACACACACATATATATATATATATATATATATATATATATATATATATATATATATATATATATATATATATATCCTTATTAACTAATAATCCACCTGTACCCCCCCCCCCCCCCCCCCCCTTTTTTTTTTTTTTTGAAAACCATTAACTAAAATGGTAAAACTATGGGGTAAAGGTAACTTTTATCTTTTAAAATGTACAAGAATTACAACACAACTTAAACAAACTTATGCATTTAGACTCATTACGGAAAATGAACCTTTGGTGATATGTAAACCGAAAGATGGTAAAAACTCATAATAGCTTTTTTTTCAAAGTTGAATAAAGCCACCGAAGTATTAACAAAAATAGATCTGAATAATTCCTTACAAACATGTTCAATGAATAAAACTCTCAGCAGGTCCAAGGATCTAAGGTGAGAATATATGTAAATACTCAAATGAAGAATAAGTTTTCTGAAAATTTAAGAAGGTAAAAAATTCATAAAAGTTTATTTCTTTCTTCCAGCTTTTAAACAACTTAAGTAAACTTGAAAATCAGAAACTAAATGAGATTTTATGAAAAACCCATAAAAGCTCCTCTCCTCCTCATTTTTTTTTGAAGGTTTTGGAATATGTACAAGCAACACAACTAGGTGTTGGAGGGATGGGGTTGAAAACAAAAAATCATAGCTAAAAACGATTTTTTGGTAATATGTGAACTGAAAATGAAATAAAAATACTTAAAAACTTCTTTTCTCCCCTCTTGGTGAACAAATCTTTAGAATATGAACAAGAAACAAATCTGAGAAGATTTTTGTTTTCCTTTTCTAAGCTTTTAAAGGAAACACCAAAAATATATATACGAGGGTGGTGTAAAAACTCGATTTTTTTTAATTTAAATGTACAAATGTCTCAATTGTGCTTACAGACAGTTGATTCAGGTAGTGAAGTTATCATAGAAAATCTTAACTAAAAAACGATTTTCCTAGTAATATGAGCTTGATAAAAGGATAAACATGTAAATATTTCTTTTCTCCCCAACTTGCTGAATGGGTCACCGAAAAGAAAAACGAAGCTAATCTGAAATGCCTTTGTAAACTTAAAAAGTGTTTGGATGAACAAAAACTAAAGTAGATCTAAAGATCTGATCTTAAAAACGAAACAAATCCATAGATCTAAACAAAACACTAAGTAAATCAAGAATTCCGAGCCAAAAATGAAATGAATCTACAGATCTAGATGATAAGTGCACTAGGTCGAAGGATATGAAACATAGTTAATCAGATTTGGATAGATCTATGGCAATGGCTAAACGGATTTGAACTAAACAATGTAGAAATGAACAGATCTGAGCAAACCTTAGATGGAAACACATCAGATCTGGGTAAAAACGAGATTATGGGCTGATGGCTGCTTGTTCGAGTCTGGTATGGTGCCAAATGACGTGACATAGAACTCCGAAAACTGCTCTGAGGATGTTCTTCCATGCAGGAGATGAATCTGTGAGGTCACAATAGATAAGGCCATTAGAACCGCCCTAGGGACTTTGCCCCAGAAGCAGGCTCTGACGATAAAGTTAGATCAGCTGGTAGATCTGAGATGGTTCTGCTTAGCTGGAGAGAACCATCCTGGTGCTGGTGATGTATGGTGGCTGACGACGGTGGGTGGTAGCTGAGCCACCCGGCCGGAGTGTAGTGTGGCGGTTGAGCCAAGGGGAGAGATATGGTTGGCGGCTGAGCCATTGGCTAAAGTCTAGTAGGGGCTCAGCCACTTGGGGAAGAGTCCCTCTTCCATGGAGGAGGCATTATTCTATTTATAGTGGACAATTAGGTTAATGTGGAATTAGGTTAGGCCTTGAGCCAGCCCAATTCAGGCCCAACTAGCAGAGAGTTGGACAGGGCCGCTCAGAGGCGTCGCACGAGGCCAGCGGGTACGCACCGGGAGAGACTAAGGGGCGTACACTGGGTGAGGCTGGCGGGCGCGCACCAAAGTAGGCTGGCGGGAGAGCGTCAAGTCGAGCTGGCAAGGAAGTCCCCAACAAGGCTGGTAGGAGAGCACCAAACGAGACTGGCAAGGGAACGCCATGTAGCGATGGCAGGAGCGCGCTAGGCTAGGCTAGCGCGCTAGAGCAGTCTAGGCCATACTATAAACATTTTCTTAAATTATTAAAATTTTATTGGCCCACAATCATTCTTACATCCACACAATAATTACTTGGAATAGAGTAACCTAAGCTTATATATACATATATATATATATATATATATATATATATATATATATATATATATATATATATATATATATATAGGGTTAGGTTCATGTGAGACGGTCTAATTTTGTGAGACCGTGAGACGCATTTTTTGATTTTTAAATTTTTTTTTAGTTAATTCAAGTTCCGAAAATAATATTTAAAAAAAAAAAGAATTTTTTGATTTTTCCATTTATTTTGCATTTTAAAATTATTTTTTAGAATATGTTAGTATAATATTCTATTAGAATATTTCACATATTTTTTCAAAAAAAAATGGAATTAGTTTTTATTTTTTTTTTTAATTTTTTTTAGTTAATTCAAGTTCTGAAAATAATATTTAAAAAAAGATTTTTTAGATTTTTTCATTTATTGTGCATTTTAAAATTATTTTTTACAATATGTCAGTGTAATATTCTATTAGAATATTTAACTTATTTAAAAAAACGGATTTTTTTTTATTTTTTTTATTTTTATTTTATTTATTTTTATTTTTTTTAGTTAATTCAAGTTCCGAAAATAATATTTAAATAAAGAATTTTTGGATTTTTTCATTTATTTTGCATTTTAAAATTATTTTTAGATTTAGTTTCACGGTCTCACAAAATTAGAATGGTTTCAAATAAACTTGAACCTATATATATATATATATATATATATATATATATATATATATATATATATATATATATATATATATATATATTAGTTTATAACTCATACGAACCACGATTATAAAATTAATTAAATTTTCATATAAAAAAATCAAGATTATTTATCAGTTATTTTAAATAAATCATTACTTAAGAGATATTTTTTTAATTATGTAAAATTATAGTCGTTGATCTATATAAATACGTGAATTTTTATCATTTTATAATATGTATTAATTTTATTTAATTTTTAATCTAATGTTATTAATTTAATATATTTAGAATGAGAAAATTTAAAATTTGAAATTTAAATAAAGAATCAATTATTAATTTAATGTAATTAGAGTGATCAAATTTAAAATTGAAAATAGATAATAAGTTATTAATTTAATATAATTAGAGTGGAAATTTAAAATTTAAAATTTAAAATGGATTATTAATAAGTTGACAAGTGACATGATAAACGATATATAACATTAATGAGTATTTTTAATTGTATGCCACTTGTCAATAGGAGATTAAACATATTTTTTTATTAGAATCAATATATATATATATATATATATATATATATATATATGTATATATATATATATATATATATATATATAGAGAGAGAGAGAGAGAGAGAGAGAGAGTGAGAGAGAGAGAGAGTTTATTTGAGAAAAAAAGATTGAGAATGAGAGAATGAATTTGGGCCACTTATTTTGAATCTGACGCTTAAACACTCTAGCGTACCAGACCGACGGAACATGTAATATATATATATATATATATATATATATATATATATATATATATATATATATATATATATATATATATATATATATATATATATATAAAGATTAAATGAGAACACTTAAAATGTTGAGAACGTAGGAACAGTTTTGAACCAATTATCATATAAGTGCATAAAAAGAATTTTACAATATAATTAATTATGGATAATTTATGAGTATTTAATTAATTTCCAAAATCATGGGATTTAATATGATTAATAGAGTTTTTTTTAGCCAAATATTAGGAACTTATATAATCTATTTTTAATTAAGAAAATCAATAAAATGACTTTAAAAAATGTTTTTAACATAATTTAAATAAACGTTATTTTTTTGCTTTAAGTTTTTTTTACCAACTACATCAAAAATGCATTAATCATTTTATCCGAATATTAGTAATCATACATGAATAAATATATATATTTGTAGTCATATATGAAGCCGATAATAATCTTGCATGAATAGATGAATTATTTTATATTAATAAATGAATAAAATACAATTAAAGAAACATCATCATATGAAAACATCTAAATATGAATGGCTTCCATCATTAATGAATATACATTTGATCTTATGAATGCATTTAAATACATATTTAATCACTAATGAATACACATTTAGTCATAAATGAATAGAAAACAATGTTAAGAGACAAATAATTTCTAATATGGTATCCACTTTGGCTTCCTCGGTTAAAGAGATTGATTTGTTGTGGATCTCCGATGGGTCACAGAGGCGTGGTAGTCCGACGATGATTTTTCTCAGACCGCGTTAATCTTTTGTGCCACCCGACTTCCCTTTTCCATAACATTCTTTCTATGTATATATTTTTGTCTGATCAAGCTATTGTATCTGTATCAACATAAAAACCCAATATATATAAATGAATAAGACATGAGTGAAAAAAAAAATGTAATATAATAAGCTAGACTATGATATTCAGTGTTCATAAATGAAGAATGTATTAGTTAAAAAAAGAGCTTAACGTCTTAAGCAAATTTTATTTATTCATTGATGAATAGATCAATGAACAAATTCATATGTCTTGTCTTTTGACCTAATAAACAAACATGGTGTTCCTAATCTGGTTGGATAGTAGCAAATGGTGTTTATAATCTGATTGCAGGAAACTATAAAAAAAACTGAACTTTAAGGTAGTTGGAGTTATACGAGTATGTTCTTCATTCGGATATCGCTTTTGGACTAGCATTCCTCCTGAACGGGACCTCCCATTCATTATCACCACCGGCGGCGGCGGCCATTGTGATTGTTGTTCATATCTTGAATGAATAAACTTTAATATTGCTTTAGAAGTTTCACTTAAAGACACATAGTGGACCTGTAACATTCAACAAGTGAAACAACAAACTACTTCAGATGTGATAAAAATATATATATATATATACTTATATAGAACTTGCCACAAAACTACCCTTTAAATTTCCTGAGAGGAAAAGAAAACAAGAGACCATCGTTCCAATCCTAAAATGAGTTCATTGTGGCATTTTATCAAACACCAAATGGGCACCCGCCCCCCCCCCCCCCCCCCCCCCCCAAAAAAAAAAAAAGATTTAAATTAATCAGTTATCTCCAAGTAAACTAAAATTGATGTATAATGGATGTAAGAACAAAAACATATGAGAGAATACTATGTATGTATATGTACCAGATAGGAGACGACCACGGCCGGCAAAAGCATTTAGAGCTACTCAACGTCTAAGTTGATGTCAAATTTGAGAGCTAAACTAAACTACTGTTCAACTGTTAGCATAAAGAATAGTTGCTTATCAAGAATGAAATATATATGCTATAAGATACATCCATGAAAAATAAGCATGATAATCATTCAGATTATACATTCATAAAAGAAACTTTAAACAAATAAAAATGTTAGACACAAGGTATAGAGAGCAAGAACTCCCTAAACCAAATATATAGGGGGAGGGGGATTACCGAGATAAAGGTGACAACGATGGTATACCAGGGAGTGTTGCGGTGTTAGATGATGAGCAGGAGGATGCGATCTTATTGATACAACCCTAAGTAGAAGATGGTGCTCAAAGATGGTGGCTGTGCGATGGTCGAAGATGGAGGATGGTGGAATATGATGAACGCAAACAGTGATGAAGAAGGTGGGGGTGTGCGGCCGTTTTTTTCAAAATAATTAGACTAAGGTTTTCTAGTTAAGTAAAGAGAGAGAGAGAGAGAGAGAGAGAGAGAGAGAGAGAGAGTTAAGAGGGAGAGAGAGAGATTATAGGAATTTCTATTTAATTAGATTATATGGATTTTCTGTTGTACCCTTCTTGCCATTTCAAAATTACATATTTAGCACATCAGTTTTATAAATGTTCATAAATGATCCATTTAATAATAGCCATGGATCTAATTATTTACAAGATTGTGATCTGTTTTCGCGTTCTCAACCTTTTAGGTGTTCTCATTTGTTCATATATATATATATATATATATATATATATATATATATATATATATATATATATATATATAGAGAGAGAGAGAGAGAGAGAGAGAGAGAGGAACTGATTATTTATATATGAATATGACGATGGATGGTGATAGAGGTGACAGTGGTTGGTTGCGAAGGTGGTTGTGGTGGTTGGTGTGGTGATAGTGGTGGTCGATTCATATATTAATATAGTTATATTTATATTCTTATTTGAATATTACTTATCCTTTGACGCTCTCATACACCAAAACGTTTTGTAGCAAAAATAAATAATTTGCTCCTGATTTTTTCATTCTCAACTTTTCTTATTTTCAATATGTTTTCCAAAATATTTTATTTTCAATTCTATATTAAACCTATTATGTTTTTATTTGCTATTCTTCGTATAATTTGTAAATTTCAAAAGCAAGAGTAAATGTTTCTCCTAAAGAAAAGGAAGTATTGTTGGACATAACAGTAAAGTTGAAAATTTGTCCTAACTACTAGGATCACAAAAGATATCCGACCACAAATTTAAGGGTAGTAAATGAAACTCTTTAAAATTCCAAGGACATTTTTAGAAACTAACCGAAAGCCCGCCCCCTCCGTCCCTGCATATAAGATATACTTGTTCAGATTCTGTTTTGATTTGCCTCTCTCTCTCTCTCTCTCTCTCTCTCATCAATGGAGCTTCAGCGTATCCTCTCTTACATCTTCTTCCTACTTTTCCTATTAACAATCTCTGGTAATTTTACGTCAGAATTTTCAATCGACATCGACAAAACTAGTTATTTCAGCTCTTTCCTTTTGTGTATTGAATTGCCTACTGTGTCTTTCTGTAGGAGAATCAGTATGGGGGAACGAAGAAAATCAAGGAATGAAGACAGTGAATTGTCAAAAAAGCAGCGGATTTCGGCCGACGAAGCTTTTTGTGTTCGGAGATTCGTATGCTGACACCGGAAACAACCCGAAATCGCTGGCGAGCTCATGGAAAACCCCTTACGGTCTAACTTTCCCTGGAAAACCCGCCGGAAGATACTCCGACGGCCGTGTACTCACCGATTACCTCGGTATGATCCAAACACCATTACTTGCTTTCTTTATATGCATAAAGATTCAATTCCCACGCGTCCTCTTGGAAACATAAAAATTACCAGCTGCTTTTAGTTGGAAATTTTCTTATTATGGGGCCAAAATGTTATCATATTATCGTTAAAACTTGTTTATTTTTTCTAGTTTTTACTGATCAAGATAACTAAAAGTTCTTTGTGAGCAATCATGTTCAATTTAATACTTGAGAAAGGATTATAAGATTATTTCATTAAGACGTTAGTGTCATAAAAGGAGGCTTGCTTACATTAATATTCATCGAACCTTTAAAAAAGTTTAATACTTTGACATTTTGGTATGTGAAGTGTACTCGATTTAAGTATTATTTTTTAAACAATCCGTTTTCCTTTGTGAGAAGTTGTTTTTGTAAAGTTCATACTTGAATTTCTACTCAACAACAGAAGTCTTTAAATATTATTAATTTTGTCTAACATATAAGATTTATTAACGTTTTATACGAGTAGAAAGATAAATAAAAAAAAGATAGTAAAATATTAAAATTTTCTTTTGTAAATATTTATATAACATCTTTATAACTTTTATTCAAATTTATGAAATAGTGTTATATTATTTTTGTATACACACACATAGTACATATATATACATAGATGATAGATCTAAGATAAAATTGCACAAATGATCCTCATGGTAGACAAAAAATATCACTACAAATTCTTTTGACAAATTTTTAACATGTTTGGTTATTTTCAGATTTAAAACACATGATAAGTAGTTGTGGTTGACAAAAAAATGAACCATCATATACGTTTTAAACTTGAAAATGACGAATCATATTAAAAAAAATCTTTAAAAGAACTTACTGTTGTATTTTTTTTGCCAACTATAAGGACAATTTGTGTAATTATATTAAGATCTAATTCGTAAACATATGCTTCATCTCTTTGTCAATATCCATATGCTTCAATCGTAAGTCACATATCTTTTATCTAACAAAATAATATTGTTTTGTTTTCTAGCAATTTTTAGAACTTCGTTGTCATTGATCAATATAAGGTCAAATATATCAATTTTCGAATTTCAATAGAAAGTGACAACTAGTATTAAAAAGTGGTTCAAGTATGATCGACAGTTCGACACGTGAACAGTTGTGCTAATCTTTGGAAAAAATCATTCGTTTAATTGCCTAGATTTAAGTGGTAAACGTGTATATTAAATAATTGATGACATGTACTTATTATAAATAAAATAACTTGAAAAAAAAGAATATTATAGATGTTGAAACATGAATTTGTGCTTTTTAAAAAGTTAGTTGGTATGATGCCACTGTTGAGTAATGATAATTAGAAAGTAGTGGTGTGATGCCATTGCTTTTTATTTGCTTTTTTTTGTTTACATATTTAATTACTATATATTATCTATAATGACCTTTGTGTCCTTCACCTTTTTGTGATGTGTGTTATGTTGTTACGTGGAAGGTGTTATCCAACTTTATTTTTCATGTAATGGCATATAGGTCAATTTAACACATGGCAAAAAAAAAAAAAAAAAGAAAGAAAACATAAACATTATTTTGGTCTTTACTCTTTAGCTTTCTCTTTCTATGTTTTTGGTCTTTGGCTTTACTCTTTGTTCATCATCATTCCACATTATGTCATGCACTTTTGATACTTTACACTTTACCCCCTTCAACTTTCAATGTTGTTACAAAAAATACGTTAGTCCTTGACACGTATGCTTTATTTTTCTTTCCCCATCTTTCACGTCAATATATTATCCAATAATTGTGTCGATTATGTCATTTTCACATTATTTATTATATAAAAGGAATAAAAGTTCCCTAAATAGAGAGATTATGATATTTGATATTTGTAAGTACGAAATACATACCTAAAGTAGTAAAAAAAATGTTTGGTTTCTTTTTGCCTCCCAAATATCCAACAACATTGTGTGCACGAAAGGGTACTAAATATTCGAACATAAAATAATTGAGGGTTCAAATTACACATTGCAATAAAACTTGAGGGACTAGACTGTTAAATACTACTTATATGTTTTAAAACAATGTTACTTTTTATTCAAAAGAAAGCTACATCTACACAATGCATATAGTACAAACACACAATGGAAGTAACGATTATTGTAACTTTACTTTTGTGTAGTGCCATTGCCCATAAAAAAGAAAAAAGAGAAAGCACAAAAGCTTGCTTTTGTGAGTATATATCAAATAATTTTAGTGTTATGATGCCCTGTGCCAGCCTTAAATTGTCCTTCTTTACAATCAAAATTGCATTTTCATCTTGCATGCTAAGAAATTATTATCTATATTACAAAATTACCCTTCAAAATTTCGTATAGATACAATCTACATCTACTTCTACTAGCATTGTACACTAGACTTTTTCAGTCTGTTATAAAACAATAACTTTTGACTTTAATGGATGTGAAATGACAAAAACTTGGAAATTATAGTTTCTAAAAGACGTTACTAAATAAGCATAAATTGTAAATGAACAGGAAAATGTTTATTTTATAATTGTATATAAAAATATTCATCCCATAATTTTTTTTTTTCAGTTTCAAAATATTGTGTAAAAAGCATAAATTTGATACAATAAAAGTTTAAAATATAATTAAATCAAAAAAATATTCTTAGTAATGTTAGAAAATAACAAAAAGTAATCAATGAAGTTTAAAAATACTATTGTTACTAAAATTAAAAATAATTTATAATTATACTATACCATTTCATTTTATTAGAAGTTAAATAAAAAAAACAAAACACACACACATTTCCATGGAATGGAATTCAGACCGAAAGAAGGGATCAAATTGCTTAAGGGGTTGTATGACAGCTGTTTATTTTTCAAAAAACTTCTGATTTAAAAACTGTTATGCATGTGCTATGTGGCGTAATACTTGACCCTCTGCTTTAAACCTTACTTTAACTTATTGCAGCAGTCTGTAGAAGTTAAAAAACAAACAAAATTTTTATTATATGCTGAAGGCGTTTGGTCCTCATTTTCTGCTATAGAGGATTGTAGAGGTGATCTGCAGATTTTAGACGTTTTCGCTTAAAAAAAACAACCGACACCTCAGTGATGTCTATGATCAAATCGGAGGCATCTAATTTTGGTATCAAACAATCTGAATTTGACTGAGTCAGCCTATTACAAAACTCAACAAAAACCATATCAAATAACCACTAATGAATACTCATTTTATTCCGATATTTAAACAAACAATATATTTCCATGTCGTTTTATGATCGATTTTGTTTCCCTTAAGATCAAGGGGTCTAAAAAAATGCTATGAATTTGCAGCTAGGTTCATGGGAATCAAATCTCCATTACCATACCAATGGAGAAAATACGCGCCAACCAAACTCCGGAGTGGAGTAAACTTCGCCTACGGTGGAACCGGAGTGTTTGACACCGGCAATTTTCAGCCAAACATGAGCACACAGATTGGATTCCTTGAAGGACTAATTGAAGAATCAGTTTACGCAAAATGGGATTTGAAATCTGCGTTGGCTCTTGTCACCGTTTCCGGCAACGACTACGCTGCTTACACCTCTTCCGGTGGTTCTGACCAGGTAATTAAACCTCTCCTAACGTACATCCTTTGATGCGTAACGTACAATCACTTCATGCGTACATCTTTTCGGTTTTGACATTTGACGTGTTAGAAAGAGTAGTTAATGTGGCTCATTTTTTAGAGCTTTAATTAATGTTCTGATTTCTGAAATCTGACTTAACTCTATACTGTTTGTTTTGTTTCCCACAAATGTGACACCTATTTTTCTAATTGATTGCCATAATTTTTTTTTTCTATTACCTATTTTTCCAAATGTTGTGTAGTTGAAAAAAAATGTTTTTTTTTTTTTTTTTTTAAAATGTTTTTATCAAGTCATACTTTTTGAAATTCGAACTGTTATTTATACAGGGTTTGCCTACATTTATCACAAGTGTTGTCAATCAAATATCAATAAACTTGAAACGAATTCACGACATTGGTATACGACGAGTGGTGGTTGGTGGCTTACAACCTCTAGGCTGCCTCCCACAAATCACAGTCTCATCATCATACAATCAATGCAACGACACACAAAATTTAGCTGTCAATTTCCACAACCAACTGTTGCAACAAGTCGTAGAAACACTCAACAACAACACCAATAGTTCGGCTTTTCTCATTCTTGATCTTTTTAGCTCCTTCAACACAGTCCTAAAAAACAAAGGAGAATTCACAGGTATTTATTTCATCAATTGATTTGTTTTCATGAAGTTGAATATAGTGACAGATTTGATTTCCGTCGCTATTAAGCATTATGCTAATTTGGTCGCGAATGTTAAATGTATGTGAAATTGTTGACTTTAGGGAGCTTGAGGTTTGATACTCCATTGAAGCCATGTTGTGTAGCCACGACAAGCGAATCAAACTGTGGAAGTTTAGATGAAAATGGAAAACAACTTTATACTGTCTGTAGTAAACCTGAGGGCACGTTCTTCTGGGATACGGTGCATCCAACACAGGCCGGATGGCGTGCGGTTTATTTGACACTTAGGTCGTCTTTGAATCAAATTTACTATTAGGAGTTGTTGTTTTGCATGTTTTGTGTATCTTTTATTCTTGGTTATAAGTTAGGGAAGCCGTTTGATGGGTCCCAATCTTGAGGGATCTTTGGCGATTGTTTTGTTAAATGATAATGTGTTTTTTAGTCTATAAAATTGGAAAGTTAAATGTTATGTTGGTTAGAAGATCAAATAAACAAGCAAGAGTCGGGCCTTTAAATTACATGTATAAACATTCTCCTTTTGTAACCAACATATGTACACATTATACAATTGAATCACATTGCTTAAATCTAGGTATTGGCTTTTAATTTGTAACATAAAATGGTCTCAATCTATATCTTTATTATATCTATCTATCCTCTAATCTAATAAATAAGAGCATATGCCACGTGGCAATCACATTGCTTAAATCTAGGTATTGGCTTTTGTGACATAAAATGGTCTCAATCTATATCTTTATTATATCTATCTATCCCATTAAGTGGTTCTTAACCTTAAACTTAAGTTAGTGATTACATTATATAACAAACATATCACAATTCATAACCCTAACATGTATAAATCAATCATGAAAGCCATTAATCAGAAGTTTTGGTGAAGCTGTGATCTCGTGTTTTGTCTTGTGTTTGGCTGTAGGAAGCTCCTACTATTGTGAAATCTTACTATGACCAAAGAATTGTTGGTTGCCCTAAGTCTTATTTTTTCTGTAGTTTTGGAGACTTTAGTGGTATCATTATCATATAATATCTCATTTTATGTAATTTTTCTGTTAAAGAGGATGAGCATGATGTTGTTTGGTTTTGGCTAAAGAAAGAAGAAACGCATGAATGCCAAGTCTGCTCACAATATTTCAAGGTGAGTGCAAATTATTTCTTTATAAAAACAATGTGACATTTGATTAAATTGTTTCATATTTAATTATTCATACATTATAAATGTTTTTTGCGGTTGGAAGTAGTGGGCCCAGGAGGACTTCCAGATGGACTAGACGAGGATGAACATCATCATCACTGATTGAATTTTCCACCTTTAAAAAATATGCCAGAATAAAAATCTGATGAGATTAACAATCTAATTTGTCTTTTGTCTACATTTTATTGGTTTTGAATGTGTTTAATTGAGTGTGTGTATTGTTTTTTCGGACTCAACACTGTGCCTACACATATAATGGTAGCATCGAATATGTATTGTGTTTATTTTATTTTGTGTGTGTTTTTAATTGATTGTACACAACTTCATGTTGATTCACTGATAATGGTTTGGCCGAACGATATGTAACCGGTAGCATGGATATTTTATTGGATGTCAATGTGTAATTCAAGTAAGGTTTATAAAGAAATATTGCATGAGCGTATTCGTCCTTTGAATATGTCTTTATAATAGAAATATCACCTTACACAACTGAGAATACGAGTGATTTTGTGTTATTTGAGTATCTCTTTGTAACAAAAATAATACCTTACTTCTATAACAAAGATAATTTAGTTTATATGTTGTATTTTTACTAATCTTAATATCTTATTTATTATTTTTTTTCTAATAACATTGACATCTTTTAATAATTTTATTTTCTATACATTTCTTAATATCTTATACTAAGCATATTTTTTTTCACTATATTCAATTTTATATTTAATTATACAACATCATGATTTTATTATTAACCTAGACATAAATAAACGTTGTTCATATCTTCAAATCATTTTACATATTAATTTGTATTAACAATTATAAAGTTAAGAACAAAACATCCACTTTTTTTATTAGTATATATTGAATTACTTTTTATTCATCATTATATTTGTATTTATTTCGTAATAATACTTTAAAAAATGTTTAATGTTTACGTTTTGAGATTTTTTTTTAATAAACCCGTGTAATACACGGATCTTACACCTAGTATTTATATATCTAAATATCTATCTACATAACTCTTGGAGATCATCAAAATAAACATGGTTCAAGATAACCCTCTTGTCTTGAACCATATTCATTAGAAACCATGGAACACTTGAAATTATCTTGTTTAATTACCATATTCATTCTTGAAATTATCTTATTTAATTACTACGTTTGGAAATGTTCTTTCACTTATTATACTTAATTAGTTAATTGAAATTTGATTTCGGTTAAGTTTTTTTAATACTAGCAAATGAAAGTCTATATAGCAACTCTAACTCTTACTACACATATCCCTCCGCAGGGTTCGTTTTGACTGATTCTTTACCTTTGGTGCTTTCTATTTCTATAAGTAGTACTTGATCCCGGAAAAAGGTTAAAGGGATAGGCTTGATGCCAGATCCACTTTTAGGGTTGACTCAACAGTTGAAGAAGGTTGTAATTTGACTAGCTGTTCTCTCTTTCCTGTGCTCGCTAACTTTTTCATCCGTGATAATTGACTAAACTCTGTCAGGTGCTATTCAAAGTGCCCAAATACCGGCTCATGCGTGCCTGCTCAGTAGACACCTACTCAGGGCAGAAAATTGCCCTCTCATGAAACTTCCTGGTAACCACAGTAACAAATCAGTACCATGCTTGAGGGTCAAGAACTCCTGAGCCAACCGTTCCCTCTCAACTGGGGGAACATACTCATCTCTGAACATGGTGGTGAACCTCTCCCAGGTCACCTCTGAAATCTCTGCAAGAGTGAAGCCCGCCGTCACGAACTTCCACCAGTCCTTCGCTCCCAAGCGAAGCTGGTTCAACGCGAATCGTACCCTCAGATGCTCTGGACATGAACACATGTAGAAGCATCCCTCGATATCAGAAATCCATCTCATCACAGCGATCGAATCCTATGTCCCATCAAACTCTGGTGGCTTCGTGTTGCTAAACTCCCAAAACAACAACGAGTCACCTCCCTGAGGCCTGGCAGCAGCCACAGCTGCAGTAGCTGCAGCAGCCGCAACGTCATTCACTGCTACGTACCGTTGATCAAAAGTCTCAATCAATGTGGTCTTGATAGACCCAAACATCTCCAGAATCTCAGCTCGGATGGCAGCAGCCACCTCCTCACGAATCAATCTACGGATCTCCTCATCACTAACACCACTACTCTCAGGTGTGTGGTGTGTCCTAACCATGATGCCACTCTGAAATACAACATAAAATATCAGAGATCCGCTCGGGCATACTCGCACTCGATAACATAACCCTACTTGTTCCCTAGTACCCTAAGGATTCCTACTTGGACTACACACTGATACGGTGTCTTCGGTAGTACGTGCCCTTATACTATCGTTTACACCGCATCAGTATTCACCCCAAGTCCTCCTCCTTGGATCCCAGATCACAAGTACTCTATATCTCGCTAGCATAGGCTACCCTTCGGTATACCTCTCATAAGCTCCTCACTGCTACCTACTTACTCTCAAGCATCTAATAGCAACATAAATCTTCCTAGGCTAAGGCATCACAAATCAGGCGACTCTAGTCCTAATACGAATACCTAGCCTACTCTAGCATGCATATCATATCATAACATATCTCATAACACATAATGTAAGGGTATTTTGGGAAATCACCGTTCGGGCGGTGGCTGATCGTACACACTGCTCCGTTCTGCCTTTTTTAAAATCTTTTACTCTCTTAGAAAAGTTGTTTATTTTATGAAAAACTTTCTCAAATCCTCAGATTGAGTTCAGATACATCCGAAGTTGCACCCGAATCCCTCAAACCAAGGCTCTGATACCAACTTGTAACAACGTAAATTTTCAAAACAAATTTTCATTTTTAAATCATATTTTCCATCATCAAAATAATATCAAACAAACTATATCCAATGTCATCATAACAAACAAATCCCAGAATATCAAAGATCTCAAATACATAAATCCTCTCAGTGTGTACGGATCATGCCGATGCCTTCCCACGGTCCTCGCTAGTACCTGAGACACACAACATAACAATTATAAGCATAAATGCTTAGTGATTTCCCCAAAATACCACATACAACACATACGCCTTTCCAGTCCATAACTCTGTGGGACCCTCCGGTCCAAGTTTCTCAAGGGACTTCCGTCCCGAATCCCAGTAGACCTTCTGGTCATACCCGTATCGACCTTCCGGTCCGTAACCTCCTGACCTTCCGGTCCATATCATTTTGACCTTCCAGTCCTTATCATACATAGCATACATAACGCATACATATCACATATCAACATATAACACATACATCTCATACCATATAAGACCTTCCGGTCACACATAGGTAGCCTTCCAGGTACAGTATAGTGAGAAGACTCACCTCGGGTATCTCGGATATTCTCTCACACGAGAACACTGATCTAGCCCCCACTTAATCACATAAACAATACTAATAAATAATGTCTCTCAAAGGCTTGATTAAATCCATTTCTACAATCCCACAGAAGGGTAAATGACCTTTTTACCCCTCCCTGACCCAAAAGTCCAAATGTTGACCAAAACCCTAAAAGTCAATGAAAGTCAACCCTCCGGGTTATGTTGCGCGTACCAAATCTGTATGTTGGGCATACCCGGCGACTTCACAGAAACTGGGAACACGACCCCTTATGCTGTGCGTCCTGGGATTACGGCCCGCTTAACTCCCAGTTTCAGACTCCTTTTGATTTTGGGTCTTAAACGGTTAAGACACATGTCTAACTTTCAGATTTGATTGTCCCTAAGCCTCTTAATCCATAAAGTCGGTGACTTTAAGCCTTTGCATGGCTGTAAAATTCACCAACACCCATAACATTCCATTTCCAACACTTAAAATCCCAAAACTCAAGCATGACTCTATAATAACGACCAAGTTGGGATTTTTATGGTTCTACAACACATATATCACTGAAATGGGATAGATCTAGGTCCATGGAGTCCCTTATGCTCATAAAGTCCACCTTTGGGACTTTAACCCTAAAAATGGACCATGCATCACCAATCCAAAATAAAGAGGAAAGTTCTGAGCTTTTTACCTCTAAGTGAAGCTCCTCCCTCTGAAGAACTCAGATCCAAGCTTGAACTCCAAACCCTAGCCTCCATAAGCACCTTTATTTATTCTTCACTAAGACACAAAGGCACCTTTTGCTCAAAACACTCACACACAAGCTTTAGGACGAAGGAAATGCTCTCTTAGGGTTTCACTCTCTGATATGGTGGCTGAGGATAAGGCCTTAGCATTCCTTTTATAGTGCACAAGCCATAATTTAGGGTTTGCATCTGGGCCCGCTACGCCCAGCGTAACCCTGGGTATGCCCAACGTACCTAGGCGAGTCCGCATCCAACTTAAGCGCAAGAGTACGCTCAACGTACTCTCCAATACGCCCAGCGTACTCATTTGCAACACTTTCCAATCAAGGACTAATTTTGACAACTTGAAAAAAGAGAAGGGTTAAATAGCTGTACCTAAATTTCGGGATGTTACACATTCTATGATTATGGGTTGCTTTTGAAAAATTTTAATTTTAATTTTTTTTTTGATATTTAAGATTTTACAGTTAGAGACTTGGACCTAATGGATTTAGTTGAGAAAGATGCATTTTGAGTCCTTTGAGACTTAAAGTCTAGATCATGGTGGATTTGGACCTTCCTAATGGATAAATTTAGAAAATTTACCCATTAAGACATTGGAAAAGATCAGATATGAGCTTTGGAGCTCTTTGTAACGCCCGTAGATCCGAGCTAGTCAATTAGAGACGTTAAGCGTCAAAAATGAATTTTTGATGGAAGATTATTTTGAAGGAATAATATTAAGTAAGTTATAGTATATGTTACAAGGTTTCCATGCATATAAAGAACGCCGAAATTCGAGTTATAACGAAGAAGTTATGACCTGTCGAAGTTTCGCGACAGAACCGGCACGACACAACGCGACGTTAAAAGTGAATTTACATTAGAGCGATATTTAGCCTTAGCAATCTAAATGAAAGTTGTAGAATACGTTAAACCATGTGCGTGCATAAAAAGAACGCCCAAATCTGACTTCGTATATGAGGAAGTTATGATTTTTCGAAGTTTCGACTTAGCGGTATGCAGCCCGAATGCTCGATTTGAGACCGAGCGGTTTTTAGCCAAAACAATCTAAATGAGAATCGAAAGTCTCGTTAATAGGAGTAAAACGATAAAAAGATAGGTGAAAACGGACGTCGGATAAAGAAGTTATGATTTTATAACGGAGTTTTCCTGTCCCGGCCTACTAAAAATAAATAATAAAAATAAAGTCAAAATTAGCCGACAGAGTTTAAATGAAAGTTGTAGATCGTAGTCTCACCTACGTGGGGATATAAAGAATGTCGAAAACGGAGTTCGTATGAGGAAGATATGAATTTTTGAAGTTTATTAAATATTTTCGATATTTTATTTAAATATAAATTTTCGATATTATCCAAGGGGGAGTCACCGGGCTTATCCAGGTTACGCCCCTCGTAACCTAAGATTACGCCCCGCGTAAATCGGCCTTCCAACCCCTATAAAAGGAAGTCGAGTGCAGCCGATTTAGTTTCTCATTTCTTCCCGTTTTCTTGCATTTTTGCATCGTTTTTCGTGCAAGAAACATCCCGAAGCTCCGGTATCATTCCCGAGCCCCAAAGCAAGTCCCGAGGCCCCAAAGATCCCAAGAAGTGTGATTCCCGAGCCGAAGCTCTGCCCGCGAGGAGCCCGGTTTTTGTGAAGATCTTCCAGATCTACCGAAGAATACTACTTCTACAAGTCGTAGTGCTGTCCGATCATCTTCTAATCAAGTGAGTGTGTGGTTACTTTCTTCTAACGCATAACTATTAAGTATTTAATATAAAATACGTGTTATGTGTATATTTTGTTGTTATATGCGTGAATGTATATTCACTTTCTTCTATCTCATAGATCTGATTTATTCTCTATGAAATACGTGTTATGTGGGTGTGAGTCATCTGTTATGTGGAATAGGTATTGAATGAGAATGTTATACAGGTTTTAAACTATGTATAAAAATATATATATATTTTATCTACTAATATGCTGGGTAGAACATGGGTAGATAGCTGATGTGTGATAAACAAATGAGAGGCCCCGATGTTGTTATTGTTGATCTAGTTATTTAGTGAGTATGGATTAGACCAAGAGGTTAGTTTTAGATCCGGGAGTATGGATCAGGTAAAGAGATAAAACTTGTTATTAGTCCGGGAGTATGGATTAAGACTAAGTTAATTGTCCCTAGTCCGGGAGTATGGATTGGGCAGAGTTATTGATCCGGGAGTATGGATCAGATCAGGATTAGGGTATAGTTAATTGTTCTTATTCCGGGAGTATGGATTGGGTACAATTATTGATCCGGGAGTATGGATCAGATCAGGATTAGGGTATAGTTAATTGTCCTTATTCCGGGAGTATGGATTGAGTACAATTATTGATCCGGGAGTATGGATCAGATCAGGAGGTTAGTTTTAGATCCGTGAGTATGGATCAGGTAGTTTTAGATCCGTGAGTAGGGATCAGGTACAGAGGAAAATTTTGGATACGAGAGTTTAGATCGTGTCGTTGTGAGGATCGATGGGGTGGGATAAGAGTTGCCTTTATATGGTGAAATTGTACAAGTTTGAATGTTCTATATTTATAAATATATGATATAACATTGTTGGATGAAAACCCTATATGCTCACCAGGCTCCCAAGCCTGACCCACTCAGTTTTCTTTGTATCACAGGTATTAATACGAAGACATATTTCACAGAGAGATTTAAAGGAGATATAAATCATTAGTGTAATTGAATGTAAGTTCTGTTTATGCTTATATGTCTGTATCGGAACATGACATCCCAAGGTTTTATTATTAAATGAAAATACATTCTCTTTGAGAAATGTTTTGATAAGTTATTATCTTATCTTGTTTTGGGAACAAATTCCGCAACCATTTTCTTTAAAAGATTACTCTGATTTTATAAAACAAAGCATAAACAAATCGGTCTTTTCTGGCCGTAAAAATAGGGATGTCACACTCTTTAAATCAAAATAAAATGGATTAAGCTCGTTTGAGCTGTTCCGACCAGTCCCTGCGATGTGGCCTTAGGGTGCCACGACATGGCGACTAGGGGACTAGCGACTGTTTTGGCGTTTTGTGCCCACGACGTGGCCAAGGAAGGCCACAACGTGGAGGGCTGGTGATTGGAAAATTTGACTTTGACTTAGACTATTGACTTTTTGACTAGTTTGAATTTTGGTCAAACTTGAGTAGAATTGAGCATTTGGCTAAGGATTTATTTTGGGTTGGCTTTAGGAATGAGATAGCTATTCGGCTTCTATTGAATAGTTAAGGTGAGTTTGCTCAGTATACTGTAGGACACTAGGGTTGTATGCGATTGATGTTTTTGTGACTCTTGTTGTATGCATGTATGCCTGTTTTCTATATGTATGTGGGCGTGAAATAGACCCGTATGGTTGAGAAATACCAACTGAGTTAGAATAGAGTCGGTGTGAAATAGACTCGAGGGTGAAATAGACCCAATACAGCCTTGAGATAAAATTTGAGTTGAAATAAACTCGGGGGTGAAATATACACGGAACAGCCTTGAGCTGACATTTGAGTTGAAATAGACTCGGGGGTGAAATAGACCCGATACAGCCTTGAGCTGACATATATGTATGGTATGCGATATTTTGGGGAACTCACTAAGCTTTGTGGCCGACTTGATCCCCGTGCATCCCCTAAAGATTTATTTCGCATTGACTATTTATGATTTTATCTGATGTTTTCAGAATACTTTTATTATGACCTCTTTTGGAATAATGAATGAATGGTTTTGACTTAGTTAAACGAAATTTTAACTAGGTATTTTTGGGTGGTTACAAGTTGGTATCAGAGCCTTGGTTTGAGGTATTCGGGAATATTCTCGGGTGTGTTTGGACTCAAATTGAAGATTTCTAAAATCTTTTAAATGAAAATGATTTTCTAAGAAAAAGGGGTGCGATGTATGCAATCTGCCGAGCTCAGGTAAGTTTTCCCGAAATACCCACACATGTGGTATGCTTATAGTTTTGGTATGAGTATGTGAGAATTGCATGCTAGATTATGGTTAAGGATCTGCTCAGGGTTCGTATGATAGAATGCTAGGAGAGATTCCTTTATATGCCTATTGATTGAGCTTTTGGAACTACATGCTTGTATGGATTTCATATTGTTTGATAGAATGGCCTGATTTAAGTGAGGCACTAGTTTAGATTGCTCGATGCTCGAATGCTGCTTGCTTTGTGCTTTAGGGACATCCGATATTTTAACTATTAAGAGAATATGTGATGTTACATGTTGCGAGGATTAGATAATTTTGGAAGGTTAGGTTTAACTCTATTGTGCATATCTTGTTTGAGTCCAACTGTTGTAGTGTAAGACCTTGTGGTCGAAGAATTATCTAGTTCCTGTGGCAAGTAATTTTATTCGTGAGGTAGTTAAAAGGTATTAGAGGGATTCTCTTCTGCAGCTGTTGGCGAAGAGTGGTGAGGTGGGAATCCTAGGAGAGTCTAGGAAGTGCCTTAGAGGACTTGGTGCGTTGTTTAGCAGTGCATATTCGTTGAGAGCGAGTATATGTGATTGGATCAAACGGTAGTTGATATGAGTAGTTACTTAGAGGATCCGAAATGATTCTTGAGGAAAGTACGGATATATGTAGGAGGTAGTATTGGGCCCATACTACTGAAAGCATAGGATCCATACTCGAATCGAGGAAAAATTTTGAGGATTTTAAGGAGCTGATTGAGGGTATATTGTATGGTTCGACACCATGATTCATTGCAATGTGTTTCCGTCTTATTCGATTGATTAATTATGGTTGTTTAGGATAAGGAAGGGCATGGTGATTGCTTGGGCCTTAGTGGCCATGTTAGTTTGGTTTTGAATGATGCAGACCTAGATGCGTTAGTTGATTTTAAGGTGTCAAGGGCCTTGCTTGGTGTAGTTCCAGTTGAGTCGCGAGACTAAAGAAGGAAGAAGTTGTGATGACTGGCTTGAGGATTGCAACCATAAGATGAGTGATTGGAAGATGGATTGGGATGTCACTATCCACGATGGGGATTATGTTCTTCCAACTTTTCGTGTTCGGAGGAAAGAGAGAGAAGACATGGGATTGTCAGAGTTGGGATGTAGAGCCAACATGGGGTTAGATAGTTGCAGTTTTTGGTGGCAAGTATGGTAGTACGGGAATGCAAAAAAGGATTCTAGTAGTATCGTTGCCTTGATATGAGATTATGGGTCTGCTTTCTTTAAATTTAGTTAGGTTAGGTGCTAGTTGATTGTTTCAGGTGATCAAGGGAGGTGAATCAGAAACGACAACTTTTGTTGTATCCGATGTATCCCGACTAAGAGAATGACGCTTCTTATATTTATGAGTGATGCTCGTGATGAATTGTTTGCTGGGGATTTATAAGTGAGGTGTGTGGTAGTCCATTTGTTTCTAGATAAAAAATCAGAGCTACGAATAGACCGTCATAATTATTGCTTGGTCATCTGCAAGGGATTCTTGATGTTAAAGGTGGTTATGATTGGGAGGTTTCCGAGGTCTCCATATGAGATTCAGAATATCTTTGAGTTGCTTGGTCTTTATCTAGAAGATCATCTTTTGTTTTTTATACATTCCGAGATTCATGGAGGGTATGTATCTAGTTGAGTCAGTTTGAGCATTGGTTTATTGCAATGTTATTCAGTGGTAGTTCGAACCATAAATGAGGGAGAATTGGGTATTCTGCTTAGAAGATCATCGATCTATTAGAGTACATGGTTTCAGAAGGATGGGTCATATGGATTTATGGTTTGGGTATGCGAGACTTTGGCTCGGGATCTGGTCAAGTCGGAGGTGCAAAGCAAGTTGTCACCAGATGTATGTGCTCAAGAATACATGAGTTGACTTTACGGCAGGACGTTGTTAGACAAGAAGCTTGTTGTAGCCAGTGGTTCCTTTTAAGATGCCAGTGAATAGATCAAGAGGTGTTTGTACAACCATCGCAACCACCCCCACAGTCATCATGACCATCACATGTAAAACAAGATTATTTAATTTCAGTAAATACATGTTGGTTTGTGGTGATTATTTGCTAAAAGCTTTGGTAATTGTTTTTTTGGTCCCAAGTGCAAGAAATAGCAATGTACTTTGGTTTTTTGTCTCTAGTTTAAAAATAGCAATGCACTTTGGCATCAATAACTGCATGTTGATTTGGTAATTTTGTTTTTGTCAATGTACTTTGGCATTTCTTGTATTTAAGGTTCTTTGGCACGGAAAGTAGACTATTTTATTTCAATGTCATCATATATCTATATAATGATCAATAAAATCGAGATTTTTTTTCTTTATTGTTATATTATGAATATGAGAATGAATCCTACTACTTCTGGTTTTGGGGTTACCACGCTTGACAAAAAGACACTGGGGCATATCGCCCAAATCCGTTTTTGATTATTCTCTTTACCAAACATTTGCAGATCCAATCATGATCTTATAATAAGAACAAGAGATCTTTATCGATCAATCCCCTTGCCCCTCATTCTTCGAGAATCAGAAAGATCCTTTTCATATTGATTTGGTAATTGTGTTTATGTTTTAAGTGCAAGAAATAACAATGTACTTTGGTTTTTTGTCCATATTTTAAAAATAGCAATTGACTTTAGCATCAATAAATACATGTTGATTTGATAATTGTGTTTGTAATTGTGTTTTTGTCCCAAATGCAAGAAATAGCAATGTATTTTTGTGTTTCTTGTATTTAAGGTTCTTTAGCATAAAAAGTACACTATTTAATTTCAAAGTATCATATATGTATATAATGATAAATAAATGCATGTTGATTTGGTAATTGTGTTTGTAATTGTATTTATATTTTAAGTGGAAGAAATAACAATGTACTTTGGTTTTTTGTCCATAGTTTTGAAATAGCAATGTACTTTGGCATCAATAAATGCATGTTGATTTGATAATTGTGTTTTTGTCACAAGTGCAAGAAATAGCAACGTACTTTTGATATTTCATGTATTTACGTGCAAAAAATAGCAATGTACTTTGGTATTTTTTTTATTGTTGAACTTATAAGTTTATATTTGTTTTGTAGTTGGAAAATCTTCTGGCAATGCTCAACGACCCGTCGTGTAGGGATGAACTTTATGCGTTTTTTTCAATCAGGGGAAGATCTAGGAGGAAACGAGGGAAACGAAGATGATGGTTCGTCGGATAATTAGTTTGTGTTTTGTATGTTAAAATTGTTGTGACATTTTGGTATTTTTTGGAATTATAACACTTTGGTTGTTTATTTTGGTATGAAATTAATTATAACACCATTTGGTACTTAATCGAATGTCATGATGTATTATTATTATTATTATTATTATTATTATTATTATTATTATTATTTTGCATTTAGGGGGTGTTTGAATAAATAGTTTTTAGCTTATTAGCTTATTGCTTATTTGCTTATTGTGGTGAGAATAAACATTTTTTAAATTGTGTTTGGATTAGTTTATTGCGGTGGAAATAAACAATAAACAATAAACATTTAAGTGTTTGACAAAATAAAACAGTTTATATGAGTAAAATGACCAATAAGCAATAAACATTCCTCCTCTTACTTATTAAAATCAGTTTATTTTGTTTATTCCTACCGCAATAAGCTGATTTTTAAAGACTCCTATCCAAACACTTAAATTTGCTTATTGCGGTGGGATTAAGCAATAAGCAATAAGTAGCCTATTTTTTTTTCCTATCCAAACACCCCTTAATGTCGTTACGTATTGGTTATTTTTGCACCCAAAAGTGTTGATTTAAAAAAATTAAAAATAAAATTACCGCCAACACATGGAATTACCAGCGATAATCTTATTAACGGCGACAAATATCTTTACCGGCGACATTTTGAACAATAGGGACAGAGCAGTACCAACAAGTTTTTACTAGCAATATGTCGCTGCTATAACATGTCGCTGCTATTGCCTTTACAGGAGATTTTTATCGCCACTATTTTTTTTCCTTGTATTGTACTGTCGTAATATCGAAATCACGGCAATAGTCCCTCTATTATTCATAATAAGAGGCTATCCCCCAACCACCATGAATTGTGTCATTTGTTTGGAAGCAATTGGTATAAAATGATTAAAATCCAAATTCAGATAAGCATCGCCTCCTGAGTCCTGATAATTTCCAAAAAGCATAACGACCCGTGACTACAGAATTTTTCACAAACAGAACATTTGCGTGACACCACAAAAGACCTCCCCCAACTGATCGATCTCTTTACATAACCGTGACATCCAAGACCCACGTGCCCTCCTTACGTTACGCGATCCATGCATGATGCACCTCCTTACATCTATAACTCATTTATTTGTTTAATTTGATATTACCAGTTTAATTAATGTTACATCGAATTTAATAAGTTATTATCGACGAATAACGTACAATTTATGTAATTGTAACTTGCCTTTCTAATATTCTAAGGTATTTGAAACAACGTTGGACTACATAAATCCAGTTTGCATTTATGTCTCTTTGAGTACGACGGTTTCTCTTTGTACACTATAACTCTCGCTCTTTCTCTCTGTAAACTCTGAAACTATCGATCCATGGGTTTTTCCGGGAGGCCAAAATGTTATGTGTTTGCGATATTCGTCGTTTTTGTAGGATTCGTCGGCGCCGACGACTATGTCCGGCCTCCCGCTGGAAGGTCTCTTTATGCGTCACTATCAGACGATCATAGTAGTACGTCTCCTCAACAGGTAAGTGTACTTTATGCAGTTATATATACTCTTATAATCATAGTATTTACATAGTATTACAGGTACACATATCGTTAGCGGGTAATGGGAAAATGAGAGTATCGTGGGTTACGAAAGAGACGACTCCATCAACCGTAAAATACGGTAAATCTCAAGGAAAATACGATGCTTCAAATACAGGGACGAGTTCTTCGTACAAATACATCGTGTACAAGTCTGGTCAAATACACGATGTAGTCATTGGTCCATTGGAGCCGAACACAACGTATTACTACAAATGTGGCCTTGATTCAAGCCCGGAGCTTAGTTTCCAAACTCCTCCGGCGCAGTTTCCGATTGATTTTGCAGTTTCCGGTATTGTTTTTGAGTCATTATAAGTCTTTAACAATCGGTTGGTAGTTATCATATCATGGTATTAAGTTGATTTATTAAGAATCTCAGGAGATCTAGGTCAAACTGAATGGACTAAATCGACCCTTGAACACATTGGAAAAACTGGTTATGATGTTTTACTACTTCCGGGAGACTTAGCATATGCCGACTTTTACCAACCATCGTGGGACACATTTGGTCGCTTGGTCGAGCCATTGGCGAGTCAACGACCATGGATGGTGACACAAGGCAACCACGAGGTCGAGAGAATTCCATTCATTCACAAAGAGCGGTTTACAGCATACAATGCTAGATGGCATATGCCTTTCGAAGAGAGTGGTTCTAGTTCCAACTTGTTCTACTCGTTTGATGTTGCTGGTGTCCATGTCATCATGCTAGGGTCCTACACAGACTTCGGACCCGACTCTAACCAGTACAAATGGCTTGAGTGTGATCTCAAAAAGATCGATAGGAAACAAACCCCTTGGCTGTTTGCTCTTGTTCATGCTCCATGGTACAATTCGAATAGCGCGCATCAAGGGGAGAAAGAGAGCACTCGTATGAGGGATTCAATGGAAGCTTTGCTTTATAATGCACGTGTTGATATTGTTTTTGCTGGTCATGTTCATGCATACGAACGCTTTGTAAGTCTTCTTTACCTTCATAAAAAGTGAAAGTTTTTCACTATATCAACAAGGATTTAATGGATTTTAACCATTTCTTGTTTTTTTAAAGACACGTGTTTACAAAGAAGAAGCTGACAAGTGTGGTCCGGTTCATATCACCATAGGAGATGGAGGCAACCGTGAAGGTCTTGCAACGAAGTAAGTTAAGTTTCACATTGTAAACAAGCCTAGTTTTACTATATATCGAGGAAGTATCATAAATTGTTTTCACCATTGTTGTTTCTAGGTATAAAGACCCACAACCGAATTTATCTGTATTCAGGGAGGCGAGCTTTGGGCACGGGCAGCTGAGGGTGGTGAATGCGAGCCATGCACAGTGGACATGGCATAGAAACGATGACAAGCAGCCGGATTCTGTGTGGTTCACGAGCCTAGCTTCTGATTCAGCATGTGTGGTCTAGGGGAAGATGGCAACATACATTGGGTACATATATAATATATCTAAAATTATGAAGTTTGAATCTGTAATTTTGTTCGGTTTTTGAATTATATCAAGGTATCAATAAACCCATAAATTAATATTGGTTAGAGGATGGTCGTGAATATCTTGGTACAAGGGAATAAACTAAGTATTGTTTAATCAGATTAGTCGGTGTCAATATACTTATAGAACTGTACGAACAATTCTTTATAATACAACAATTCTCATACAGCAGCGGGGTCAAGATAATTTTTTCCAAAATTTAAAGCTAGAAAGAAGTAATTAGATGCAAAACTCGCTCAGGGATGCGAGATTTTTGTGGGATATGATGTCTTTTCTGGTAAAAGAATGAAATCGTTATTCTCTCAAGCGATGAAATTAACCAAAAAAAATATAGTAAATGTTTACTGAGTACAAATATCAGCACAGGAGAATGAATCTGCTACCATTTGATGGATCAGGAATAAAATTTCCATAGGTTAAAGGCGATTGATAAATTAAGTCATGTAGATGCATGCTAACGTCATTTTTGATTGATTAAAATACCGGCTAGGATTTGTATTGTATTCCTATATATATTTTATTCCATGCCTTATATATAATACAACGAGTATACTACATATACACATAAGCAAAGGACCACTATACTATATGTAAATGAGAATATGGACACAATACAAATAAATAAATACATGTACTAATTAACACCCCTCCCCAATCAGTTTCATGAGCAGGAGCTTCATGCATGCTTAAACTGTTTCTAAAATCAAGAAAAGTTGAGTGGTAAGTCCTTTGGTAAACATATCAGCAAACTGGTGGGCGGATGTAATACGGGAACTTGTCCAACGACGACACATTCCCTAAGAAAGTGTAAATTTATTTCCACGTGTATTGTTCTTTGGTGCTGATCCGAGTTAGAAGCAAGGTATATGACATTTACATTGTCACAGAACACAATAATAGTTCGAGTTAAGGGGCAAGAGAGTTCAAGAAGATTGTGAAGGCACACAACTTCAACAACACTAGCTACCCCATGTATTCCGTTTCAAAACTAGATCGAGACACAACGTGTTGACGTTTAGAGGACCACGGGATGAGATTATCACTTAGATAGACATAAAACCCAGAGGTAGAGGAACTTGCCTGAGGACACCTAACCTAATCAGCATCAGAATAAGAAACAAAACGATCGACATGAGACGAACTGATATAAAGGCCGCGATCAATAGTGCCATTAGGTAGCGCAAGATGCATTTAAGAGCATTAAATTGTGATTCACGAGGGTTATGCATAATGAGACAGACTTGTTGAACATCATAACTTTTTGGATCTTCTTCAGTTTCCTTAATCATAAGGATAAGGGACAAAAATCTTAGATCTAGCCATAAAATGTAATAAAGATTGATCCTTTGGCAATTACAAAGGTCCATCAGGAATAAGAGATGATGATGATGATGCTTCTTTGTAAACTCCACCACTAGAACACACCTTTTCCCATTCTTCTCTTCTTCTTCAGGCTAGTAAATGCACCAAAAATGACTAAGGATATCAAGGAAGGTTGTGATTAGGGTTTCTGGAGGCTAGAGAGTGAGGGAGGATGAGAATGAGAAACCCTATCTTTCTCATTGCATTAAATACCCAAAAAATTAGGGTTGTGGTCATCCGATTGTGCTCACGTCATGACGAATAATGGCTCACATCACAAGACTCAAAAATTATGAGTCAACTAGTCAATGTCAACCCACGTCGTGACTAGGCGTAACTCACGTCATCACGAACACTTCCAAAAGGGTAAAAATTATTGAAATTAAGTACCTTAAAGATCTGAATGTTACACCCTTCGATGTAGATAAGTAGCTTGATTTCTCCAATGGTGTGCTTCGTTTCACAATTGTATCCTATTAGTCCCGATGATCTTTTGATTATTTCGGATTCTAGGATGTTCATCCTATTTAGAGCATATAAAAGTATGATGTTCATTGCGGATCCTCTGTCTACCATGATCCTTCTGACAAAGTGATTGGTGATGTTGGAGAGGTATCACCTATCCATCATGATGAGGATCCCGAAGGTTTTCCATGTCCAGTTGATTGAAGGTGATTTCTATTTCGTTTGTTATCGACAAGTTCTTTCGAGGTCTTTTTTTCCTTTCCATCTTGGATACGTTAGCGTGTCTTTTTGTTGTAGAGTAAGAAGTTCCACATATGTCAGATCCTCCAGAAATAATGTTGATTACCTTGGCATCTGAAGGAGAGGATTTTGGTTTTTCCAGGATCTTCGTAGAATCTTGCTCTTTTTCTTTAGATCTTTCTTTTCTTCTTCTGAGGATTTCTTTAAGAAATCATTTGCTTAGGAGATAACTAATTTCTTTCAAGAGGGGCTGTATAATCCTTAGTGTTGTAGCCAAAATCTTCTTGATATGCACACCACTTAGATTTCTCTTTCCATCTTGCTAAAGATCCTGATTGTTTGGTCCAGGATCCCGAGTGTTAGGATCATGATGATGGTATTATATTTATAAAACATTATTCTTAAGTTATTCTTAAGTTACTTCCTCAAAACATATGTGGAACTTTCATACTATTCTAACATTATTCTTAAGTTACTTCCTCAAAACATGCTACCTGCATATTTATAAAACAATATTTTATATTGATAAAGTGATTACAAAAGATTGGATATAAACCGACTAAGTTTTATTACATTTCATATCTACCCAGGAATCTACTATTCATATACATACATGAACATTAAAATACAGAGAAATGGTAATAACTATTCTAAATCTTTCTGGAGTATAAAACTATATTGGATACTCATCACCTGCAATTGTTAAACATTGAGAGGGATAAGCGATAATACTTAGTGAATTCAATAAATAGATACAATATAATCTTATGCCTTATATATACCAATATGACAGAAGCAAAAGGGAACAAGAACAACAATATCATATGCGTATCATATGTCACTCTTTCAATATCACCTCAAGATTTGATTCAAAGATTTACGATCAATGAGACACAACAATTTCAATACTTGATATGCATCAATAAAACTTTGGCCCAAATGGCATAGAAGACATAATTTCTGATTATCAATATGATAGATTTCAGGTTTTCACGCCCTGTTTAGCATTTCGGTAGATTTCAGGTTTTCACGCCCTGTTTAACATTTCAGTAGATTTTAGGTTTTCATGCAATGTTTAACATTTCGGTAGATTTCAGGTTTTCACGCCCTGTTTAATCTTCTGCCAATGCCATTTAAATATAAGTCATTCACTTACGAGGAATATGCTCTACATGGCCAGAGGCTTCGTACCATTACCAATGTGAATCTAAGTCTTTTCACTGATTACATGGTCAAAGGTATTATTTTTGCTTTCAAAATAGCAGAATAAAAATAACATGGAAAAATAACTTGGAATAATAACACTGAGAAACATATAACACATAACATATAATTGTTCCTATATATTGAACTCACCTTAAGTTAACCGGGGGTTAAAATAGTAATTTGGACAGCACTTCGGCTTTAAATATGACTTTCTATGTTGAAAATCGGGAGCTTAATTGAAAACCGGGCTCTGCGAAGGTAGGGCTTCAAAAACCGAAAAGATAAATTTTTCGGGCTTCTCGGGGGTCTCGGGGCGTGTTTCAGGTGCTAAAATTGATACCGGGGCTTAGGGGAAAGTCAAAATAAAGAAAATATGGAAAAAGGGGCCAAAAATGGCAATTTTCTAAAATTACCCGGGAAGGCTCGCAGGCCTCCTATTTATAGGCGAGAGGCTCGGATCCGGAGAGGCAGGTGGCAGCAGCAGCGAAGACTACACGGCAGCCGGAGCGAGGTTCGGTGGCCAGACGTTGCACATGTGAGGCGGACAGGTGCGAGGCTCGGAGGGTGACACGCATCAGATGTGAGACTCGAACAGGTGTGCGACACGCGTCGCTCCTCGGACGCGCCACAACTTCGGTGACGCAACTACTTCGTGCTAGGGATGTGGCAGCAACGAGGGTCTCCGGTGTCTTTGCAGGTTTCAGACACGCATAGGGGAAGGTGGTGCTGCGAGGCGAGGCCACAAATCCGATGACGCACCTGCTTCGTGCGAGGTGACGTGGCCGGTACTATTCATGCGAGATTTCTTGGTTTTCGAGCCTCGAACTTCTAAAATGCATAACTTTCACATACGAGGTCCATTTTTGACGTTCTTTATATGAACGCGTAGCTAAAATTACGCTCTACAACTTTCGTTTAGACTTCATCGGCTAATTTTGAATTTATTTTTAATATTATTATTTTTAACAGACCGGGTCAGGAAAATCCGTTAAAAATTCATAACTTCTTCATCCGACATCCGTTTTCGTCAGACTTTTTACCGTTGTATTACAAATGATGAGAACTTCAATTCTCGTTTAGGATGTATCGGTCAAATATCGCTCGATCTAAAATTCGAGTTTTTAGCTGTCTACTGCTAAGTTGAAACTTCGAAAAATCATAACTTCCTCATACGAAGTCAGATTTTGGCGTTCTTTTTATCGAATTTCTCGGTTTAATGAATACTACGACTTTCATTTAGATTAATAAGGCAAAAAAGTAGTTTATCAAAAACTCACTTTTTACGTCATTCAGCGTCGTATCGGTTTTGTTGCGGATCTTCGGTTGGTCATAACTTCTTTGTTATAACTCGGATTTCGACGAGGTTTTCGCCTACAAGTTTCTAACGAGATGATTTACAACATAAAATAATAAAATTTTACTTATTTCAAGTTTATATTTTCGCTAAATTTTCATTATTTGGCTATTAATTGGAATCTCATAAGACTTCCAATATTTTATGAGTGATTCTAAACATAGTTTTACTTCATTTCTAGTAAAAACTAGCTCTTAGAACTCAATACTCAATTTTATTCACTTTTAATAATAACAATACACAATTTTAGAACGTGTATGGTACAGTTCTAGCTTTATAACTCAAATGAGTTGGAAATGTGCCCAAACCTCTGGATCTTCTTGCTTACTTTTGATCTTACAAGCTTCCTTCTCTTCCTCAACTTCAACCACACAGAAATGGCACCACAAAGCTCAGGAACACTCAATAAATGGTTAGGGTTTCGATTTAGGGTTTTTTTTTCTGGTTTGGGAGGGACGATGGGGGTTGGGTTGGGGTGTTATAAGGGGTTTAAATAGGGTGTAAACCCAAATGTTAGGATTTCATCCAGGAAATCCTACTTACCAAGTCGGTCTTCAGACTCGTCGAGTAGGTCACTTAAACCCCCGATCAAAAGTCGAGTCTACTCGATATGTTGGGCCTTCAACTCGCCAAGTCTCAGAGTAAATTACAAATTACTTGAATTTAAATATGTACCAGGAACCGGTTGTTACAGCTACATTTTGAAGATTACTTTCTCGGTTCAGATGATAATGGTTATTTAATATGGGAAGCCATTACTCTAGGTTCATTTGTTCACACAGAGACCAAAAGAACTATCAAAACTTAGAAGGAATACAATTAACTGCTCATTTATGTGAAGGATGTTCCTCAGGGCGAGAAAGAGAAACTCATCAACAACGTCAAAACAATGAGGATCATTAGATTCGCTTTGCAGGCTGATATTTTTCTTCTAGTCAGTTCCTGTGAAACTATGAAAGCTATATGGGATAGGCTCAAGGAACATTACTCCACTGATGTAGATCTTTAGCATTCTACACAAACACTCCTACTTTCGGAGTTTGGTGCTTTTGTACAAAAGCCGGAAGAAAACCTAAGCCAGGAGTTTAATCGCTACAATCATCTTCTCAGCAGGATGACGAAGCATGGTATTGCATGTGAGGTGATCGAGCAAAAGGTTAGTTTCATGAATGGGCTTAGATCTAAGTGGATGGTAGTGGTTTCTACAGTTATAGCGCACAAGCAGTTCAAAAGTTACTCTTTAGTCAAGCTGGTTGGAATTATTAAGGCACATGAAAGTGAGGTGTCGAAAGAAGCGAAAGTTGTTTCTATTATGGGGTTTCTAGCTCTTGTTGCAAAAGGCAAGACTATTGCAGAGGAAGAATCTAAGTCTAATCACTCTGAATGCGACCTTACGAACGAGGAGTCTACTTTGATGGTTTCAAATCTAAGGCGGTTCGCAAAGAAAAAGTTTCCCTCAAACAAGAACCACAACTGGCAGGGAAACTACAGCTCTGAAAAGGTGAAAGAAAAGAACAAAAATGGTTCCCAAAAGGAGGAAGAAAAAAGGAGAAGAAGCTTGTGGGTGATTCTGGCTATGACTGCAACTATTGTCATGGAAAAAATCATTTGGCCAAGGAGTGCATGCTGAGAAGGTTGAGTGAGAAGAAAGAAAGAGAAGATGATGAGGCTTACTACATGCGAAAGTTAAAGGAAATCAAGAAAAAGAAAACTACTGATAACTCTATGCCTGCTTTGATTATACTGGAAAATGTGGCTGAAAATGAGTTTGGAGGAGTTGAGGTTTGGTCAACAGACTCGAAAGACGACGAGGTTCGTAGGCCTATACATGGCAGGGCGTTTGTTGCGAAAGAGGATTGTTCGCAGTTTGCGGGAAAGTGTTTGATAGTAACAGGTGATGGGTCATAGACGCAGGAGAATGCTACTGGGAATGAAAGAAGAGATGATGGCTGTTTCGTTACAAGACCAGTTCTTGAACAAATCAACGAATGTGAATAACTGATCAACAAGGTAAATCTAATTCTTGAATCTCTCAATATACCCGTGTCTAGATACGAAACTGAATTAAATGACCTAAAATTTACTTTTTCAAACATTAGTGATAGTTTAAAAGGAACCCGTTTGACAAACTCTAAACTGACTGATCAAATTAGCAGGGTTTCGTCGAAAAGTGATAAGAGGCAAATATGGATTGAGAATATCAAGTCGGATTTATCTAAGTCTAGGGATCAGTTAATTTATTTGCAACGTGACAATTTAACGCTTTTAAAACAACGTAACATTTTTTGCTTGATTGCTAAAAGACCAACTGCAAACCCTGTCCATTCAATCTACATCTAATCCAACGGTTGTTGTCGCTGAAAAAAATGTGATGACTTTTCCCTCCAGGGGTGTCGCCGCTAAAACGTTGTCGTTGCCTCTATTTCTTGTCGATGCTAAAACCCTATCGCAGATTAGCCCCCCACTTCACTTGTTTCCTGTTCTGCCTCATTCCCTCTTTTGATTTTTTGGCGATTTCCTTATGACCAACTACGTTTTATCGATATTATCACCATCGGCGACCACCGTATCACAACAATCTTTTATTGGCGACCACCACAACACCCGATTACCGGTGACGACCTATTGTAACTCAAAACAAACGAAAAAGGTACGAATCCTCTCTTATTTTCGATTTATCTTCTGTTTTGGTGTTATTCTAAAGATTTTAAGGTTTTAATTTAATGATTGAAGGATTGTTATCAGAAAAATTACGTTTCTGTCGGAATACCTCCACCACCACTCTTCTACACTAGATTATATAACCAAGTTCCTTTATAACATATGTATGTGTATTTATATTATGTGTATGTACATATGTATTTTTATGTGTTTTTCGAAGTATGTATAATGTATGTATATGTGTAATGTATGTATAAATGCAGGTATTTATAGTGAAAACAAAAACAATATGTATGTTTATATATTTGTGTTTGTTTGCTATATGTGTATTTATATTTGTATGTATAAATGTATTATAATATATAGATGTGTATTATGTACAAGTCTATATGTTTATATATATATATATATATATATATATATATATATATATATAAGTTTATGTATATGTATGATCACCTAACTGGTGTATTTGTATGCAATTTCGAAAGTATAATGCTATAAAGGAAAGTGTATTTGTATGTATAAGTATGTATGTAGTGTATGCAATCCGTACTTAGCTTGTATGTTTTGTATATAGAATGTTATAATGTTGGTTTAACTTATAAGAATGTTGTTTTATTTGTAGTTGAAAATGCTTTAAACAATGTTAAAAGATCCGACATGTAGTTCCACACTTGAAGATTGGTTTCGTTCGTTGCCACAATGAAATGAAACGGGAGGAAACAAGGAGAGCGATGATGACGAGTAGCTAGTTGTAGGATTTTTGTAATATTTGTTTGTGTAAGTATTTTAGAGTAGTATTTTCAATATTTTGTATTATGTTAAATTAGATGACTATTTTAAATGGATGTTAGATTAATATTTGGGAAGACTAAGCTGCACAAATGGTCCATGTGGTTTGCTTAAAATTGTCACTTTGGTCCAAAAAGGTTTTGACTAGCACCATAAGTCCAAAGTTTTCATTTTGTTGCGCTATTAGTCCAATTTGATTTAGAAATATTTAAATTGATGGATTTACCCTTTGTACTTTCTTTTTCAATTTTTTTATTTAAATGTTTTTTCTGATTAAAAGAAAAATAAAAAATAATCTCTCTGTCTCTCTAGAAACATATAACCCTCCTTCATTCAAAACATCCCTCCCTCTTATTCGTATCTCACCAGCCAATACCACCGTTTCCCGACCTCCTCCATCTTCCTCCTTATTCAAACCAAGAACCACCACTGCCTGCTACCTTTCCTCTCCATTCACCGCTGAGTACAAACACTACCAAGGGTGGTGTTCCTATGGTGACCACCGAGAGGCATAGTCATTTCCTATGATGACCATCCATCGTGAAGAAAAACCCCAAAGTGATTTGGTCGACATACTCTTTGGATCTCGAACCTCCTGAGAATCGACGAGCACCCCAATCAAACTATCCTGAAAGCATTCTCGGAGTAACTGAAAGCATTCTCGGAGTAACCCATGTATGTGTGGATTCGCTGAATGTGGCTTGATGTCGATTTTTTGGATTCCTCGGTAGAGGCGAAGGCAGTGGTCGGCGAATTACAATTTCCTACCCTCCAGATTTAGCGATTGTTGTGGAATTCGTCTTGATTGTTACGATGGAGAGATCCATTTTGGTGAAGATGATCCCTACATCTAAAAAAATCGATTTTAGGTTTAGGGTTCACATCAAAAATTGATTTAGATTAAGTAATGGTTGTGGAATCCATGTCCTCCCTCTTTCATCTAGTTGACTTGCTCCTGTCTATCTTTCTGATCTTTGTCAAACCAGTTCGTTTGATGTATTTCCGATGGATGATTTAATTTGGTTAATGTTTCAAGATTGATTTTGATTTTAGGTCACAGGTAACCGGTGGTGTTTTCCTATTTTGTATCTGAACAAATCGAATTCAAAAGTGGTTTGTACACGGGTGGGGAGATGTTGGTAGATGAAGGTGAAAGAATTAGGTGATGTCTCTAATCGTGGGTGCAGTAATGGGTTTGATCTGAAGCAATGTAGAAGGATTTCAATCTAATGATGTGCATATGTGCTGTGGATACAAAGGAATGGGAGGTGGTAGATTGGTGACTGATTGCAGCGGATGACAGGTGAATGCTGGAACAGAGGCAACATGTGGAAGAAAGCAACGACATTAGGGTGTTTGATGACAACGGATCATGACAGGGGGAGGGCGGAGTGGGCTGAGAACTACGGTGGCAGCCAGTGGTGCTCGTTCCGATGACTCCTGATGCTTCTCTTTATTTCTTCCAATGAGGTTGATGCCTGAGAGATGAGGGGAGGAATGAGTAAGGGTCGAGGATGTTTGGAGCTGCTGTACTTGACTGGAACGAATATATATATATATATATATATATATATATATATATATATATATATATATATATAGAGAGAGAGAGAGAGAAAGAGAGAGAGAGAGATATTATTTTTATTTTTCTTTTAATCCTAAAAAACATTTAAAGAAAAAAAATAGAAAAAAAGTATAAGTGGTGAATCTGTCATTTTAAATATTTCTAAATCGGATTGGACTAAAATCGCAACAAAATGAAAACTTTGGACCTGTGGTGTTAGTCAAAAAAAATTTGGATCAAAGTGACAATTTTGAGCAAACTATAGGGTCCATTTGTGCAGTTTAGTTTATTTTGGAATTGAAAGATATATGATTAGCTTAATTAATATCATGATAGTTTTTAGAGAAATTTACAAAAATAGCCATTTACACTAATGATATTACAAAAATAGCCAAAAAAAATCGAAATTACAAAAATAACCACCCATTTCGCAGATGAGAAGGTCCCATCTGCGAAATGGGCTTCTCATCTGCGAAAGTACAAGTGCTTAAAGCACAGTTGTGCTTTAGGCACTTGTACTTTCGCAGGTGGCCTTTTTTTTTTTTTTTTTTAAATTTTTTGCTGTATATATAGGGGTTATTTCGTAGATGGAATAGGTCCATCTGCGAAATCCTCTGATTGTATCTGCGAAATTGTGTTTCTTTTTGAATTTTTTTTTTTAGGTTGACTATGAAATGGTTTGTTTTGACTACGAAATCAGGTTGCTATATAAATAGTTTTGTAGAAAAAATATCATTTTGGTTGTTATTTGTTTAGGAACTCTCTCTACAATTTTCTCAAAAAATGATTGAATATATGGTTTGTCTTGTAACCGGTGGGAGATGGCAAGTTAATGGAACTAATCTGTAATACATATGTCCACAGGGAGGTATTTCTGAACTTGCTTTGATATTTTCTGAGTATATTAGTTATAGTGATTTTGTATCTTTGGTAAGAAGCAAAATTGGTTTGTTAGACAAATATAGAATTAGTCTTCGTTTCCACCATCCTGAATTAAATTATTATATAGCTATAGTTGAAGACATGGATGTTAGAATGTTGATAAACGTAACAAAATGTAGTGGAGGAAGGGCTGTGAAAGTGTTTGTGGTGGTTGATGAAGTTGAGGAGGTTAATGGGGCTGGTGAAATTGGAAACCAAGTTGTTGGTAATTTATGCAGTTATACAAATGTTTTACTTAAACGACAAACACAAACAATTTCTAACAATATATATAAAACAAATTTTCAACTAATACAAATGTTTTACTTATACGACAAACACAAACAATTTCTAACATTATATATACCACAAATTTTCAACTTATACAAACGTTATACCTATACGACAAATATATATACAAACGACTATTTTGCACATTATATAAACAACTATACGATTAGAATATACAAGATTTCAGGTTATACAACAACTCAACAACTAAAAAAATATTAACCCTATCAAACACAACAAAATTAAACTTTTTTAACACATCCTTAATACAACAAATGATAAAAAAAAAAGAGATTGTTGACATTAAAAGAGTAAAAATCTAACCATATTTGCGGGATTGTTGACATAATCCTCCATTTTCTTCAAAAACTAGCAAAAAATCCGAGCTAAGCCAAAGTTAGAGAGAGTTTTTGTGTAGAGAAGGGTGAAAAATGAAGGAAAAAAAAAACGTTTTTATAGTGAAATTAAGGGGATTTCGCAGATGAGAAGGTCCCATCTGCGAAATGGGCCTTCTCATCTGCGAATGTACAAGTGCCTAAAGCACAGTTGTGCTTTAGGCACTTGTACTTTAGCAGATGAGAAGGCCCATTTCGCAGATGGGACTATCTCATCTGCGAAATGGGTGGTTATTTTTGTAATTTCGATTTTTTATGGCTATTTTTGTAATATCATTAGTGTAAATGGCTATTTTTGTAAATTTCTCTAGTTTTTATACTTTTTATATATTTTTTTATTTTAATGTAAAATAAATACTAATACCGTCGACACCTTTAATGGCGACAGCTAGATATTAGCGGCGACATGAAGCATTAGCGGCAACAGCCTTATTATCAGCGACAAAGCATCAATGACGACCTTTAGCGATGATACGTCGCCGCGAATAGCATTAACGGCGACACACGCTACTTTTAGAGGCGACGCATGTCAACGGTAATACACTAATTTCTTATGGTGTTTGCTACGATTATTTTGTCTTTGCTATTTTCCAGAATGTAATAAAGTTATTTTTCTATAGAACATTTATAGCCAATTTGCTATAGATTTGTTATGGACTTAGCGCGTAGATGAATTTCCTATAGAAAATAAATTTAGCTACATAATTCAAAATACATCCTATAGCAAAATTTTGTACCTATGCAAGTTTAGCTAAGGAATTATAGCCTCTAGAAATTTTTTTATACTTAATTATTATTGTATAACGAAGATCTAGATAATATTTTGTTGGAATAAAGAAGGAAACACATGGTTTATTTTGACAATCAAATTAATCGTGTATATCTTAGTGGATCATGTAAAGGTGTTTCTCTTTAGTTGGCAATTCAACCTTGTGATTGGGTTGAATGAACTTCAATATGCAATAATCCATAAGATACGCTAGGCACAAAAACAAAATATACATTACAGCTCCACCTAAGCTTAAGTACTAAACCTCTAAAATATATCGTTTTAACATGTTAAATATGTCCGGTTTGGTTTTACTTGGTAAATATATCATCCTCAATTACATTTCTTTCTTTCATTATTGTTTTACCATCTTTGTTTTTTTTTTTCCCCTCAATTATCGTTTATTACTTCACCCAAGTGAACATTACTAAACCATAAACCCTAAATTTAAACCCTAAACCCTAAACCTAAACCCTAAACCCTAAATCTAAACCCTAAACCTTAAACCTTAACCCTAAACCTTAAACCCTAAACCATAAACTTAAACCCTAAACCCTAAATCTAAACCCTAAACCCTAAACCTAAACCCTAAAACTAAACCCTAAACCTTATTGTGTCGATCTTTAATTTACATCTTGAAGTATTAACCGTGAATCCATTAACCGTAATCTTTAGATAGTAAAACAATGTATTTTCAAGAGGTTTAGTACTTAAGCTTAGGTGGGGTTGTAATGTATATTCCCTTTTCCCATACATATATATATATATATATATATATATATATATATATATATATATATATATATATATATGAGGATTGTTCAAGATATAAGGAGTTCCAGAAAGTGGAGTATTAGGACTATATATACTCATTATATCCGACGATTGTATAAGGATTACGAAAATATCGGTTTTCAAAAGTTCGAAAAAGTTACAAGCAGTGATATATTCATCAAACTAATAAGTCAGTTTGATCTCACGCTAATAAGTCAGTTTGATCTCAAATTACATTTAGGTTCAATTGATTCACTAAACCGACTACTTCAGTCTAAGCTAAATCCACACATATTCTAAATCAAGCATGTACCACCCCTTGACCTAGTAAGGAAAATCAGCCCCCTTTACATCCGTCAATCATTGTGTTGGATTTCAAACTCTTCTTATATAAGTGTACACATCACACCACATTACTTGTATTGGATCAGAGTTTGAGTTTCCTTTGGCATTCATATAAATTCTAATTACATAAAAATCACCAACATATCTTATATTCACACTTCAATTTTTATATATTTAGGCAATGTTGCCTACTAAAATTTAAATTTATGGAGACTAAATACCGAAGAATATAGATAAATTGAAAAGATTTTTCGTGACAAAATTTTCAACGTGTCTTTCATATGTATAAACAAATCTAAAGAATGTGAATATGTTAAAAATAATATGTAATGTATAAACAACGTGTCTCATAAATTAAATAAATTTGTTTTTTTGATAAGTGACTTCAAATTAGTTTATAAACCAAAAGCAAAATTTCAACTAGAGCACCAATCATATCCTATAGATGTGAGAAATTGCAACTAAGATTTAAAAGTCGTATTTGTTTGTTTTTGTTAGATTTTTCTCCTTAATTATTTGTGTGGATGCCTGTGTAATTAAATATTGGCAACACATGCCATGCATAAAGGGTTTTGTGGATAATATTTAACCACCTGTTCCTTGCACCCAATCTCTCATTCTCATCTTGGACCAACTCAAAGCCACCCCAGTTTGATTTGACAGTCATCTGCCAACTGCCATGGCCCATTACGGTTAATTCGACAATAATAATTCACTCCACCAGTTCATACTTCATTACATGCCACACACCCTTCGATAAATTTGCATTAATCTTCATCTTCTCTCATTCACAACAATGTCGACAAAACACACAATTTCACCAGCAGCAGCCAGGTCTCATACCAGGAAATCAAAGCCGGATTCCTCATCCAGTGAGTCTCATTTGCTTACTTTAATTTTCTTTCTTTTCTTCATCTTCAGATCTTGTTTCCGAATCTCATTGCTTTCAAACCCTAAAATCATAGTTCTGTAACCAATGCATCATTTCCATCACTGACTTTGAATTAATGTATCGTTGTCTCTATAGTTATCTTGAATAAATTTCTACTAGTCATCTTTGCGGGGTTCTTTGCATGGGCTTATCAAACAGCTCTTCCACCACCTCCAAAGACTGTAGGATCTCCAGATGGCCCTCCGATTACATCCCCAAGGATTAAACTCCGCGATGGAAGACATTTGTCGTATATAGAATCCGGTGTTTCAAAAGATACAGCCAAATATAAACTAATATTCATCCATGGCTTCAACTTAAATAAGTATTATCACCCTTTTGAAGCCACAGCGTCTCCGGTATGGATTAAGTCCTCCATTAATTCGTTTCCCATCTTCCTTTTCGAAGTTATATATATAGCTTCTGAGTATACGTAATGATGATTCTTACAGGCTCTTGTTGAAGAACTAGGGGTATACTTTGTTGCAATAGACCGACCCGGTTATGGAGAGAGTGACC
Organism: Lactuca saligna; assembly: GCF_052625555.1. Classification (NCBI taxonomy): domain Eukaryota; kingdom Viridiplantae; phylum Streptophyta; class Magnoliopsida; order Asterales; family Asteraceae; genus Lactuca; species Lactuca saligna. Next base: position 25,319,856 of record NC_136422.1, read on the forward strand.
CGGACCCTAAACGAACTGTGAAGAGCTTGGCATTTGATATCGAAGAGGTCGCTGATCATTTGAACTTGGGACGAAAGTTTTATGTAGCTGGATACTCAATGGGTGGCCAAATCATGTGGTCTTGTCTCAAGTACATTCCTCACAGGTCTGATTCAAATCTTGCAACTTTTAATTAAGCGTCATATTATGGAATTATTGTTGTATAACTGTGCGCACGATAACAGGCTTGCAGGAGCAGTTCTTATTGCTCCAGGCATTAATTACTGGTGGCCTAACCTACCTTCAAATTTAACCAACGAAGCATTTTCAGGACAACTTCCACAGGATCAATGGGCTCTGCGTGTTGCGCATCACCTACCATGGCTGAGCTACTGGTGGAATAGTCAAAAATGGTTTCCTTCTTTTTCTTTTATCGATGAAGTACATGCTGCTCTTTCTTCCTCGGATATAACAGTTGCATCGAAGTTTTTTGCTTCCATGGATCCAGATCAGGTATACTTCCTCTTGACCACATGTACACTCTTTAATATATAACAACTAGTAGGATGAAAGTAGGACTAAATGTATAGTTATTAAAGACAAAACTATAAATTTGGTCCTTGTGGTTTGCAAAAAATTTTGGATGGGGTTCAAAAAGTTTCAAGCTTGCACCACAAGTCCAAAATCAAGGTTTTTCATTGTTTTTGGTCCAAAAAAACTTGAAAAGTCGATTTTACCCTTTTACATTTCTTTTTTCTATTTTCTTTATTTATTTTGGTATTTAAATAATTAAAAATAGAAAATAAAATAAACCCCACAACCTCTTCCTCCCCCCCCCCCCCCCTCTCTCTCTCTCTCTCTCACACACATAGATACACATACAAATATATATACATATCGTCTTCATAAAAATGGCTGCCACCATTACTTCAATAGTCTCAAGCTAGATCGACCATAGAAGCTCAAAGTTTTCGACCAAACAAAAATTGGTGTGAAGGGCCTCGTTGATGCTGGAATCCGCCAAATCCCTCTCATCTTCTGCCAATCACCATAAACATCGCACAAAATCAAGTGATGCAATTGTTGGAGGTTTAAGAGAAATTCAAATCGAGTAATCAAATAAAGTGATGAAATATGAGGTATGCTTTTCCAATTATTCTCAGAGGCCTTGGGATTGAACGTATATCACCTCCGGGATCTCAATTGTAGCAAGGGGCTTTTGTTCTCCGACCATTAATACCCTATTTGTTGACAGAAACCCTTAAGGATTTCAGAAGTGATTAATCGGGTAAGAGATGGTTTATGGTTTGATATGGAGACCTATATTAGCACCACTTTCACAGACCCAATTTCTACATACATAATTGACTTGTCATCTTCAGATCCATATGGTATGGAGATCGATATCAGCACAACTTACATAGCCGTCACCGGGTGGCTTGAAGATTTTGATGTGGACTACGTGAAATATGTCAGAAACAATTGAGGGGGGAAACAACAATGAGATCGCAGGTAGGTCTAATTTTGTTGGAGGTGCTACTGTCGGAGACGCTTCAATGGTCGGAGGTGTTCTCCTGGCGGAGAAGGTAAGGCTGGCAGAAGCTTAACGGTACAAATCAGGAGAAAGGAGAAAAATGAAGCAACAAAGGCTGCTGTAAGATTGGTCCCTGCTGTGTGTGTATGTCTATGAAGACGATCTGTATTTATATTTATATGTGTGTCTATGTGAGAGAGAGAGAGAGGAGGAGGAGGAGGAGGGAGGGGTTGTGGGGTTTATTTTATTTTCTATTTTTAATTATTTAAATACCAAAATAAATAAAGAAAATAGAAAAAAGAAATGAAAAAGGGTAAAATTGACTTTTCAAGTTTTTTTGGATTAAAAACAATGGAAAACCTTGATTTTGGACCTTCGGTGCAAGCTGGAAACTTTTTGGACCCCATCCAAAGGTTTTCGCAAACCACAAGGACCAAATTTGCAGTTTTGTCGTTATTAAACATATACTTGTTATTATAGCAATCTTAGATACTGAACAAAATATGGAACCTATGCATCAACATTTCAAATCAGACATCTATAAAAAAAGACGTTTCCCGTACAACTCTTTAGTTGGGTTGAAGACGTAGCTTAAAAGAATGCAAAAGTTTTTAGTCGTAATTGGACGAACGAAAAGATTTGTTACAATTATGAGATCTGGAACAAGACAACCAGAGTCATTGTTTGATGTTTATTTTTTGTCCATGTTTGCTTAATTGCTTTATTTTATGTCCCCACATTCTAAAGTTTATAATTAAATAACGATGAAAATAATTATTTTGGAATGTTGATGTAGCTGCCAAATGAGTAGCGTGGTTTAGAAACATCACAAGTGGATGTTAAGCCTTTTCACTTCACATGTCATGTGTTTATTATTTGACACATGCATTGTCAGTACGTATAAAACAATATTAAAATTTTCGGAACTCTATGTTTGTGAGAGTTTAATTGATTTTCATACTAATGTTTTACATTTTATAAAACCCCTGTTATATTTAAACTACATGCATACATTTTCAACCAAATAATTCAATAATCTTTAAACTTCCTTACCAATAAATGCCAACATAATATTTCATTTTGATCCAGTTTAATTCATTTACATATATACATTATGATTGCTCTAGTAAGGTAGGTAGATGCACTTATGATTGCTCTAGTAAGGTAGGTAGATGCACTTCATACCGCACACTCTGGTTGCTGATTTGGCGCTGCAGTGTGCAGCGAACACAACAACGACCATTCTTTCCTGTACTTGTCCACCACACCATGCGTCAAGCTCTTACTGTACCCCTTTTGTGTCTTTTTGTGATCGTTGGCATTTTGTTACCAATCAAAATAAAAATAAATAAAATTAAATTAAATAAACTTGTGGTATGATACCCACTAATTTTGTGAGGTAAGGAACATTTTGTGATGATGACGTGGCAGTGTAATAATATGATGTGTGCCGTATGACACCAACAAAAATGGATGTAGTAGGGCACGTGCCACCAATGTTATAGGGGATAGTTTGATATTATATTTGATTTACTAACAGAGCCCTTAATTATTTTAAATCCGTGCCGTATACTCTCAAACTCAAGTAGAACTAATAATCAACCAATAAAAGAATAATAATAATCAACCAATAAAAAAAATAAAGAAATGGGTAGTGGGGGGATTGATGGACTAGCCTAGCGGAGCAATATTTACTCAAAGGGTCCATAATTGTTGTTTTTTTTAGTTTTTATATAGTTAATAAAGAAAAATTGTTTGATTTAACTTTTAAGCTATGCATTAATTCATGAATCTGTCTTATTTGTTAGATTAGATAGTTGATTTTATTTATGATTTCAATTATTAAATTAGTATAACACTTATTATTGAGTGAATATTGGTTTAATTTTGACAGACAAATGAAAATACTTCAACAAAATGACATGTTACTGTTCAACTAAAAGAAAAACATCTAATTTGTTTTAGTTTTTTTATTTATTGTTCATTTTACAACGCCTATTGTTGTTAATTTGGATAATTTTTCTTATGACCCCTATCAAAGAAATTATACCCATGTTTTCACGACCTGAAAAATTATATTTTATTATCTTTTATCATGTCCACTATGATTCAGAATCTTCGATCCGCCCCTAATTAAACCCAAATAGATTCACTATTATTTAAGCTATGGTTAATTAGCGCAAGAACATTCAAATTCGAAGTTTTTCAAACATCTAAATACTTTTAACTAATAATCTCATAGAACTCTCTTAATTTAAATAGGGATTATTGTCATAATACTCCATGTTTAAACCTTCTTCTTGTAAAGACACCAATTTCTTGTAAAATAAATGGATCAGATTTTTGAAAACCGTTTAAAAGATAAATTTTTGTTTGTAAAATCCATTAATCGCTTGCAAAGATAATTTTTTTTTTTTTTTAAATAAATAGTTTAGTGCCTATTTTATTTTATATTATTGATTTTGTCAAATAAAAAATACAGGAAAAAGGTATTTCTAATTAATCATATATAAAAAATAAAATATATTATAATAAGATAATATTCTCAAACTATATAGATTACATGTTATGCATATTGCATACATGTCCCTTCTAATCTTCAATATGCTCATATCTTTACCAAGACACTCCCATCTTCTCAATTAACTGAATTTCGTTTCCTTGAGTGTTCGTCCTGTACTCCTATCACTCCCCCTCAAACTGTAGGATGGATTACTATATATTATTATTATTATTGTTGTTATGTTTGTTTAGCTAACATATACTAATCTGTTATGTATAACGGAATAAGCCCATATACACTTTGTATCTTGGATCTATACTTAGCATTAATACATACATCCTAATTATGGGATAATATCGACCCTAAAAGTATCTCTATACCAAACTATTATAAAAACATTCAACGAAACATCTTAACTTTAAGAAGTTCAGGAAAAAAACTCAACAGATACATCTAGTAAATAACAAAGTGAAATCAAGCCTAAAAGGGAAATAAATTTGATAAATCACCAAATGAACGAAGAAGGATATTGTTTGCAAAACGTACATGCCTAACTAAAATTGTATTTTTATTCGAATTTATTAGTTATGTGTTGATTATTTAGTGTTAACTTGAAATATACAACATCCCCATTATCATAACCAACCACCAGTGTGTCGTTTCCATCATCCCGCCCCCTTTTGTGATGATGTGGCCATTCCCTTTTTCATGAACTATGTGCATGATTTATTTTCTATTTGAAATTATGTTTGGAAAAAAAATGAATTTCAAAAACAAACTCGGAACACTATTTAAAAAGCTAAACATTTAATAGTCAATCATAATTTTATAGATTATAAAAAGATTAACAACTTTAAGAGGTGTTTGGATTAACTTATTAGCTTATTGTTTATTAACTTATTTGTGGTGGGAATAAACAATAAACAATAAGTAAGGGGGAGATGCTTATTAAAATTAACTTATTTAGCCCCTTTTTAACATAATAAGCTAATTTTTAAGGATTTCATCCAAACACTTAAATATAACTTCTTGTGGTGGGAATAAGCAATAAACAATAAACATCATTTTTTTTCTATCCATACACCCCCTAAATGCACGAGAAATTCTAAAAAATTAGAAATTGTTGGTTTACAAAATTTAACTTTTTCCTTTAATATTTTAATTAACAAAAGTTTTATGTTTAGTACTTGAGTTTCAAATTTTTATATTTTAACTGCATAAAAAGTTTTACATAATAAAATTTAGAGAACAATTCTTAAATTACAAACCCAAAATTCCATCTAACTACACACTGTGAGACGTATTCATCTTGTATATACTTACACTACTTCTTTCTTGTGTGTTAAAGCTACAAGCCTGGAATAAACAACCACGACAACAAGGCGAATTCGAGTCACTCCATCGTGACTTAAACATTGGATTTGGAAAATGGGACTTTGATCCAATAGATCTCAAAAACCCATTTCCAAACAACGAAGGATCAGTTCATATATGGCAGGGTGATGAGGACCTCATTGTGCCTGTGACATTGCAACGTTATATCGCCCATCAACTTACATGGGTCAAGTATCATGAGCTTACTGGCACCGGACACTTGTTACCTTTTGCAGATGGGGTGATTGATTCTATTCTCAGAGAACTTCTTACAAAAAAGAATTAGTTTTATTGTAGCTCTTTGTACTCTTAGTTCTTAAATTTGGCATTTCAAAAGAATGATTTGAAAGAAAAAGACAATGATTCAAGTTACAAGTAAACGTAAATAATGTTACTAACTTATGTATCAAGTGACACGTGAAGGTTACAAACTTAACAATGTTTAAGTAGATTTTTTTAACTTTATACACTATTTTATGCGGTCATCTAATTGTCTGTTTAATACTTATCCACTTGATGGAATCAAATTTTTTGGTCTCTCTCTTTCTATATATATATATATATATATATATATATATATATATATATATATATATATATATATATATATATATATATATATATATATATATCAAACTCAAAAACCTTACACAAAATGTAGTTATGAATTCGCTTTTCATGCCAAAGCAGACTTTATATATATATATATATATATATATATATATATATATATATATATATATATATAAAGTTTGCTTTGGCATGAAAAGGGAATTCATAATTACATTTTGTGTAAGGTTTTTGAGTTTGAGAGAGAGAGAGAGAGAGAGAGAGAGAGAGAGAGAGAGAGAGAGAGAGAGAGAGAGAGAGAGAGAGAGAGAGAGACCAAAATATATGATTCCATCAAGTGGATAAGTATTAAACAGACAATTAGACGACCACATAAAATAGTGTGTAAAGTTAAAAAGTCTACTTAAACATTGTTCAGTTTGTAACCTTCACGTGTTACTTGATACATAAGTTAGTAACATTATTTGTGTCACTTGATACATATGTGTGTGTGTGTGTGTATATATATATATATATATATATATATATATATATATATATATATATATATATATATATGTATATGCACTAAGAGAAAGATCACATTTAGATAGAACTTAAGTTGAAGCAAAAAAATCACAAACTTATCCGAGAAAGTCTTATGGTTGCCAAAGGTTGTTGTAGGTTATAGATGATGGGATGTCAAGTCCACCACACAAATTACAGCATTTGTTTGCAAATAAAACGTAATATAATGGTAAAAAGGGGTATCGATCCTCTGGGAAATGGTTGTATTCAATTACTAATGCAATCTAATAGAGCTAGTGTAAATAAACTAGTTAACTACAATTAAACTAAAAAGGTGGGTGGGTGGGGTGGGGGGGGGGGGGGGGGTTGTGATTCCTTGAAAACTAAAAGAGTTGAATAACTAAAAACTTGAAATTAAGCAAGAAAGTGAGATGCTCAAATAGTGGAGAGAATTGGTAAACCAATGCAAATCAACACAATGAACATTTGTGTGTTTATCGTTAGGATTTAACATAAAGCTTATCATTCATCCTAAATTGGTTATAGCAATCATGAAGCATGATATACCAAGATTCCTCATAAGTTGTATGGAGGTTGGGGAAGCCCACAACACACCTTCTTAATCAAAACCAAAGACCCAATTGAAGCAATTGAATCCAAGAAGTTTATTAGCCTTAAGAATGAAGGAATCCCCAATTCCTAGAGGATGTCAATGCTTACACATCCATAAAGGAGTTATGATTCATAAGTTGGACATGATTTCTACCATCATAAAGCGGTTGTTTGAAGTAAATTTAATGATTCAATGCTAAACCAAAGAAATAAACCAACAATTGATTATTAAAGTACCAAGTTCATGATCAAAACATTAAACAAGCATAGGAAATATGAACTAGAATCATAGACATAAGATAAATGATAAATAAGCATAACTTATTCAAAACCCACAAACATTAAAAGGTTTTAGCCAAGGTCTACCAAAATAGAGAGTTTAGCCACTCATGGCAATAGAATAACAATCACAAAAGTCTAATTGCATAAACAAACGACCAATAACTTGGAAAGATGAAAATAAATGAATCTTGAGCTCTAAAATCGCCTTCTCCTGGTCTCCAATGGTGTAAAATCGAAGTGATGGCTGATAAATCTCATCCCCCAAGGTAATGGCAAGCCAAATGACCAAAATGACCAAAACTAGGCAGTTGCGCGAGTACCCACGCGACGAAGATTCCACCCGCGCAAGTGTTGCTGAAATGTTATTGGCTCATTTTTCCTCCACTAACCATCCCACTACCAAATATTCCCTTGGTCCCTTCCATATCCCACATGATTCAAATTAATCAATCATCTTTTAGCTTCAAATATGGATGCTTCAAGCCCAAATTAACAATTCATGATCCATCTTCACAAGCCCACTTCATCCAAGTCTTAGCCTTTTAAGCCCAAATTTCCTTTAATGGACCTGCAAAGACCAATAATGCTTCGAAAGCCCACAAAGCCCACTTCGAAGCTAATCCATAACCGCAACAAGCTCCAAAATCCTGCAAAATACCTCATGCGACATAAAAAGCCCATGGAATGATCCATAGTAAAGAAAATAAATAAAATACAATGCAATAATGATAAAAAGAGCTGAAATACTAAAAAAACTAAAAAAAATAAGGAAATAAAATAAGCTATCAAGAGAATTTTAAAAGATGTCTACATTATCATATCATTAAAAAAATAATGTTTATACAATTATTATAAGATTTACTATATAAGAGCTAATAACAATGTCATTGATATATTTAAAAAACATATATTTGTAAAGATTTCAAATATATTGTTGTATTCTTTGCAACGCGCTAGTATTCATCTAGTATCTATCTATTTATATCACATTAGGGGTCAGCATTTGGACCGGTGGACAGGACTAGACCGGAGAACCGGATCAGACCGTTTTTTTGGATCCCCGGGCCGGTTCTCGGTTCTGGAATTCATCAAAACCGGTTCGGTTTTTTTCCCGGTCCAGTCTGGTTTTTACCGGGTTTAGAACCGGTTGGACCTGTTTTAAAAAAATATATTTGTAATATGTGAGATTTTTTTAATAACCATAACTCATTAGTTTTAAGTCGGATTGACACGCAGATTTTTCCAATGTTTAATCTACAATTTGTAGATGGATTTAGACTATAATTTTGTTGATTTTGGTATTATATTCAATGAGTTACAGTCTTTCAAAGTTGATCTATGAAAGCTGAAAATTTTCAATTTTTCTGCAACATTTTTATAATTTTGTAATCTGTGAAAATTTTAAACAACCATAACTCATTCGTTTTAAGTCGGATTGACACGTGCTTTTTTCCAACGTTTAATTTACAGTTTGTAGATGAGTTTAGACTATAATTTTATTGATTTTGGTATTATATTTAATGAGTTACACTCTTTCAAAATTGAACTATTAAAGCTGAAAATTCTCAGCTTTTCAGCAAAATTTTTAAAATTTTTTAATTTGTGAAAAATTTTAAACTATCATAACTCATTCGTTTTAAGTCGGATTGACCTTTGGTTTTTTTCCAACATTTAGTTTACATTTTGTAGATGAATTTTGACTATAATTTTGTTGATTTTGTTATCATATGCAGTGAGTTACAATTCTTCAAAGCTGAACTATGAAAGCAGAAATATTTCAACTTTTTAACTATTATTTTAGACTATAATTATGAATTTTATGTATCTTTGAAAGATAAATCATATGAAACGGATCATGATGAACTTGATTTATATGTTTTTTACTTTTATTTGGAAAATTAATTTTGCAAGTTATAATATTCTAACATCAAGGTAGATTAGTTATGCATGAAACGGAAACGTAATCATTTTTACAAGTTGTATCGTATCAAACCCAATAACATATTCGTTTTAATGAGTTCTATCAAACCCAAAAACTTATTTTAACGACTTGTACTCTATGCCATTAAAGTTGTACCGGTCTAAACGGGTCCAAAAACCGGAAAACCCAGACCTGGACCCGGACGCGGACGCGGACGCGGACGCGACTCATCTGGTATGGTCAACGTGTGACATCCCCAATTTCACGACCATAAAATACCGATTTGTTTATTCTTTGTTTTATAAAATCAGAGTAATCCTTTGATTAAAAGAGCTGCGGAATTTGTTCCCAAAATAAAACATGATAATAATTTATCAAAACATTTCTTTAAAGAAATGTATTTTAATTAAATAACAAAATCTCAAGAGGTCATGTTCCGATACAGACACATAAGCATAAACAGAACATACATTTATTTACATTAGTGATTTACATCTCCTTTAATCTCTCAGTGAAATATGTCTTCGTATTGATACATGTGATACAAAGAAAACTGAGTGCGTCGGGCTTGGGAGCCTGGTGAGCATATAGGGTTTTCAACCAACAATAATATAATTATTATATTTAATCATCAAATAATCAACCCAATTACCCATTCCCATTATCTTCCTTACTCTTAAGGGTCTACCCTAAGAATCATCTATTCGTTCACTCTGTATTAGGTACTAAGACAATAGCTGTCAGGGTTCATTATTTGGCACTAAGATAATACTTGTCAGGATTCTTTATTTGGCACTAAGACAATAGTTGTCTGAGTTCTTTATTTGGCACTAACACAATAGTTGCAAGGATTCTTTATTTGGCACTAAGACAGTAGCTGCTAGGGTTCTTTATTTGGCACTAAGACAATAGCTGCTAGGATTCTTTATTTGGCACTAAGACAGTAGCTGCCAGGGTTCTTTATTTGGCACTAAGACAATAGCTGTCAGGGTTCTTTATTTGGCACTAAGACAATAGCTGTCAGGGTTCTTTATTTGCCACTAAGACAATAGCTATCAGGATTCTTTATTTGGCACTAAGACAATAGATGTCAGGGTTCTTTATTTGGCATTAAGACAATAGCTGTCAGGATTCTTTATTTGGCACTAAGACAGTAGCTGCTAGGGTTCTTTATTTGGCACTCAGACAATAGCTGCCATGATCCTTTATTTGGCATTAAGACAATAGCTGCCAGGATTCTTTATTTGGCACTAAGACAATAGTTGCCATGGTTCTTTATTTGGCACTAAGACAATAGCTGCCAGGATTCTTTATTTGACACTAAGAAAGTAGTTGCTAGGGTTATTTATTTGCCACTAAGACAATAGCTACCAGGATTCTTTATTTGACACTAAGACAGTAGCTGCTAGGGTTCTTTATTTGGCACTAAAACAATAGCTGCCAGGATTCTTTATTTGGCACTAAGACAAAAGCTGGTAGGGTTCTTTATTTGACACTAAGACAGTATTTGCCAGGGTTATTTATTTGCCACTAAGATAATAGCTACCAGGATTCTTTATTTGACACTAAGACAGTAGCTGCCAAGGTTCTTTATTTGGCACTAAGACAATAGCTACCAGGATTGTTTATTTGGCACTAAGACAATAGCTGGTAGGGTTCTTTCATCGGTACTAAATCTATAAATACCAAGGTTCACCTTTCGTCTCATCCTCAAACTCATCCTTCATCACACACCAACTACGTCGACTACCCATGTTCTACCCAACATATTTGTAGATATAAAATACATATATAGTTTAAATCATTTTAAAATCTATATAAAACATTCATTCGACAACCATCTCAAGTAAACAAACAACGTATAAACACATAGCATGTATTTCATAGCAAATACTTCATATCTATGTGGTAGAAGAAAGAAACTACACACTCACCGAAACATATACTTAATACATTCATACAATACTTGTATTATACTTGTGTTTATGAAAGGGACTATACACTCACACATATAAAAAATTTATATTATATACATAACACGTATTTCATAGCAAATACTTAATATTTATGTGTTAGAAGAAAGTGACCACACACTCACCTGATCAGAAGATGATCAGACAACACTACGTATTGTAGAAGTAGTATTCTTCGGTAGATCTGGAAGATCTTCACAAAAACCGGGCTTCTCGCGGACAGAGCTTCGGCTCGGGAATCTCACTTCTCGGGATCTTCAGGCTTCGGGACTTGATTCGGGTCTCGGGATGAAACCGGGGCTTCGGGGGTACTTCGGGATGACTATGGAGGGTATGGGAGTGAGAGAGAGGAGTTGGAGCAACCCCAAACTCGGATGGCCCCTTCAAATCTATTTATAGGGCAAAATTTGTCCTTGCCACGTCGTGGTACGGTTTACCATGTCGTGGTGGTTGGGTCGTCACTACATGCGTCATTGAAAGTGGGTCTAATAGACTCCAGAGCTCCTGCCACGTCGTGGCAGTTTTACCACGTCGTGGTGGCTGACAGTTTTGGGGTTTCTCGCCCCAAACTTCAGAAATTCATAACTTTCGCATACGAACTCTGTTTTCGATGTTCTTTATATCAACGCGTAGGTGAGAATATTCTCTACAACTATCGTTTAGACTTTGTTGGCTAATATATTACTTTTATATTATTTTTAGTAGCCGGGACAGGAAAACTTCGTTATAAATTCATAACTTCTTCATCTGACGTCCGTTTCTGTCTATCTTTTTATCATTTCACTACTATAGATAAGATATTCGATTCTCATTTAGATTGTTTCAGCTAAAAATCACTCGATCTCAAAGCGAGGATTCGGGCTGCATACTGCTAAGTCGAAACTTCGGAAAAATCATAACTTCCTAATACGAAGTCAGATTTGGGCATTCTTTTTATGTATGCTTTCAGTTTAACATATTCTACGATTTTTGTTAAGATCGCTAAGGCTAAATATTGCTCTAACGTAAATTCATTTTTTACGTCATTCAGCGTCGTGCCGGTTCTGTCGCGAAACTTCGACGAATCATAACTTCTTCGTTATAACTCGGATTTCGGCGTTCTTTATATGCACGGAATCCTTGTAACATATACTACAACTTAGTTAAGATTACTCCTTCTAAATAATATTCCATCAAAAAGTCATTTTTGACGCTTATCGTCTCTAAATTAAGTAGCCCGGATCTACGGGTGTTACACAACGATCCACAATATTTTCCATAACCGGTCCGGTCCACGAGCTGGTCCAGTCTAAATGCTCACCCCTATATCATATCATATCATATCATATCATATCATAAAGGAAACATTTTTTCTTTCACCACATTCATTTGAAACTCCCAACTTTTCATATTTACATACAATATACTTAATTTATTAAATTAAATATGTTTTTAGCTGTAAAAATAATCATAAATGGAAGAATTTGTGACTTATCAATATGATATTCTTAATTTGTTAACTTCAATATATAACTAAATAAATAACTTACATTAATATATCAAATAAGCTTAAAAATTTAGTGTAAAATTTAAAACCTAAAGTAAAATATCAAATAATGTTTAAAAAAAATTCAATATATATTTGTTAACATAGTTAAAAGGAAAACATTAAATATAATAATAAAAGAACCTAAATTGATGAATCGAATTAACTAAAAGGTGTCTGAAAAGTATATTCTAATAATATATTTTTAACTTGCGCCGCGCAATGCGCGGGAATTCGTCTAGTTATATTATAAATGAAACATTTTTTCTTTCATCACATTCATTTGAAACTCCCAACTGTTCATATTTCCATATAATATACTTAATTTATTAACTTAAATATGTTTTTAATTGTAAACATCATCATAAATGGAAAACTTTTTGACTTATCAATATGATATACTAAATTTGTTAACTTCAATGTATTGTTAAATAAATAAGTTATATCAATATATCAAATAATCTTAAAAATTTAGTATAAAATTTAAAACCTAAAGTAAAATATTAAATAATGTTTTTTTTTTTAATTCAATCTATATTTTTTAATAGTTAAAAAGAAAACATTTAATATAATAAATATAAAAGAGCCTAAATTTATGAATCGAATTAACTAAAAGGTGTCTGAAAATTATATTTTATAATAATAGAAATTCAATTCAATAGTTTTTAATTAGACAAACGAGTAAACAACATTCAATTTTAACTGAATTCTGACAAAACTAATAAACTGGTAATGATTCAAGTTCAACATTCTGATTTGTATTACTGATTTCTGTAATGATTCAAGTTCATCATTCAATTATAAACGATTAATCTGAATAGCCTGTTGATAAATTGATATCGATTACCTAATAAACTGATAATGATTTTTTTATTCAAAATTACAAATAATCAAATGAGTGCTTTAAGGGTTGTCCTTGAAGGTTGAATGGTTGTTGTCTGCTGAATCATCATCGATCGACGATGATTGATGAACTGTGAACGATCAATGCTTCTACTGGGTTGTTGCAATTAGGTATTTTGCGATGCACATATGCGCTCCCTTCTCGCTGAAGCGTTCTCGATTAAGACTAATGTACTATCAGATTTAGGATGCATGAAAATTTAAGTTGCAATTAAATATACTAAAAAAAATTGGGCTCCTTAAAAAATAAGGCCCTGTGCACTAGCCCTTCTTACCCTCTTCACCACCGGCCTTGTACAAAGGTATAACAAATTTAACTTGTTCGATAGCTTAAAATCCTAAACTGGATCCGGAATCTTTTTTCTGAAACCTGTTGGTAGATGATGGTTGATTAGTGGCGGTGTTGGAACAAAGGGTAAAGAGAATAATAGAGGCAGTCAAAAATGCAAGGAAATGGGGGATTAGTGCTTTTCGGCTGTGTGGGGATGAGAGAGAGAGAGAGAGAGAGAGAGAGAGAGAGAGAGAGAAAGAAAGAGAGAGAGGGAGAGAGGAAGAGAGAGAGAGAGATCTTAATTGATAAGAGACGTGTCTGATGATGTATCATCTTTTAACTTTAAATGTGTTGATTAGGAAGAGGTTTTAAACCCTAAAAACATAAATTTGTACCCTTTGAATACAAAAAGAAAATCATGAAAAGCTATTTAAACCAATATACAAACGAGTGTTTGATTAGCTAGAGTAACAATAACCTTTACGAAATTAATGGTTATTATAATAAATGAACCTTTTCTTTTAGTATTTATTATAAGTTGTCAAAGAGATTTATATTTTAAAGAGTGGATGATGAAATTAGATATATTTGTTCTTTCAAAAAGTACTTATATATAAAAACTATTTTTCATGACATGCAAGAATAAATTCTGTATTAATTTAATGACTTTGGTTGTTTTTTTTTTCTTTTGGGGGGGGGGTTGTTAAAAATTCCTTGTTTGAATATTTTTTTTCTTGTTTGTGCATATGTTTCTAATTTAATATTGGTAACCGTAACACGAAATGTCAAATAAGGTAGGAAGATCTAGAACAACTCAGTTGCATAACGTCCACCGGCCGGCTTCTTGTAATTCAACCTCATATTAATCTCAATTTGGACCAACTCAAAGATGACCACCAACATACTATTGCACCATCATCAGCCACAATGATGTGACATATATGGCCATGACGGTTATATAAGCAACCAACAATTTCGCTCGTATAGTCCAAACACTCACACTTCGCCTTTGCCTTAACCTTCTTCTTCTCTCGTCGACAACAATGTGGGGAAATAAGATGATTTCTCCAACATTAGCCACGTCTTACACCAGGGAATCCAAACCCGATTCTTGTGAGTTTCATTTGCTTAATTTTTCTTTTTTTACACCATCTTGATCAGATCTTGTTTCAGAATTCAGAATCGTCTCATTGATTTATTCATTATTCATGAACTAGATTCGTAGTTCTGTAACCAAGGCTTCGTTATCATAATCATTGTGTTTGAATTAATATTTGTTGTATCTAGGGAACCTGAAGAAAGTTCTACTAATCTTCTGCATGGGGTTTTCTGCATGGGCTTATCAAACAGCTCTTCCACCACCTCCCAGGATGGTGGGATCTCCAGGTGGCCCTTCGATTACATCACCAAGAATAAAGCTTCGTGATGGAAGACATTTGTCGTATATAGAATCAGGTGTTTCGAAAGATACAGCCAAATATAAACTGATATTCATCCATGGCTTCAACTTAAATAAATACCATCACCCATTTTCCGCCACAGCCTCACCAGTACGGAATAATTCTTCCTTTAATTTATTTATTTTCCGCCATTGTTTATAAGTTGCAGCTTCTGAGTATATATATACATATATACTGCATTTTTACAGGCTCTTGTTGAAGAACTAGGGGTATACTTTGTTGCAATAGACCGACCCGGTTATGGAGAGAGTGACCCGGATCCTAAACGAACTGTGAAGAGCTTGGCATTTGATATCGAAGAGCTCGCTGATCATTTGAACTTGGGACCGAAGTTCTATGTAGCTGGATACTCTATGGGTGGTCAAGTTGTCTGGTCTTGTCTCAAGTATATCCCTCACAGGTTTGATTCAAATCTTGCAACTTTTCAAGCTTCATATATAGATAATCACATTATATTTGTAGAACTATATGCTATATATATATATATATATATATATATATATATATATATATATATATATATATATATATATATATATATATATATATATATATATATATATATATATATATATATATATATATATATATATATATATATATATATATATGATCTATTTTGTGCCATTAACAGGCTTGCAGGAGCTGTTCTTATTGCTCCAGGCATCAATTTCTGGTGGCCTCACTTACCTTTAAACTTAACGAACGAAGCATTTTCACGGCAACTTCCACAGGATCAGTGGTCTCTGCGTGTTGCGCACTACCTACCATGGCTGAGTTATTGGTGGAACACTCAAAAATGGTTTCCTTCTTTTTCTATAATCGATGGAAACCATGCTATTCTTTCTCCCCCAGATATAGAAGCTTCATCGAAGCTATTTGGTGGCATGAATCGTGATCAGGTATATATACTTCCGTTTTTAAGTCTTTAATTAATAATCTTATATTATATATGTACGACTAGAATGCCATGCAGTAGGGACTAGAGAATAAACAGTCAAACAAATTAATATATAAGTGTCCATGACTCATCCCAATGTATTGAAATCAATGAGTTTAGTGGATTGTGACATATCATTATATATTTCATAGAAGATATACAACTTTATATATTATTTTTTTTTCTAATAATACTATAATACGTGAACTTCTACAAAGTTCAGGACAACATATTTAAATATTTATTTTGGAATCAGAAATCGTTTATTTTTTCTTATTAAACTTCAAATCTAGTTAATACCAAATTTGCATCTCATAATATTATATAGATTATCCATTGAATACAACTAAGATTATCATCTCATGCAACTCTTTTGTTAAGCTCTGCATCCTAGATGTTTTGAGGATCACGAACATTAGTAGTTTGACGACTTAATTAATGATATTTTTCAAAACAGACTAGTTGTTCGATTTTGAGTTTTAAGTATATCAATAATAAGTTGGATAAATATAGGATCGTGTTTTATATGTATTCTTTTAAAAATCTGTGATTTCGATTTTATTACATTGCGTATCACGAAATCTGATTTGAGATAATCTAAGAACAATTGATTTGCAATTCATGACTCTTCCAAAATCGAAAACAAAGAACATACCTTTCCGTTTGCATTTTTTCAGAGAGACACTAAGTTGCATAGAAGATAATTTCCGGTTATTATAAGTTCTAACCTTTGCATGCATCATCAATCTTTCTTTTCTACATGGAAGATGGCGGTTAAGGGTGACTCTGCCCCTTGGACCCCGCACTGCCCCTAGACTCTTATATTCTCACGTTCTTATTTATTACTCCGAGTATCCGTCCCACATTTCTAGTCTCGGTGAGTAAATTGAATTCACCTGTCTAGTAATACTAACTACACTAAAACATATTGATAACACTAAAATAACCAACATTAATTGTGTTTGAACTTTAAAGATGTCAATTAATGAAATAAAACCTTTTTCTTATCATATTGGGAACAAAAATATCTATAGTAAGCATAACATTATGCTTATGGGAGCCGGAAGGCAACTGACACCATGGTGGGAAGCTCAACAAACATCATCCCACCATGGTGGCATGACCAAGAAAGAGAAAGAACAGGACAATGGGTTAGAGAGAGAGAGAGAGAGAGAGAGAGAGAGAGAGAGAGAGATTTTATGTGTGTATTAAATTTTATAATTTCCAATTTTTCTTCTTTATATCTTCTACATCTCCATGGCACTACTCCCTCTTTTCTTTTTCTTGTCATGGTAAATTAAAATATCGCTTATGTGGAGCTTAAGTGGTTATGACAAGCATGGAACCCTTTACAGACATTTTTTGACGGAAAGTGGAGCCAAAAATGATTTTTTTTTTTTTTTTTTTTTTTTTTTTCCTAATAATGTAACTTCCTAATATTTCTTTCTACGTCCACCATGGATTGTTTGTTACCTTTTACGTATCATGTTATATCTTTTGATATTAAATGAAACAAAGTCCAAGGTTCAAACTTCAAACGTAGTTTTTCCTAAATCCCCTTCAATTTTGATTTTAAATCACTAAATGAAACAAAGTCCAAGGTTCAAACTTCAAACGTAGTTTTTCCCAAACTTTATTACGTACTTAATTACCATTTCAATTTTTATTTGGAACTGATAAGTTATGATGAGAAATGATTTTGAATTTTTGACATCAAATTTATACTGCATCACAAGGAACCAATGGTAATGGGCTAACTGGACCAAACATGGCCCGTGTGTAGAGGTGCACAAACCGGATCCGGATTTTTTTATATTTGAATATAAATCCAAACCAGATTTTTAAATATTCGGTTATAAAATATCCGGTTCAGAAAAATCTGATCCTCTGTATATGAATCGGATACATCGAAAATTTGAATCCAAATTTGGGGGTCATATTTTATCCGAAAAAAATCTGATAACTTAGAGACTGGGAAACTAGATACAACGAAATAGAAGCATTAAAACACATTCAACAATGAAAAGAAATTTTCAAATTACTTTATATATTTCAACAAGAACACAAACTCTAATGCAACTATAACTTAAACACACATTTATAATATGTGTATACTAATGCTACTCCTCTTCTTTGTGTGTGTTAAAGCTACAAGTCATGCTATCACAACCAAGACAACAAGGCGAATTTGAATCACTCCATCGTGACTTGAACATTGGATTTGGAAAGTGGGACTTTGATCCAATGGATCTTGAAAACCCGTTTCCAAACAACAATGGATCCGTTCATTTATGGCAGGGTGAAAAAGACCTCATTGTCCCTGTGACACTACAACGTTATATAGCGCATCAACTCCCATGGATCAAGTACCATGAACTCACTAACACTGGACACTTCATAGCCTTTGCAGATGGTGTGATTGATTCTATTCTCAAAGAACTTCTCACCAAAAAGAATTAGTTTTTACTATTTGCTCTTTCTACTCTTACCATTTGATATTTTAATAGATTGTATTGAAAAGAAGAGAATGATTCATGTTACATATAATGCATTAATGCTAATAAACGTTTACAAAAAGAACGTGATTTAAGTAAACTTTCTAAAGCTGTTCAATGAAACAAAGAAATCTAAAGAGTAATTAAAGATCTTCCCAGACTTTGAAATCGGAATTGGAGTTATTGTGTTGGTTAACACAATCTTGGCATCCGATTATGAATGTTGTTCGAGTGGAATCCATGTTTACCAAAGCATGAGCAGTTCCTGATGGGCTAACAGCAACTGCTACATCATCTGCATAGAGAGTTACTTGAGCGAAACCTTTTCCAAGTGCAGTATTTTCCAATCTGAATATTGTTCGAGCTCCCCAAATCAAGAACGTTTCATTGCATGTATGGTGTCGATGATTTCCCCTCAAACCACCGGGTTTGATTTCACCGACATGAATTGAAGCACAAATTAGAGCTCCGCCTGGAATTCCGGAGTTTAGTGCGATTGAAACGGGGTCGAGCATCCAGCCACGGTTGTCTTTGGTTATCGGCGATGGGAACCCAGAAGAGAATCGGATGATATTGGCGTCATGATCTTCATCGTTGTCGAATGAGAATCTTCTGATATTGATATTGGTATTGGATGGGTTTAATGGGAATTGTGAATTCCGCTGTTGGATTCTGAGGAAGACCCAGGTTAGGATTAGGAAGATTGATAGCAAAAAGGGGAAAGCTTGTGGCTTTTTTAAGAAGAATTTCAATCTTGAGAGTCTTGCTGCTAGGGTTTGTGATTGAAGGGGGATGTTGATTTCAGTGTTGAAAATTGGAATTTCTGTGTTACTTGGGTATGAAATTCTTCTAGGGTTTGCCATTATTTGATGGATCGACATTGTTTGCCCATTGGATCTTCCCCATTTATGTGTATCGCCATCTCCCGCTCTCTACGATGCATCTTAGGGGTAAATATACAAATGGTGCCTAAACTATGGTCAAAATGTATGAAGAGTCCTTTAACAATTAATTAATATTTAATAAATTTGTCCCAAAATCCATTGTCGACACAAAAACCTTATAAGTTTGTAAAAAATGAACGGTGTTACCCTGAGTTCTAATAGTTGGAAAGCTTTTGTCAAAATTACTTTTTATAACCGGATTACCATAGCTTTATTGGACCATAACAAACATAGTTTTTAGAAGTGTAAGATGTCAAGTAAGCAACCACTCTCACTTACCATGTTAAAATCTTTTCCATACATATTCATCGTCTCTACGATTGTTCATCACCTACTACACATGAAGCAAACACACACCGACAAGGTACTAGTGAGGTGCCAAATTTAAGCCTTCACCATCTTCTCCATATGATGAAAACCAAACTTAGAAAATCCAAAAACCCTTACTATAGAAACCTGGAGAACATGAGACAAAAGCAATCAATCTTAGAGAAATGGATCGTGTTGGCAGTGACACAAACCATGGTTTTTACCAAATGGTCGGGAGCACAAGTCACTAGGTCTTTCCACATCTCTTTTCACTAAAATATATCAAAACCATTCATTTTTCGTTCCTCCCATATTTGGTACACTAAGGAGATGATGAACATGGATTTAGGGAAGTTCTACTAGTTTTGTTGGTGTGTATTTCCCTCTACAAGTATGCCACGTGTACAGAGGAGTACACTCAACGTACTCTGCTCGGTCGACTCGGCTGAGTTGGCTCGGCTGGGTTGACTCGATTGGGTGTTGACTTGACTTTTGACTGTTAACCGAGCTGACCAAGGGTATTTTAGGAGGTGTTATTAATCTAGAATGGGAAATGTTCTAATTTCTAGGAGTCGAGTAGTGCCGTTTGTCGGAGTATTGATTTATTCAGACTATTTACGGATTGAGTGGTGAGTTTTCCTCACTGTAATTACGGGTCGAAGGCACCAAGGTTGGCCCATTTGATTGATATCCTAGTTTACTGCATGTTGATATGTTGTAGTGATATGTTACATCTGTATTCTAGTATAGAGGATATTGTTACATTGTAGTGATCTGTTAGATCTGTATGACTACTTGTATCTACTAGCTATTGATTGTTATGGTGTATGTTGATGTGTGATGGTTACTGGGTTAAGGCGGACCAGCTGAGACTGAAGGCCAAGATACGCAAGGTAGTACAAATAGATTGAAGGCCTGCGAAGCAGACCAGTCAGGCCAAAGTCCAAGAGAACGGTCCGGATAGGCTGAAGGCCTAGCGAGGCAGTCCAGTAATGTTGAAGGCTCTATATGTATGTTGTAGTTTGTTATGTTTATGTGGTGGTACTTTGGGGGAACTCACTAAGCGTTGGTTTATAGTTTTATTTTTGTTTCAGGTACTTCTAAGGATCGTGGCAAGGTGAAGGCGTGACCGTATACATCATGGCTTTTATGTTGTTGATCTTGGGAGACTCTAAATTTGAATAATGTTTTTGGAAACAATGGTTATGTAAACACTTATTTTTGTTTTGAAAACTTTATATTTGTTGTGATTATTGAGATGTTACAAATTGGTATCAGAGTCTTGGTTTGAGCGAATTGGATGAACATCCGTGTGAATACAGGCTCAAACTAAGGAACTACAAAAGTTTTACAATTGATTTTCAAAATTACTTTCAAAAGTAACCATGGAAGGATGTTATGTGTATGATCAACCCGAACCAATAAGTATTCCCCAAGTCACCCACACAGTTATTTGCTATTATATTTATGATAGAACATCGTGCTAGTGATAGACTAGGGATCTTCAGGAATTGCATGATAGAATTACCTGATTATTGATGCCTGATAGCCTAGGGTTTCTTTCTTGTATGGAATTGACATCATTATTGTAGTTACTTAGTGTATGCATCATAGTTGTACATAACTAAGATTCTATAACCTGAGAATGTTTAGTTTAGCCTTATTTCCTATTCTTTTTTGATGAAGGGTTGAGGGTGGAATCAGGTATTTGACTGTCTATAGGATCTAGGGTGGTGGAAATTTCATGGATGAGTTATGTGGGAGTTCGCTGGCTAGTTGAGGGATGTTTTTCCTTTCTCTGGGAAGTAAGAACAAGATGTGTGCGTATCCAAGTGTGTGTTGTTAAGGTTGTTGTGATTATCTTCTGAGACAAATACGGGTAGGTGTGGAAGGTAGTATGGGCCCGTACTACTAGAAGCACATGACCCGTACGCGTAGCACGGAATTCACAACCCCCTAAGGCTTTGTTGTGGAATGGCTCATATGGTATGATATGTGCCTCATATGATATTTTTTGGTTTATTTTCAGTATGGTTGATACGAGGCTATTTGAGACAGGATCTGGATCAGGAGTAGGAGTGATTGGCCATGATAGGCTATGGCTGACTGAGGACCAAGATAGGGAGATGATTCATATTGAGGTTGTTTATATTGTATGGGGCAGATATCGGGGCTGTTTGGGTCTATCAAGACCACCATGATGGAGTTCTTTGATGACTGATACAATGCACTTTTTGAGATTGATGTTGTTGCAGCTACCACGGTCTTCGCTGTTGCGGGGATTGGCGTGGGGAGAGCCTTCCAGTACCATGACTTCAATAATACGAAGCCCATGGTGTTTGATGGGGTTCAATGTAACATCCATAAAATTCAATCCAATTTAAAACTTTTTAAATATCCAAAATACCATTAAAATTTACAAAGTGTTTTCAAAATAGTCTAAGCATCAGAGTTCCCAGAAAACATAATCATAAATCGAGGAAGTGTCCAGCCACACCTTCGCCTTCCCGCAGTCATCCGTTGTACCTGAAACAATAATCAATAAACGCAAGCTCAAAGGCTTAGTGATTTACACCCAGAATACCCATACACCCAACGATACACATACAATAACAAACAACATACTATGGGACTAATCATCCATAGGGATGGGATACCCCAGGACCTCAACCATCGGGTTGGAATGCCCACACACAAAACATATATAACAGATACTATGGGTCCAATCATCCATCAAGATGGAATACCCCAGGCCCTCAACTATCGGGTTGGAATGCCAACATACTATGGGTCCAATCAACGATCGGGTTGGAATACCTCAAGACCTCAACCATTGGGTTGGAATGCCAACATACTATGCTTCCAATCAACCATTGGGTTGGAATACCCCAGGCCCTCAACTATCATGTTGAAATGCCAACATACTATGAGTCCAATCATCCTTGGGATGGAATACTCTCGGCCCACAACTATCGGTTTAGAAGCCCCCCCCCCCCAACCAATCAAACATGTGCACCTATATCAAATAATCATATAACAGTCTACAAAGACAACATACTAGGGTCCTATCATCCTCAGGATGGAATACCCTCAACTACCAATCAATCATGTGCACATATAACAGGTAATCTCCTACCAACATACAGATAGTCAGACCAAACTATAGGTCACTAAGCATAACCACATCCGATCTACCGGGATACTGATCAAACAGATCATGGCAACATATAACATCCTATCTACCAGGATACTGATCTCACAGATCATAACAACATATAACATCCTATCTATCAGGATACTGATTTAACGGATCATAACAACATATAACATCCTATCTACCAGGATACTTATCTAACGGATCATAACAACATATAACATCCTATCTACCAGGATACCGATCTCACGGATCATAACAACATATAACATCCTATCTACCAGGATACTTATTTAACGGATCATAACAACATATAACATCCTACCTACTAGGATAATGATCTAACGGATCATAACAACATATAAATTCCTATCTACCAGGATACTGATTTAACGGATCATAACAACATATAACATCTTATCTACCTGGATACTGATCTAACATATCAAAACAATACTCGAGCATATAACATATCGGGATAGATATCCACAAGGGTCAGCCTTGGTGCCTTAGACCCTTGATTATAGTGATGAAAACTGTTAGGTGCATTTCATGTACCCATTTTGTAGTTTTATTTCATAAAAGTACATTGCATATAGGCTTAAACTCATGCATTTTGCATGTTTTTCGGGATTTTTCATGAGGCAATTTCATTCAAATACTTTTGTGATATTTCAGGGACTTTTGGAGGTAGGATATTGTTGGAGGAGGTAAATAAAAGTTGTGGACAAAATTTGAGGACTTGCGGAGCACCGAAGAGCAAGATATCAAAGAAATGAAGATTTTTGCTTTACAGAGATTTACATGGCGGTGTAAATGCAAGACTTGTGTTTACACGGGCCGTGTAAACGTAGATTTCTGCGTAGTATATTTTTGCGTTTACGCGGGCCGTGTAAATGACAGTGTTAATTTAGGTGGGCCGTGTAAACGTAAACGTGAGTTTTAAAGCAGTTTTTTACCATTCTTAAAGGGGGAACCGACTTTTTACTTAGGGGGGTCGACTTTTAGAGAAGAGAAGGCGATTTTCTTAAGGATTTTCAAGTTGATTAACACTTGGGAACATTTGATTTCATTTTGTAAGAACTTTAATTTCATTTTCTAGATTTGTGATCTTGTTCTAGTCATGAGTGGCTAGAACCCTAGATTCTCCAACTTTATGTCTTGACTTCTAGTTGTGATTTCAATCATATGACTTGATGTTTTCTTTCAATTTTCTATCTAGTGAATTTGATTTTGTTTCAATTGAATGTTTGATTCTAATTGTCATTCTTATTGGCCATTTGAATTAGGGTTAGATCATTCAAGTTATCTAATTGCAAAATCTGTAATTGTTTTGTAAATTGGGCTAGGTAACAAGCACTAAACTGATTTCTATTAAATGAATTTAGTGTAAATCTTATTCACACATTCTTATGCTCCCGAGCTTATGAGGAGTATTGAGTGTTGTTGGGAACATTCACATAAAATTTAATGCAATATTTCTACGTAATTCTAAGAGCTTGCTTAGATTAGATTGGTAAGGTTAGGATTAATTAAAGAGCTTATTTTGGCTAATCAATGTTGTGAATGGGAGGTGCCAGATCTTGTTAGCATTTCCATGTACCAATTTAGATAGAATTGAACAAATATCATTTCATCCTTGGAATCACATTGCTAATTTGTTTTGCATGGAGTTGGAGTCCTAACAAATCTTGAATCTACTTCATTAAATCAATCATTTACTTATTGCTTTATTCTATAGTTTAAATCATTGCTTATAAATTCCCCCCCATTCTGTGACCATTTTTGTACCTTACGCAAAAAGGTATAAACACTTGTCCCGTGTCTCTATGGATCGACCCTACTTACCTTGTACTACATTATTAGTGCATAGTAGTAGTGTTTAAGGAGTCATTTGTACCCTTTATTTGTTGGGTTTGAGACGCCTAACAAAAACTCACCTCGCAATGTCGATCCAAACTGAAGAATCGAACTCCCAAATCGTTGCCTCACCAAAGATCCCGAACTCTCCAAATAATAAATACCAAGTCATTACACAACCTAACAATCTTAACTAAATGGGTCCACACAATCCATCATGTTCATTCTCTTTATTGGGCCAAAGCCCAATGCCAATTCCATATCCTTGAAAGTCCTTATGCCAAGCCCATTATTGGTCCAATTTACCAAATTGGGCCCAACTCCCTAATTGGGCCTAATTCCAAGATCCATTATCAAAACTTAGACTAAAACATAATATTCATAAAGTCCAACAAATGCCCAAATCCAACTAGCCCATAAACAGCCCAAAACTCGAAGCCCAATTGCCAAAGGCCCAAAAGAGGACATACGTTGGGCGTACTCCTTTGGTATGTAGGGTGTACTCGTCCAGATGTTGACCACCATTAGGTTGGTTGACCCAGTACGCTGGGCGTATTGGATTTACGCTGGGCGTATGCGGGGTTTCGCCAAAACCTTAATAAGTGCTTAATGGCTTAAGCACTTAATCCCAAACTCCAGATCCATCGACCAAATGTGTCATAGGACTATAAAGTCTTGAACTTCATCACTTTGGACGTCCAGAAAGTTCTTAACACATGTTCTTAATCCATTAAGACCTTCCAACTTCATGCATGAGACAAATTTAGCTATTGGGACACCATTTTTATCGCTTAGGACTTCTTCTAAGGTTTGAAAGGACAGCTCATTTTGTCCAAAACATAACATGCACCATTTTGGGACTTTTTGGACAAGAATCCGAAGGAAATTATGCGGAAGCTTTACAGATTCTAGCCCTTATCCTGCTAACGACGCCCTTCTTATCTACGAAATTGACCCTTCCTTTCCTTCCCCAGCTTTGAGTGAAGTTCCTTCCATCAACAGTTAAGTCATTAGTACCAGAGCCTATTCTTTCAATTGTGCAATCAGTTCTTCCACTTTGCTCAATAGCCGGAGATGAAATAGCGAAGGTTACGTTCACATTTCTAAGCGCGGTTCTTCCTCCATCAGATCAGGCATAATCAACAGGATCCATAAAGCTAAAATGATGAGATCTATCTCATACAAGTATAAAGTTCCAAGCTTTTTACCTTTTGGAGCTTCTAGGGCACAAACCTAATTCAGATCTACTAGCTTGATCTTCTTCTCCAGCTCCTTGATGCAAAACCTTCTTCTTAAAATACTTAAGAAACACTCAAAAAGCATAAACACTCAAGGAAATTGCTAAGGTTTGGGGAAAACGACTCTACGCAGTGGAGGCTAGGGTAAGGGAGGGTTTTGTGCTCATAATGTTATTATATAGTCCCAAACCCTAAATATTAGGGTTTCCTTCCGTCATGAGTACGCCCAACGTACACAAGTGTACACCCAGCGTACTAGGGCGCGCCTAGTACGCTCTGCGTACCCTTATGTACGTGCAACGTACTCCTCCTGATCCTAAAATTGCAATTTAGCCCTTAGACTTTTCATGGCTTCACCCTTCCATCCCTAGGGACTATAAATGAAAAATATTGGGATGTTACAACTCTCCCTTACTTAAACTAGATTTCGTCCTTAAAGCCTGGTGCGGCTAACAATTCACGACAATGATCCCGCATCTTGGACTCGGGTTCCCAAGTCTACTTGAATCCTTTCTGATGCTGCCACTGGTCTCCCCACATAGTTCAAGTGCTCTCCGACCTGAACATCATCCAGCGATACAACCGCCTACTCATCTAATATGCACCTTTTCAACTGCCCGACATGAAAAGCGATGTGAAACCAACCGAAACTTTTCAAAAGTTCTATCCTACATGCCATTTTGCTAACCTGACAAAATCCTGATGAACCAAAGTATCGGAAGCCTACTTTTCCCTCTTCCTGAAGCGAACCCTTTGTGCTGACAGGATAAAGCGTCCTTCAGCTCCAAAAATATCATACATAATCAAAACACTAATAAACACAAACACTCATGCCTGGCCTAATCAGCCTCGAGCTAAGCATGCCTATGACGGGGTCCGGTCATCCTTAGGATGGAATACCCTCGTATCCTACACATGTTTAGCCTAATCAACCCTCGAGTTGGAATACCAAACATATCAGGTGCAATCAATCATAGGTTCCAGTCATCCCCAGGATGGAATACCCTAGATTGGAATACCTCTATGAACATAACGCGGGTCTACTAATAACTTGAGATCCAAGGATCTACCCTTGCGTCTCATCCACAATCCTCTGAATCGTCACAACCGATTACAACTCCCCCGAACCGCAACAATACATCCTTTCTGAACACTCTCCAACAAGAGGCCTAACCATCACAATCTCTATGCCCACAACGTATGATTGGAATACCCTTACATGGTCCTCAACATAGGTCTAGATTGCCTCTAAGCCCACAACATGAGTCTGGTATGCCCCCTCTAGCCCTCAGCTTATGAGTGGAATGCTCCCGATAACCTATCGACACCACTTTCCTCACTTCAGATGTCCAGCATTCCATCCTAGAGGTACTCACATCCTCCATTGTCCAAGAAGGCCTAATCAATGTCCTTTACAACACCAACATGTGTCACAGTGCTGAATCCTCACCCTACACTATCCACTTGTAGAACAAGTTGCTACTGTGTAACACATATATACTCAGAACCTGATCATATAACCAACAAAACCCATACAAAGTCTTCAGCATACTCCATCAGCATGTTTAATACTTGGAGACAGACCTACTGATTGCTATAGCATAACAACATACTCAATACCCTCACATAGATCTACAAACACATATAGAGTCGTCAGCACGACTGGACCGCCTCACCAGACCTTCAATCTATCTGGACCACTCTCAGAACCTTCAGCATGTTTGGACTGCCTCTCTGGGCCTCATCCTGTCTGGACCGTATTCCCAGCCTTCGGCTAGACTGGTACGCCCCACCGGCCTTCAGTCTATCCGAACCGCTCTAAACTGTTGAGCATCCCCCTGGACCACCCCTCCTGGTGATCTCTCCCATGCTGACTGTTCTCACCCACTTGGGGTTCCGAACTCCTGATCCATTTTGTGGACTCTAACCCTGGCCTAACCCTAGGCCTTATGTCGATCATCCACCCTCTCGGAAAACCGTGGTCTAATCCCTAACCCGCGTATCTACCACATACACAAAATAACCCACACACCCATGCTGAATGTACTGTCGAGCCCTGGCAGTTAACAAAACCCTCAATCTATCAATCCAAAAACCCTCAGAGTCGAGCACACCCTTGACTGAACACTCGAACTTAACTCAATTCATGACTAGAACCCCAACCTGGTTCCACAAATTCTGCTATCAAGCACCAAGAAGATGTGTTTCTTATGCTGAGGAGTTTTACCGAACCCCCAACCAACACAACCCTCAAACCAAGCAGCCACTGGGGCCTCCATTCTCCCTGTCGGGTTGTGAAACTTATCCCCATTTCAAAACCTCTCCCTTTTCTGCATCCCTGGGTAACTCTCCCCTACTTAGATTCGACTAAGCCTTCACAATACATAATAATTGGATGATTCCCAATCCCTCTCACTTACCAACGATCGATCTGATGACAACCAACTTTTTCCAACTAGTGCTCCATTACTAGCCAATCCCAATTGATCACATACTTCTAAGAACCAGATGAACACTTCCTGAATCCTAGTGAAACCGACAGTCACTAATGCTTGAATGGCCCCTCACTCAAGTCTTGCATACCAAAAGATAGATGCTCCAACTAATACCTTGGCGACGAGCTACTTCCATTGGTGCTTTTGTCCGTCAATCACGAACGGTTGCTAAAACCACTGAATCCTGATAACGTTGAATAACCCTTTTGTGTAACCCTATTCGCAGACCTCCCACATAATATCCCTTTTCCAAAGGTGTTCCAAACAAGTTTCCTACTCTCGGGCTCTAGAAATCATTCCATTCAGGGTTTGCACCGTGACTCACTCACCCGCTCAAACGTCCATAGTTGAATTGTAGTAGCTGAAGCAACCTCTGCCCTAAACCGGGTTACAAACTACTCCCAATACATTGTCTACAATCCCAAAAGTGCAATAGGCTGCATAATCAATCCTTACCGCCTGATATAAGGGATCCAAGGCAAACTGGACCTCATAAAATACTTATGCCACATCGACCCACCTGCACTCACGGACGCTGAAATAATGTCGCCAATCCCTGCAACCAACTGAGCCCGAGCTGGAATACAACCTAATCCTAGGGTCACAAGACTGCTCACTCCTTCGAGCACGTATAACTTAAAGGGCACAATCCTTGCCCTATAAAACGACAGTCCATTATATCAATTTACCATTCCACTTCCAACTGCAAAATCCCAGCTGAGCATAATCATCTCTTCTTTTTGGAGTCCTCGCGACTCACATTCCGGCCTCGAGCAAAACCTCCAAGCCTCAAATATAGAAACTTATGTGCTAGCCTCTCCCGCTCAACCTGTGGAATGTAACGAGTACAAAATATCTCCCTGACCTCAAGTAACTGCAGCCTTCTGCCCATCAGGATATATCCCAACAACAAGCCCCGATACTAGAAAGATCGACCAACTCCTCCTCATGTTGTCGTTACAGCTGTTGTAGCTGTTGCGACAATCGTCTCAGCAAGGGTTGCATAGTGCTCGTAGAAATATTGAACCATGCAGGTCTTAACATACCTGAACATCTCCGGAAACTGTCCCCGGACAATATTGATCAATTCCTCCAGAATGATCTCACTGACACAATCCTCTGACAATATTGGCCTATCCTGGTTGCCAGCCTTCAATCCTAACCCGGATCCGGTCCCAAGACGTCTCGAATAATCCATACAATAACTGGGAACCAACTTCCAACTAAACCCCATGGGTTGTGACTTTCTTGCTACGTGTATGGGTCCTATGCTTAAAGTAGTACGGGCCCATACTACCTTCCACACATACCCATATTTGTCTCAAGTATCACCACAACACCCTAAAAATATACATAGACATAGCGAGTGCTCAATCCTCACTCCTAGAGCAATGCTAAATATCTCATAACTAACCTACCGACGTCACACAACTCACTCATCCATGAAACTTCCACCAACCCTGCAGCACTAGTGTATGCTAGCCATACAAAACACTGGACACTATAGACTTTTGAATATCTGATCCTACCCTAAGCTCCCAATTGAACAAGAACAGAACATAAGGCCAAACCAAACATTCTCAGGATATAAGATCTTAATTATGCACAGCCGCGATGCATACAAAAGCAACTATAGTAATCATGTCAATCTCATTTAAGGAAAACCCTAGGCTAGCAGGCATCATGTAATCAGGCAATTCTATCATGCAATTCTTGAAGGCCCCTAGCCTAGTACTAGCATGTTGTTCTAACATATCACAATATCAAATAACCGTATGGTATTTTGGGGTCTACTTACTGGCTTCGTTGATCGTACACTTCGCATCCTCTTTTACTTATTTTGAAAACCATTTAAAATCATTTTGAAAATCTTTCCTTGATTTGAGACTAGATTCACACGAGTTTTCCTCCAATTCACTCAAACCAAGGCTCTGATACCAACTTGTAACATCCATAAAAATCAAGCCAATTTAAAACTTTTTAAATATCCAAAATACCATTAATTATTACAAAGTGTTTTCAAAATAGTCTAAACATCAGAGTTCCCAGAAATCATAATCATAAATCAAGGAAGTGTACGGTCACGCCTTCACCTTCTTGCATTCACCCGATATACCTGAAACAATAATCAATAAACGTAAGCTCGAAGGCTTAGTGAGTTACCCCCAAAATACCCATACACCTAATGATACACATACAATAAAGAAAATAGAATACTATATGTCCAATCATCCATCGAGATGGGATACCCCAGGCCCTCAACCATTGGGTTGGAATGCCCACACACAACACATATATAATAGATACTATGGGTACAATCATCCATCATCATGGAATACCCCAGGCCCTCAACCATCGGGTTGGAATACCAACGTACTATGGGTCCAATCAACCATCGGGTTGGAATACCCCAAGCCCTCAACCATCAGGTTGGAGTGACAACATACTATGAGTCCAATCATCCTTGGGATGGAATACTCTTAGCCCACAACCATCAGGTTGGAATGCCCCCCCCCCCCCCCATAACCAATCAAACATGTGCACCTATATCAGATAATCATATAACAGTCTATAAAGACAACATACTAGGGTCCTATCATCCTCGGGATGGAATACCCTCAACTACCAATCAACCATGTGCACATATAATAGGTAATCTCCTACCAAAAACAGAGAGTCAGACCAAACTATAGGTCACTAAGCATAACCACATCTGATCTACCAGGATACTGATCTAACAGATCATGGCAACATATAACATCCTATCTACTAGGATACTGATTTAACGGATCATAACAACATATAACATCCTATCTACCAGGATACTGATCTAATGGATCATAACAATATATAACATCCTATCTGCCAGGATACTGATTTAACGAATCATATCAGCATATAACATCCTATCTACTAGGATGCCGATCTAACGGATCATAACATCATATAACATCCTATCTACCAGGATACTTATTTAACGGATAATAACAACATATAACATCCTATCTACTAGGATACTAATCTAACGGATCATAACAATACTCGAGCATATAACATATCAGGATAGCAATCCAAAAGTGTAACATCCGTAGATCCGAGCTAGTAAATTTAGAGATGATAAGCATCAAAAATGAATTTTTTTAAAGAAGAGTGTTTAGAATAAATAATCTTAACCAAGTTTTAGTATATGTCACAAGGTTTCCGTACATATAAAGAATGCCGAAATCTGAGTTACAACGAAGAAGTTATGACGTGTTGAAGTTTCACGACAAAACCAACACGACATAGCGCGACGTAAATTCTGAATTTACGATAGAACGATATTTGGCCTTAGCGATCTAAATGAAAGTCATAGAATACGTTAAACCGAGAGCATGCATAAAAAGAACGTCCAAATCTGATTTGGTATGAGGAAGTTATGATTTTTGTAAGTTTCAGCTTTGTAGTATGCAGCCCGAAGTTCGAATATGAGATCGAGGGATTTCTAGCCGAAACAATCTAAACGACAATCGAAGATCTCGTCAATAGTAGTTCAACGGAAAAAAGACAGACGAAAACGAAAGTCGGATGAAGAAGTTATGAGTTTATAACGAAGTTTTCTTGTCCCGACCTACTAAAAATAATATAATAAAAATTAAAATCAAAATTAGCCAACGGAGTCTAAACGATAGCTGTAGAGCATAATCTCACCTACGCGTGGATATAAAGAACATCAAAAACGGAGCTCGTATGTGAAAGTTATAAGTTTCTGAAGTTCGGTGCGCAAACCCCAACACTGTGTCAGAGTTCACGATGTGAAAAAGGGGTTCACGACGTGAACTCAGTGCTGACGTTTTCTAGAGCCTGACAGACTGAACATCGCGACTACGCACCTGATGACGTCCAAGGCCACTACGTGAAATGATGGTTCACGACGTGAAATCTGAAATTTTAGCCCTATAAATAGAAACCGAAGGCAGTCAGGTTTGGTTGCTAATTTCTCAACCTCTCTACTACTCTACTCTTCTTTAAGCCTTCTTTTAACCCCCCCCCCCCCCCCCCAAAGCCCTGGTACCATCCCCGATACCCGAAGCGAGTCCCGACGCTCTGAAGATCCCGAGAAGAAAAGAGTTTCAAGCCGAAGCTCTGCCCGTGAGAAGCCCGGTGTGTGAAGATATCCCAGTTTCACTGGAGAATTACTTCTCGAAGAGTCGTAGTGTTGTCTGAGCATCATCTAATCAAGTGAGTGTGTAGTTACTTTCTTCTACCACATAGATATGAAGTATTTGCTATGAAATACGTGCTATGTGTTTATGCGTTGTTTTTTTTACTTGAGATGGTTGCTAAATGAATGTTTTATACATGTTTTTAAATGATTTAAACTATATATGTTATTTATATCTACAAAAATGTTGGGTAGAACATGGGTAGATGAAATAGTTGGTGTGTGATGAAAGATGAGTTTGAGGATGAGATGAAAGATGATATAGATCATGAGGTGAGGGTGACAGGTGAAAAATGAGCGAAACCTTTACCCAAACGATGGCCCCCATCATTCAGCAGAGTAGGGATGACAACCACAGACTATTCTACACAGTCTTGTGGAACACTAGCAGACCCGCAACTTGTAGGTGTTGTGGACTTGATGTTCATCGGTGTACTCTAAAAACCCATTGATATGTATTGCTAGAGGAGTCTCAGAACTAATATTGTCAATAAACGAGATAAACCCGGGCAACTATGGAGTTAGCACTTGGTAACTACGAATATAGTGTCTATTGAGAAAACCCTAGCAACGATTGATTTCATGCCGATTCCTTAGGATAATCCTTAGGAATAAATGAACGAGGAATAGTTGATCATTAGGGTAATTTTTAAGAAATAAAAAGGAGATAATGGGGTGGGTAATTAGGTTGATTGTGTGATGATTAAATATAATATAATACTTTATTGTGGGTTGAAAACCCTATATGCTCACCAGGCTCCCAAGTCTGACCCACTCAGTTTTCTTTGTATGATAGGTATCGATACGAAGACATATTTCACTGAGAGATTAAAGGAGATGTAAATCATTAGTTTAAAATAATGTAAGTTCTGTTTATGCTTATGTGTCTGTATTAACCAGGACATACCAAATGTTTTAAAATGAAAAAACTGCATTTCTTCGGAAATGATTTGATAAATAATTTATCATGTTTTCTGGGAACAAGCTGCATGGGTCGGATCCCGTAGAACAAGCAAGCTCTTTACCCTAAAATTAAAACATATGGGCGCAAAAGGCTATCCTGCTCTAATGTTACGTAGCAATAGAAGCCTGCTTATGTTGCTTCGGCGGTGTTTCACCTTCTCTTCGCTCTGGACTTCTGCAACACTTTTAATCAAAGGATTACTCTGATTTTATAAAACAAAGCATAAACAAATCGGTCTTTTCTGGCTGATAATTTGGGGATGTCACAAAAAGGGTTGGCCTTGATGCCTTAGACCCTTGAGTATAGTGAGGAAAACTCACCTCGCAAAGCCGATCTGAACTGAAGAATCGAACTCCTGAATTACTCTGATTTTAGTGTAATTATTATAGTTGTTGAGACAGTTCGGGTTTCGTTAGCTATCTAAGATTGGAGGGGCACAATGCTCACCCAGAGTGTTAAATGTGAACTCGGGTATACGGGGTTCTTAGGGCATCATGCCTGGGTGCGGGATTCTAAGGAGAAGCGCACATGGTAGGGTCCATAGGGTAGAGCCCCTGGTTGTGGTTCCAAGGGACAGCGCCCCGAAACCTAAATAGATTTCGATATAAGGAAATAGTCCCATGCATTTCCCCGCCACAAAGTTTGCTGATGACATCTTGATAATGTAGGGTTTAGTTCTGTGCAGTAACTAATCATTTTGGCGCCATTTTAAAGGTACCCGATTTTAACCACTTTTCTTTCGTGTATAAATAAGAGCGAATTATCCATCAAAAAGGTAGAACTTTGGTACATATGAAATTGATCATTATCAGTTTTCTGTCTCTCAAGTACACATAACATCACAAGGGATTTTGTGTTTAAGATTTGGATTAGGCTTGTAATCCAAATAGGATTTATTGGATTATCCCACTTCTAAATTCGTGTACCCTAGGATATAAGGGTGGATTATAGATTTTGGAAAGTCAAGTTATCACGATCCAAGCAATATCCAAGTATTATTGTTATTCCAAAATCCTTATTTTCTAACATTTGAAATCTGTAATTTTGTAAAGGAATAACCATGGCTGCATATGTCAGGGACATGAGTTCTAAGTTTGAGAAACTTGATAAGTTTGAAGGAAATAGATTTCGTTGTTCTCAGATGAAGATGCACTTTCTTCTTACCACTTTGAAAGGTTGTGCATGTTTTGAGTATCCCTACACCAGAAGCCTAAGAGAATGAAATGTTGGAACACACCAAAAAACGTTGTAAGTGGGAAAATGAAGATTACATATGTCATGGTCACATCTTGAATGGTAGGTCTAACTCCCTTTTTGATATCTATCAAAATCATGAATCTGCAAAATATTTGTGGGATGCCCTAGAATCCAAATACATGGAAGATTATGCCTTAAGTAATAAATTTCTTGTTAGTAATTTTAACAATTACAAAATGGTGGATTCGAGGCCTGTCATGGAACAGTACAATGAATTCATGAGGATCTGGGACAATATGAACAACACAAGATGAAAATGGATGAATGCATTTCGATATTTAGTGTCATTGACAAATTTCCCCCATCACGGAAAGATTTCAAGCACACATTGAAACATCAAACATAAGAGTTGTCTCTAGTGCAACTTGGCAAGTATTTATGAATTGAAGAGGCCCCAAGTGTCTAAGAAAGTGGAAAAGGAGAGGAAAAAGAAGTTCTTGGATATTCTATGAATATGGTAGAAGATAAGAAAATCAGAAAAACATCAAGTCTGGAAAAAGGAAGAAAAAAGATGACAACCAGAAAGGTTCTAATAAGAAGGCAAAACTTGTGTGTTAGAATTTCAACAAACCGAGTCACATGAAACGTGATTGTCGTTTAAGGAAGAACAAGAATGGTACAAGTACATCTAGAAATTGCACTATTGGACAAGGATCTAAGGATCAAGGTCCAAAACCATAACAAGCTCAGAATTTTATTCATAGAAATACTAGTTCTATTATATATATATATATATATATATATATATATATATATATCATGTAACACTAATTCCTGAAACATTTTCTGTGCAGGATGATGATTATTCTTGGTGGATTGACTAGCGGGCGACGATTCATGTATGTAAAGATCGCCAATGGTTTAAGGAGTATGACGTAGTAAATGATGGTTATGTGATGTATATAGGAGACCATCACAAATAACATGTTGTTGGTCGTGGTTCTATGTCTTTGTTATTTAGGCCTGGAAAAAGTCTTCATCTTAGTAATGTAGCACATGTTCCTAAGAATGTGAAAAACTTGGTGTCTGTTGGTGTATTAAATAAATGTGGTTATAAACAAATTAATGAGTTTTATAAGTGTATCTTATCAAAGTATGGTACATTTGTAGGATTTGGGTATGTTACTTGTGGTATGTTTAAGTTAAATGTAAATAATAATGTTGCAGATTATGTATGTATGTATGTGTGTATATATATATATATATATATATATATATATATATATATATATATATATATGGCTTGTTCTAGTATTGATGAATCTTTTCTTTGGCATGCTCGTTTAGGACATATACATTATAAAAGAATGCTTCAAATGTCTCAAAATGAATACCATCTTTTGATGTTACTAGAAAAATGTAAAACTTGCATGTTAACTAAAATAACTAGACAACCTTTTCCTAATGGTAAAAGGAATTATGTTATGCTTAAATTAAGTCACATTGATCTATGTGATTTGCATTCATCTCAATCTTTAGGAAATAAGAAATACATATTATTCTCGTTTTTGCTATGTATACTTGTTACATTCTAAGGATGAAGCCCATGATAAATTCAAAATTTATAAAAATGAAGTTGAATTGCAACAAAATGATTTAATCAAAAGACTTCACAATGATTGAGGTGGAGGGTATTATGATCCTAGTTATTTCCAATCTATTGGAATTATACATAAATTAACTGTGCCATTTACTCCTCAACAAAATGGGATTTTTGAAAGGAAAATAAGAGTTCTAAAGGAAATGGTGAACTCTATGTTGTCTTACTTAGGTTTGAGTGATGGATCCTGGGGAGAACCTATCCTAACTGCATATTATCTTTTAAATAGACTCCCAAACAAAAGGAACAAGATAACTCCCTATGAACTTTGGTATAAAAAGAAACCAAACTTAGGATCTTAATGTTTAGGGTTAATGGGGTGTTGTGAGGCTGACTAAACTAAAGATGAAGACTTTGGGTGAAAGAGGTATTGATTGTATCTTTATTGCATATGCTGAGCATTCCAAGACTTATAGGTTTTATGTTATAGAAACTACTTCTTTAGTTTTAGTTAACAATGTTATAGAATCAAGAGATGCAATATTTGATAAAAAATTGATATTCATCCATACCTAGATCAAAGGACCCGATTCCTAATTCTAGTGGAAGTACCAAGGAAGTTGTACCTGATTCAAATGAATCATCTGAGCTTAGACGAAGCAATAGACAAAGGAAAGCTAAATCATTTGGTAATGATTTTCTGCTTTAACTAGTTGAGGGTTCTAGAGATGAAATTGCAAATCATTATTCATATTATGTTAGCGTTCAAGAAGATCCTAAAACATTTGATGAAGCAATTAAATCTCAATATGTTGCTTTCTAGAATGAATCAATAAATGATGAGATGGATTCTATCATGGGTAATAATACTTAGGTTTGTCTGATCTTCCGTCCGGATGCAAAACTTTGGGTTGCAAGTGGATATTCAAAAGGAAAATGGAAGTTAATGGAGCAATTGACAAGTTTAAAGCTAGATTGGTTATTCAAGGCTTTAGATAAAAACCCGGCATTGATTACTTTGACACTTATGCTCCAGTTGCTCATATATCCACCATTAGATTGTTGATTGCCTTAGCATCAATTCATAAATTCTTCATTCACCAAATGGATGTTAAAACAACATTCTTAAATGATAATTTAGAGGAAGAGGTATATATGATACAACCTTAGAATTTTATTATGCCTGGAAATGAGCATAAGGTTTGTAAGTTGGTTAAATCGTTGTATGGGATGAAGCGAGCACCAAAACAGTGGCATCAAAAGTTTGATGATGTTTTCTTGTCACATGGTTTCAAGCTGAATCAATCAGAGAAGTGTGTATATGGTAAATTTGATGTTTCTGGTAGTGGAGTGATCATATGTCTGTATGTAGATGATACGTTGATCTTTGGTACTGATCAAATGCTAGTTGATATTATCAAAGAGTTTTTTTTATCATCTTAGTTCTCCATGAATGATATGGGTGAGGCAGAAGAGATTCTTGCAATAAGAATTAAGCATGAACATCAAGGAATATCAATTTCACGGTCTCATTACATTGAGAAATTGCTTAAGAAATTCAATTGTTTAGATTGTTCTCCTATGAGTACTCATTTTGATCCAAGTATGAAACTTATGCCAAATAATGGTGAAGCAGTTTCACAACTTGAGTATTCAAAGGTTATTGGATGTTAAATGTATGTTATGGCCAGCACAAGGCCTGATATTGCATTTTTTGTAAGAAAATCAAGTAGGTTTATTAGCAATCCTATTACTCATCACTGGCAAGTAATAAGGAGAGTGTTGAATTATCTTAAGAAAACATAGACTTTGGTTTGACTTATATAAGGTTTCCTTTTGTTATTGAAGGATATGCAGATGTTAGTTGGATCACTAATGTTGAGGATCACTCTTTTACAACTGGTGGGTGTTTCTTCTTGGTGGAGGTCCCATTTCATGGGCTTCTAAGAAAAAACATGTATAAAATTCAAACATGGAATCTTAATTTGTATCCCTTGCAATTGCTGGAAAAGAAACATAATGGTTAAGGAATTTGATATATGAAACTCCTTTGTGGCAAAGCTAATTTCACCCATTTATATACATTGTGATAGTTCTGCCACTTTGAGAAAGGCATATGGTCAAGTTGTTGGGTTTTGGTCATAAGACATCCTATGTGCTCATACAAACCCTAATGCTTGGATCTAGGTTTCTCTATTGTACATGCTTTGAATCCAAGACTATAAACCCTAATTCTAGCATACATATAATCATATTAACATGAGAATAAGTTTATAGTGTTACCTTGATTGTTATGTAGCAATAACAATCCCAAATCTCCTTGTATTGAC
The DNA here is from genome assembly GCF_052625555.1 of Lactuca saligna. NCBI lineage: Eukaryota > Viridiplantae > Streptophyta > Magnoliopsida > Asterales > Asteraceae > Lactuca > Lactuca saligna. Next base: position 25,359,000 of record NC_136422.1, read on the forward strand.
TTTGGAATGCTTAGAGTCACAAGTGTCACTCCTCTAATGGCTCACAAACACCATAAGCAAGAGGATGAAGAGGAGAGAGGATGGAGGCTGCCAAAAACGTGTAGAAACCCTTACAAGAAGCTTAGCCACGTTTTTGAGCCTTAAGGGGTCTTAATATAGTTGGGCTATTAGGGTTATCTAACAAGGAAACCCTAATTTGGATGCTTAAGCCCTAAGCAACCCATAGAATCCTTTTATTAAGCCCATGGACGATTTCCTTATGGGTTTCCCATTAGAATTCGTCCATCCCTTAATACAAGGCAATCCATGGCCCAAATTGCAATTATCTTATAATTACAATTCCAGTCCCTTAAGTTTAATTAATCTCTTTTAGTCACAAAACTAATTACCAATTAATTATTGACTAATATTAATTAAACAATATGATTTCTCCTTTAATATATTATTCCCATAATATATTAATAAATCATATTTAATCCTTACTCTCCATAATTCATCCTATCAAGTTGCTTTGGTGAAGGCAACCCAAAAGGACCATGCACCATCGGGTCAAGTACATACCAAAATAGTTATGGACTTAGACACTAATCCAATAGTCTCCCACTTGGATAAGTCTAACAACTATTCTGCGTATGACTTCAGATCCTGATCTGCAATCGTAGCTTTCCAAAGCCGCTGTCAACTCTGATCATATCAGATACGCGTGTCCTTAGATAAGGGATCATATATTCCTCCATTCTAGATATCGTCTGAGATATGATTTCTAATCATTCTCTTTGTACTACTTCTCGATTTCTGATTTATGACAACAGACTAATTGAACAAATCAAATTAGCCCTAGCCCGGCCGAGCATTTACGTATGTCATCACTAAACCATCGAGGGGCCCAAAGATATCACTTTTATCCTACCTTGGATAAAAGGAACGGATAAACTTTGATACAATGCTCGCTTGCACTCACTAACCAAATCACACACAACAATATGTTTTATAACACCAAGTTACTAGTGCGTTTACATATTATCAATGTGCAACCGATTCGCAAGATACAACTCACACATCTCGGTTTCAAGAATATAAGATGTTATCGTCTCACCAATCACTCGCAATACAATTCATGGAGTGATCCAAGTGAGCGTGGGTTTAATCCAATGCTCAAATCATATTCATAAGCACTCATGAACGTTGCAGCAAACATTTGCTTATGTCTAATACTCTTCTAGACAATCCACACACCAATTCACGACAATCTTCATTCATACCTACTTCCAACATATGAACGACTGTGGCCCATTCGAATAATTCGATTATTCTTAATAAACTCAATTATTCTGGAAGTCAAAACATGCAAGGTGAAACACAAGAATAATACTAATCCCATATGGCCTCAAACCTTTGAGTATAAACAAAACACGTTTTATTTATCACCATATCGATTACTCATTATTTGTCATTTCGGGTAATCAACTTCTTACTTGAATCATTACACTTGTCCCATGCTCCTAGCATGCACACAATGTTTACCTATGGTTCTTACTTTTGTGAAATAGAAAAATTGAACACATTTCCAATCATTCTCATTTCACAACTCCAAATCCATTTTCTTAAGTGTAAGAATATCAAATTCTTGTTACTTATAGAATATACTAGATTCTAACACTTTATGCAACGATCCTTTCGTAATGTCACTACACCAAAGTCTCAAAGACTATTGCCAATGATATTACAAAGTCCTCTATCGGAGATTGTTACAAGACAATTCCTTAGATATGATGTCTCTCTCTCAAAGTACATTCCTTTGAACATCCTTTTGCATAAAAGTTTCTAATCTAGACATAGATTTTCAATATTTACTTCCCAATATGGACACACTTCCATATTTTTTCATATGACAACTCATTCTTAATAGAATCTTATCTATTCGTAATGATGCCGATATTGTCCATCCAATATGAAACATTTCCATAATTTCCAATACTATACTTCCAACTACTCACAAGCGACCAATCCTCGTCGAACTTTGGATTGTCCTTTGATAGTTGTTTAATTATTTTAGTCAAAACCGATTCTAGTCACTTTTCCCTCTAAATGCGCTAGACATTTGGAAAATTTTAGAATGGTAAAACATTAAATCATTTGCAATCGATCCTATACTCGAAGCGTATGGGACATGACGCATAATGTTTTATTTGCTATGTTCTCAAAATTCAAATTGTGAAGAGGAATGCCGTAATCATAATCGAAATTTTAAGAACACACTATGTACCCTTGACTAAATTTATTAACACTCCACAACCTAATCCTTTAGATTTGAAATGAAGCATAATATTCTCTCCCTTAATTATAGCAAAACAACCTTTCAACTCTTACAACTTTGCAAAGTATGACTCTTGTTTTCTATAATTAATATTGCCAACTATGCAATACGTGCCTTAATAATCATACAATCATAACATTTATGCTCCCACTATCATGATGATTATTATAAAACATAACACTTATGCTCCCACTAGCTTCGACATGTATTCATAAACATCTTAACTTTCAGAAAAACAATACTTATTGAATTTCTTAAGTTCATGTTTCTAATACTTAGTGCTTTGATAATCTTTTATCAAGGCTTCTTGAACTTATACACCTTTGCCTTCGATAGTTCATATGTGTGTCTAAACAATTAAGACTAATTGCCAAACCTCACAATTCAAATTATGGAAAGGGATGCCGTAACCATAATCGAATTCGAGAATGCAATTTTACAATCACTATCTTTTAAAATCTTTCTTAGTGAAAGCATTTTCTCACAATCATTTTCATGAAGGAGGAAATCTTATGACACTTAGATTTAAACAGTGTATATGTTCCTATCCATGTGAATTTGTTAAAACCAAAGTTTACGACAAATTCAAACTCATATGGATCGAACTTTCTTAATCTTGATTTCTTGCCTTATGGTAGCACAGCTGCCCACCACGTTTTCCAAGTAGTTAAGCAGCTCACCTTTTTCCTATCAATGTACTTTCCATTGATCAAGGTCCTTTCCTTTCATGCATTCAAATGAGAACTCATAGGACTCACATGCATAATTAACTCGATTGGATTGGCACAGAAACAAAATAATGTCTTCACGATGGGTTGTAAACCTCAACTCGTGTGCTAGTGATGATCGATAAGGTTTATTTGATTTGTTCTTGAAACTTTTCAAGACTATTAAGACTCCCACTGACTCCTTGACATATACGATTCTCTTGTCAATAAACATTTGTTGACAACCAAATATTCAAGAGTTAGTGTAGCTTTTATCAAAACAAAACACTTCATAATTTTGGTCTTAGTTGGTCTTTGTCTTATCCAAGACATCACAACTTTTCCACAATTGATGAATGTTATAAACCTTCTTAATACTATTCACTCATTGTCATAATCTTAACTTTAAGACTTGTTATTGGAACGAAGTATGATTGTCTTCTTGATTTGACCATTTCATCAATCTTTGATTCCTCTTCTTGGACATACGATTGTACCAAGACTCACTTAGAGGATCAATTGAGATATGGTTCTTAATCATTAAGACCTATCATAAAGCATAAAAGCTACTCTCCCTTCTTCTTAGAATGGAGAAACTCTTATCTTTCTGCTTACTTGATTCTTCTTATTCGTTTTGCTATTGATCTAAACCCTTTAATCAATTCAAAATTACACTTAATCTTGTAAGTGTAATCATATTTACTAAGCCTTTAGTAAATCATGACGAATATCTTTGTTACTCTTATGGTGGACTTGATCAACACACAACTTTGTGTACTCGATCTCCTAGTCCTTCACTTGACACTTTGTCAATGAATTAGTCCAATTTCCAAATACGAAATTTCTCATTCATCGTGCATCCACGTTGCATGATTCCAAGTTTCTGTCCAATTGAAACTTGGGCGATGAGAAACTCTCCCTATTTGGTAAATTCTTGACATTTCCATAAATAACATAACTAAGAATCATATCCATTCGTTGTAGAAATACGCAAACATCAATTTTCACATAACGATTTCATTGCAAGGAAGTAAACAAATAAATAAGTCAAACAAAATTTATTTTATTTATAAAAGCAGCGGAAAAACATTTGTCCTTACAATGCAAAATCTATTGAAAACTATGTAAAAAGAAAATTCCTAACTCTATCATAACTATCTAAGCTCAAAATCCAATCTTCAAGTCCATGAGATCGAGATCCATCTCTTGTGATTAGATTCATCTTGCTTTCTTATCAAGCTTCCTTTCTTTTCACCGATCCTTCAAAACATTCAAATGCAATCTTATCACATCATGTATTAAGAATCAATGAATAGGAACTTAATGGAGTTAGATAGTGGATTCTTACCTAAAGCGTAGTCATACTTTTGACTCTCCCATCTCTTAGATCTCTTAGGTAAATAAGGAAACTTCGTCTCCAATGCCCCTTCTCTTGGCAATAAAAGCAAATTGACTCCTTTGGAATAACACATGGAACTACTTCAGACATCGCCTTTCTCTTATGATCAAACTTTTCGATCATTGCATGTCTTTCATTGCCATTGTCTATATCCATAGAGGTCTTGAAGGCAGATTCACCAATCAACTTTGCTTTTCTATTGCGCCAAACCATTGCTGATTCAGCAGCAATAAGCATGTAGGTGAGATCTATAAGGTTCACGTCGCGGTTCATCATATAGTACTCTCTTACGAACTCACTATATGAGTTAGGAAGTGACCGAAGAACCCAATCAACAGCCATCGCTTCACCGGCAATGGATCCCATCATTCTTAATCTATCAATGTGTGACTTCATCCCTAAGACGTGTGCACACACCGACTTGCCCTCTTTATGTTTACGTGCCAAAAGGGCTTGAGTGATATTGAATTTTTTAATTTTACAATCTTGTGGGTTAGGGAGAATAATTGGAGGAGGAGGCGGAAGTGAAGCATGATTTCTTGTTCCTCGAACGAATCGTGGAATATCATCTTCACGTGGAATGCTTGTTCCACGGGATTTGAGAAGACCATAGTTGTCGAACTTTGACATCGGGAGAAAAACGAATTCAAGTTAGTTGATTGATTGAGTCCTTGGTAAATCACCCAAATGAAATTCCAAGGCTAGGACCCAACACAATATCCTACAACTCGGGAGAGGGATGCCGTAACCCAAATTGCAGAACATTTGAAGGTAAGTGAATGACGATTCACTAATTTCCACCATGAAAAAACGAAAAAGAAATTTAAGTTTTAAATCTATGAAAACTCCTAGATCCTTTGAGATTCATTGAACATTTCAATGACATGTTTAAATCTCGATATGCCCCTCTTGTTTGTGACTGGGATGCTGAGGATCACAAAGCGGGTGTGAATAACCATGCAAACTACATGGTTCCCTCACATGTTACAATCACCTATTCGATGTGCCGGTAAACCACACACGCTCCACCGAACTATGACAAACATTGAGTCACCCTTTGCTACCTTTGCTTAGAACCATTTAGTGTGCCGGTAAACCACACACGCTCCACTAACGTCTTCGCAAGGGCACAAAGTGTAATTTCATGGAATTGCATCAATTCACTTTTGCCTAAGTAACTAAGATTGGGAATTTGAAAAACATTTAGTTACTTTGTGTTTCATTATACTTATAATGGAAGGTTTCGTCCTATCCTACCCGTTCGGCTAACGACCCTCCACTAGTCAAGAGTGCGGTGGGTAAGAGTGGATACCCATTCAATCGCCATTTTATAGGCAATTTCCTTAAACACCCCTTATAGACTAGCTTCGTGAATGAGGCCTACTAACGGTAAGATTGACTTTTACTCATACTTATATATAATGTTAGACTTTTAATGTTATATATAGTATAGGGTGTATTTTATACTTTTTAAAATACTATATGGTTAACTTTAACAATTACACTTTTAATTCAATTAAAAGGTTAACCTAAACCTTTATGGATTCATTAAATCTCTTTTAATTATACACCTTAATTAATTAATAAAACCATAAGGGTGTGATTTGAACTTTTTCAAAACTATACTAGAGTTTTAGAATTTAACATTCCTAATTAAACTTTTAATCAACTTTTAAATTCCAAAACTTGAGGGCAAGTTTTGAAACATTTCAACACATTAGGGTTTAGAATTTAAATATACATCAAAATTAAACTATTTAATCAAAATTTAAATTCCAAAACTTGAGGGCAAGTTTTGAAAACTTTTTTCAAAACATTAGGGTTTTAACTATTTAAATTTCAAAACAACAAAACTTTTGGGTTCAAATTTAAAATATAAAACCTAAAGGGATTAATTTGAAACTATTCCAAACTTTGTCAAGAATATTCTAGATCACATAATTCAAATAAGGCAATTAACTATAATTGGTGATTATCTAATTAGATCTAGTTCAAATTCTTGCAAGATAATGATCAAATAATTTCCATAACTTAACATATATCAAATAAGGTAACAATTATCTAATTAGATGACCAAAATCTTTTATTTTGACAAGGATAATCATAAGGGATTAACAAAATTCGAATTTTATTAAGTTTAAACAATTATGGTAATTATCCTAAGTCATAATAGGTAAAAATCCCGAAAATCCGCCTGTCTGATGAGTTGACTCGTCGAGTCAGCCTTGGACTCGTCGCGTCTGCATGGACTCGGCGAGTTCAGCCATGGACTCAGCGAGTCCAACCTCCAGAATCCAAAAAATCGAATTTTCCAGTTATATCAAGCATCAATACAATAGAAACCAATCTAGTCTCTGATACCACTGTTGGGTTTTGGTCATAAGACATCCTATGTGCTCATACAAACCCTAATGCTTGGATCTAGGTTTCTCTATTGTACATGCTTTGAATCCAAGACTATAAACCCTACTTCTAGCATACATATAATCATATTAACATGAGAATAAGTTTATAGTGTTACCTTGATTGTTATGTAGCAATAACAATCCTAAATCTCCTTGTATTGACTTTGGAATGCTTAGAGTCACAAGTGTCTCTCCTCTAATGGCTCACAAACACCATAAGTAAGAGGATGAAGAGGAGAGAGGATGGAGGCTGCCAAAAACGTGTAGAAACCCTTACAAGAAGCTTAGCCACGTTTTTGAGCCTTAAGGGGTCTTAATATAGTTGGGCTATTAGGGTTATCTAACAAGGAAACCCTAATTTGGATGCTTAAGCCCTAAGCAACCCATAGACTCCTTTTATTAAGCCCATGGACGATTTCCTTATGGGTTTCCCATTAGAATTCGTCCATCCCTTAATACAAGGCAATCCATGGCCCAAATTGCAATTATCTTATAATTACAATTCCAGTCCCTTAAGTTTAATTAATCTCTTTTAGTCACAAAACTAATTACCAATTAATTATTGACTAATATTAATTAAACAATATGATTTCTCCTTTAATATATTATTCCCATAATATATTAATAAATCATATTTAATCCTTACTCTCCATAATTCATCCTATCAAGTTGCTTTGGTGAAGGCAACCCAAAAGGACCATGCACCATCGGGTCAAGTACATACCAAAATAGTTATGGACTTAGACACTAATCCAACACAAGTGTATAACGGAAAGTCATGACATTTTGGTGTAAGACACAACATGGTACGTAAGCTTATAACTCATGGGATCATATTTGTTGATTGGGTTTGATCTTAATAGAATTTAGCTGATCACTTGACAAAAGGGTTGACTTAATAGGAAAGTTTGTGATAAGGATGGATTTAAGGCTCACTTCATATCTATATGGGTGAGATACCCAATCCCCTTCTAATACATTGTTAGAAGTTGAATTCAATGTGGAAAGCTTGCATATGGAGATTGGAGCACTTTTATGTTACTACATCCCAAGTTATGTGCTTATAACATGTAAAGTTAATGTAGGTTGAGTTATATTCGTAATAGTTATTTTGAAAAAGTGCATTACCGGTGCATGGTTTAGAAGAACTACCTATATGAGTATGAAGTGTTTCCGTTTCAGAAAGCTTGGGCTAGGCTTTTATGCATTCATGAATGGATAGGACACATGACTCTAATAGTGTCAAGTTGAAACATTAGAATTTGTGTAAAACTTATGTGTATAATATCTTCAGTTACTCAAATAAGTTGATGGGTTTAATCCTTAGGACACCCAGATTCGCGAGTATTTGAAACGTCTGCTATACTAATATGAAGATTCAATCTTCAAGACTTTTTCATTTATGCATGAGTTTGGTTTTGTGTTTGTTATTTTAGTCAATTAATTTATACACTAAAATGGAGGAGGAATGTTGATAATTTTAATATTGTTAGCATATTTTAGTGTAATATTATGTTGCCGAGACAGATCGGGTTCAATTAGCCATTCGAGATTGGAGGTGCGGAGTGCATACTCGGAGTGTTAAATGTGAACTCGGGTATACGGGGGTATGGGGGTAGTGCCCCTGAGTGCGGGGTTCCAAGGGGCAACTCACATGGCAAGGTCTAGGGACAACGCCCCTAGCGGGGTCCAAGGGGCAAAGCCCCTGTAATTCAAATCAAATATCTTGGATTATTTTATTTCTAAATTCGTGTACCCTTGGCTATAACTATAAGGGATGAATTACAGATTTCAGAAAGTGAAGTTATTACGATCCAAGCAATATCCAAGTATTATTGTTATTCCAAAATCCTTATTTTCTAACAACAAATTTGAAAGATGAGCAACATTACATGGATGTGGATAGTCTAAAGGTATTTTTTGAAAAAAAATTCAATTGAAATGAAGTACTAAAAATGACCATATATGACCAAAATTGATAATTGGTTACTCTCCAAATTTATTTTTCCTATTTCTTGTGTCACTGACTTGAAATATGTTAGGTGTTGCTCAATATCATGCATATCATAAGACTTGTGCCATTTATATTCAAGTAACAAAAGATTAACAGATATTATAAACTTTGAAATTTAATAATTATTTTGAAATTTTATAATGAATAGAAACAACCCCTGCTTTAAAATTTTGTTGTTTGTTATAAAATCAAAGCATTATACCATGATTTTCTTGACACATGTACAATGCATATAAAGGGATTTAGTCGACAGATTTGTATACGAAATCATTTTTCTAGTAATGAACCACGTTTCATATATTTGTTTGTCTACTATATCTCTGCAACCATTCTTACTAAATACATATATTTCTCATAGATCATTTCCTTGTGATCTCATACAATTCAAGTCTTCACATAAAATATAACAAACATCCACCAGGATCATCATCATTTCCCTTGGTTTAAAGAGGATGAAACATCCAATGTCTTTTGTAGCAGATTACTCAAAGCACCCAATGACGAAACACCATCAAAATTCTGCAATGGCACTGCTCCTCTTACCCATACAACTGTTCCGGATTCTGATCCCATCCATGTCTGTTTAGCATCCTTCAGATTAGCCATGGGTACAGCAGACGAAACATACTCTATAGGGACCAAACAGTTAGCGAAAAGGGTGTTTTTTGTAGCAGTCAAATACGTTCCCCAGTAACATGGTGGAGAAAGGTTGCCGACGGCTTCCAAATCTATTTCAAAAAGATCCTCCTCATCCTCCTCCTCCTCTCCTTCTTCTATATATTTCTCTTCTTTCATGTCTGCAACACTGCCTTTACTGGATGTACCTTGTTCTAGCTCACAAGTAATGAGTTGAAGAGTTGGAGCTATTTTGTGCATCTGGTTTTTTAGGACCATGCATGGCGGCTTTTATTTGTGTGGTAAGAGGTAGGTAGGTGGTAAGTAAAAGATCTACAACAAAAACTACAACCATACGTGTTTTTTTCTTATTTAAAAAAAGTTACAACCATAAGTTCAAGACAATTTGGTGGTGGGTGATTTCATCGGTGTTTTAGCTGCTTTCTAATCCTATCTAATGTATTATTAGCTGCGACTTTGGAAGGCGAATTAGAACTTTCATATTGGCTTTTAAAATATATATATTCGGTTTCCGTCATTGATAACCACATTGAAAATTATAAATCTTGTTTTAATAAAGAATAGGTCCCAATTACTATCTAGTTACCAATTTCAATAAGCGTCATGGAAATTTTGCACCTAATTCAACTAAAAATGTCAGCAAAAGTAGAGCCACCCACCTGAACAGAAAAACTGAAAGATGTTAGGCACTTCCATGTGATCTCATGGTTGCAGCCAATTCAACAACCAAAGTGTGTATAATATGATTATCATTATTTTAATGATTTTCTTATTTAATAATAACGGTTCATCAACCACTAACCTAATTCTTTTTTTCTTTTAACCAGCTTTTTTCATTAATCAAGATGACAACATCGAACATCCAAACTTCTTTTACAAAAAACATTTTTCATAATTAAACCCATTATGGGTTTTCGAATGAAGAAACATATATAATAGGATGAACTAAAAAATGTGAGTATATTGGTTTGCTAATAACAAATCCTAAATACACTAAAATAACATGTTTTTATAATCAATGGCATATGATTGCTGCGATCTTTCTTTCCGGACTAATTATTTACATTAGTTGTATATAAATGTAATTTTTTTTTTTTTTTTTAGTTTTACTAATAATCAATATTATTTATGATCAAAAAGTTATTATATTGAAGACAAAATTGTAAAAATAGTCCCTATGGTTTCTCATTTATATGGTTAAGGTCTAAATGTTTGAAAAGTTGTATATTTGGTCATTTTCAACAATTTTTATCGTGGGTTTGTCCCTTTTCCTTTAAGTTTAACTGCTTGATTTTTAACTTCTTTAAAATGACAATTTTAGTTTTACGAACCACTTTTGCAGTTTTATCTTTTACCATACTATAAGACTACCCCAATTGGAGTGATTTCCGCAAGCCGCATAAATTAAAAAAAAAAAAAAAAAAAAAAAAAAATCAAAACTAAAAGATATTTGGTGACTTGGGCCGCATACACAACCTAAGATCGACAAACCTCACATCTTTTGAACAATATTATTTAGTGGTGGAGTTTAATTACTTTGTAATTAAAACTAATTTTGTTAGTAATTGCTTTTTATTTTGAGTAAAAAATAAATAAAGTATATCAAAATACGTGATTAATTTTTCTCTATGATATGATACCAATATCGATATTTGTTTTTAAAATATTTTTTAATATAAAATTGGATTGGGTTGTATTGGTAATGAAAGTAAAAAAATTAGGTTTAATTGAGTTGTAGATGTGGAATAGAGAGAAAGTAGTTTTTTAATATATGATTGGGATGGATAGGGATGTGAATAAGGATAGTTTAAGGGCTATTTTTTCTTATTTGATTGAAGTATTATATATTAATAAATATTATTTTTGATATATAATATTATATATTATAAGGGCCATTTTTTCATACATTCTTTTTTATTTGATTATTTGATTGAAGTATTATATATTAATAAATATTATTTTTGATATATAATATTATATATTAATAAATATTGTTTTATTGGATTATTAATTTATTTTAGTTAATTCTTTTTTTAATATTTATATTAGACTAATTATTTTTTATTGAATTGCTATATATCAATAAATATAGTTTTAGATATATAATATTTATATCATAATAAATATTAGATTACTGGATTCTTAATTTCTTTTAGTTAATTTTTGTAATTCTTTTTTTAAAATTATTTTTTACTGGATCATTATTTTTAATTTATTATTTTCTTCATATACTAAATATTATTTTATTAGATTATTAATTTATTTTTAATGCATAATATTACTTCTTGTTAATTTCTTTGGTTTCACCATAAAGTCGTAGGATACGTAAAATCGTCGTCTCTTGTCATCGAAATCGCTAGAATCACTGTCAAATACCTTCATTACAAGTAGTTATAATAAGGAACCATAGGAAAAACATCACCACCATCACCCGATCACCAACACCACTTATAATTGTTATAGGTGTTTGTTGCGTATTATGTGAGATATGAAGGATTTCAGTGGATTATGAAAAAGTTATCGCATGTGGATACGAGTGATGCTAAGTGTAACAGGTTGGTGAGGTTTCTGTTGAACCTTCGTTGAAGGTGTTTAGCGGTGATCCTGTTGAATTTTGATTTTTGACGACGAGAAATAGCATTTTGCGTATTCCGACGACTTTGTGGTGAAAGTAATAAAATTAAAAAAAAAATAGCATCCATTGAAAATAAAATAATAATCCAATAAAATAATATTTATTATATGAAAAAAATAATAAATTAAATGTACTAATTCAATAAATTAATAATTCAAAAAATAATAAAAAAGAAATTACAAAAGTTAACTAAAAGAAATTGATAAACCAATAATGTAATATTTATGATATAAATATAATATATTAAAGATAATATTTATATATTATAATACAATAAAAAATAATTAGTCCAACAAAAAAGAAATTATAAAAAGAATCAACTAAAAGAAATTAATAATCCAATAAAATAATATTTTGTAATATATAATAATCTCATAATATAATATTTATGATATAAAGAATATATATTAAAAACTATATATAATGATATATAATAATTTAATAAAAAATTACTCCAAAAAAATGAATTAATTAAAATAAATTAATAATCCAATAAAACAATATTTATTGATATATAATATTATTTATTAAAAATAATATTTATTAATATATAATACTTCAATAAAATAAAAAACAATGTATGCAAAAATGATCCTTATAGTATCGTAAAAGACAAAACTGCAAAAATGATCTCTAAGGGTAAATTTATCATTTTAAAGAAGTTAATAACCAATCAGTTAAATTTAACGCAAAAGGGACCAAAACCGCAATATAACTTGTTGAAAATAACCAAATTGTCAACTTTATTTGGACCTTAAGAACATAAAATAAGAAACTACTGAGACCATTTTTGTAATTTTATCTATATTAAAAGATAACTCCGTCTTTTATAAACAAGTTAATTAAAAAGGTTATAAATATTAAAAAGGTTATAAATATTAAAAAGGTTATTGTCACTGTAGCCCAACAATGTTTCGTATATTTGTTTAAATGGTCCCTCGTCACTTTTTTTTTTTTTTTTTTTGCCTTTAAAGGGTACGAATTCATGTTTTTAGGGTTTAAAAAGTCCTTTTAAGAAAATGAAGGGGTCACCCGGTGAACCCCTTCCTACTCAGCATGTTTAAAGTTAAAAAATGCCACCTCATCAAGTCTCTTATCAATTAAGCGCTCTCTCTCTCTCTCTCTCTCTCTCTCTCTCCCTCATCCCTACATCGCCGGGAAGCCCTAATTCCCTGTTTCCTTCCACCGATGACTGCCTATATTATTCCCTTTATTCATTCCCAGCCAAGAACATATGGCTTCCCATCAAATTCACAGCATTAATCGGTGGTTGCTACAACCTCAAAACCACCTTGCACTGTCACACCCTACCGTCATTCTACCTCCCTCTCTTTCTTATAATAAACACCCATTTCCTCTATCGGTTCCTATTAAAAAATAACCCCAGCACCTATTCCATTCTTCAATTTTTGACAAGAACAATAAAGAGAGAGAGAGAGAGAGAGAGAGAGAGAGAGAAGGCGATTTCATAGATTATTTCCTCGCACATCATATTTGTCACAAGCAGCATCATATAACTCATTCACAGTTTCCTACCTAATAAACTCATGCAGATTCCCTCCAGACAAGGCGATTTCAACTTCCAAATGCTTAAACATCCAAACCCCAGATCGAACAGACTTTGTGATAGCATTTTTCAAGAATCAAGGCTTCACAGAAACCCAAATATCTCGTTTAGTGCGAAAGTTTCCCAGGGATCTCACATGTAATCCCCAAACAAACCTTTTTCCCAAATTTGAGTTCTTACATTCTGTAGGACTTTCAGATTCTGATATTGTCAAGATACTAATTGGAAGACCTAAATCCCTTTATAAAAGCTTGAAAAATAGTATAGAACCTACCTTTAACTTACTTAGATATTTACTCCAATCCAATGAAAAAACTCTTCTTGCAATCAGGAGGTGTGAGTGGGTCTTGGATTTGGATTCCCAAGCAAATGTGATTCCAAATATGCAATTATTGCGTGATTTTGGTGTGCTTGGATAAAAGATACTTTATGTATTAACTTACCACCATAGAGATATTTCAGATACTAAAGAACAGTTCAAAAAGGTCGTGGAAGAAGTTGTGGAAATGGGCGTTGATCCTTTGAAAACAAATTCCATGTCAGCTGTTCACGCACTTAGGTTAATAAGCAAGTCCACTTGGGAGAAGATGTAGAATTTTCTTCTACCTGTTGATGATTGATGACTATTAACACCTCCTTGGTTGGCCAAAGATAAGATCCCCTTTCCTTTCCGTCCCATCGACCTCGTTGCCAAACCACCCGAGCCCGAGCCCTGTCGCTGATCATTTCCTTGATCAACCCCACCGAACACCTTTTCACAGCTCACTACCACAACCGAATCAAGAAACCTCGATGCCTTCCCCTTTCTTCCTTCCCTTCAGCCTCATCAAGCCCCATAGGCGAACATGATCGACCAAGGCATCCAGAGTAGCAAACTACGCACCTACGTGCTTCCTTCTAGCCAATCATCGGTCGTTCCCCTTCGACTAATCGATTTCTAGACCCTGATTTCCCGCTTTTTCAATCGATCACACATCTGTGATCATTTTTCCCCTTGGAGAGACGAGGATCAATCCTTTTCCTCCCCAGTCACTACTAGAAAAACAGCCTTTTACAACGCGCAAAACACGACGCTCTTTGATTTATGTTACGCATTAGAGAGTGACATTAAAAAAGTATCATCTCTTCAAAAAAATTTAAGGATAGTGGACACGCATTTGTGCGTGCCCTGAAATAAGTGTTAGAAAAGAAAAAAAAAATACAAACACGGAGGGCGCTTATCTTAAACGTATGACCTCTTCAAATGTCGCTTTATATTTTTGCTTAAACGCGCGTTTTTAAAGGGGGAAAACGAAATCGTGAAATTCTAAAATTTTGAAGAATCCCGCTTCTACCCTCTCTCATCAATATAACCCTTCATTCACTCCTTCCTTCTCTCCGTAAACCCTAATCGCCACCGCCACCTCCACCACCATTGAACCTTAAAATCTGAATCCAAACTTCACTTTAATTCACTCAATCCGGCCCTTAAATTTTAGCAAACCCACCAGAACCCTAAGTCATGCCTTTTATGCTTTCACATCCTTCCTTCCATAGTCGTATGTTATTCTGAATCCTTATTTCTTTTCTCTATCACGAACCCGCCTCTATCGCATCGCTCTGCTCACCGTCGTCGTCTTAGGCTCTTACGCCTCCATCGTGGTCTCTGTGCTCATCGTATCATCATACATGCCATTTATTCTCGTCGTTCTTCTCCTTAACCCTACGCAGGTAAATATCATCAGTACTCCTTCTTATCGTCGTTCTGCTCCTTGACCCTACGCAGAGCGTGGCTATTACCTTCTTGTCCAACGACCCATCAACCCAAATCCTGACATGGCTATCCTATGGCGATTCACCGCCCAATGCCGATGACTATGGCGACGATTGGAATTCAAGATTTTGACCTAATACACTTCATCTGAGAACGACAAGGAAGATTCGATGAATTCAATCAGACGGTCAATTGTTCACTTCTCGAGGTGTGTTACGATCTCTATCTTTTATTAGTTTTGTTTGTAGATTTTGGTATGATGCTCGTTTCTTCAATCCCTTAGAGACATGGCTTTTAACATTTCATCATCATAATTGGATCTGGATCAGTAAACAATAGAGTACATGAAATTGAAATTGAAATTGGTATTATCTAGCTGAATGGACATCGATTTGACTCCAAATTGGAGTCAATCGAAGGATTATTTGGTAATGTGCTCATTCTTTTATTTTCAACAGAGACAAGTTTTGTTGAAGAGACTGATGCCTGCTGCTTTTTAGATTCCATTTTTCTTTCAGTTTACAACATCTTTTATATGTGAGGTGATATTGCCACGACTCTTTTTTTTAATCCACGGATTTTAAACCATATTGACTATTTCGCCTCTCATTTATATGGCCTTCTCCGTCTCTCACTCTTCCACCTAAATAGTTATCTTCCTTTTTTGTACAAACCATCTAAAATGGGGAATTGGAACGGTATAGCCTATTACTAGAAATGCATTAGGAAAAGAGCATATTTAGGTGAAAATGATGGTCACAGGTGATAGGATTCTGTTGGAGATTGTGGTTCAAGGGGATCTCTAGCACTGTGAGATGAGGAATGAGTTCATTTGGTGTAATGGTTTATCAAAAATGAAACATATGCATCCTTTGAATAAATTAATTGCATTCTAAAGATAGATGATGAAGGGCATAACTGTCAATTTACTTTAAAAATCCATGGATGTATAAAAAGATGTGGAATTATCAGCTCCCCTTATATATATATATATATATATATATATATATATATATATATATATATATATATATTAGAATTTCTTTTTATCATAGCATTGTAAATAATAAATATACAATCTTTTATGTACAGACATTCCAGGTCTTGTCTGAGTACCTCCAACTTCTGGATAGCTTATCAGTGTTATCAGCTATACAAGATATGAGTCGTGGTGTGGAGGTAAGATTACTAAGATACCCTTCATATACATTCATCATTATCCTATATTACTTTGCCAGCTGGACATATACGTGTACATCATCTATACTGATACAGTCATCACAAATGTACATTACAAATATGGCTTGGAAGAACTCTACAGAAGTTGGATTCACTTTTATTGGGTAGGATGTTGAGCACAACAGGGGAGGATGTTGAAGACAACCCTATGGCTGATGAAGTTGATAAATCTGATATTTCTGGTCTTACATGGATGAAAGTTCCATGGACTAATCAGCTTGCTGTTAGAATCAAAGATGGTTTGAAGTACAAGTTCATTGGTTTTCGTGATCATGTAGCTTTTCATGGTGATTCATGCATGTATCTTTATTACATGTCAAACATCTTTTTCCTTATCATAGTGTTCTATTTTATTATATTACAGGATGTTATTAGCCTGACCAACTTTATCCAGAATTCCTGTGGGTTAACAACAGAAGAGAAACAACTTTCTATTAGTGGGAAAAACTGGGGAGAAGTTGATTTAAATGGTTGAGACCTTTATCCTTATCTTGTTTTGTAAAATCTCCAAATTAGTATATTGTGGAGCAACACACATTTAGTAATATTGAGATGTAAATGAAACTAGTTAACATGTTATTCATACTAGTATCTTCCTTTCTGAAACTTTTCAGGCAATATGTTGTCTTTTCTTGTTGGTTCAAAGCAAGCATTTGAAGTCTCCTTAGCTGATGTCTCCTAAACACAGCTACAAGGAAAGAATGATGTCATATTGGAATTCCATGTGGATGACACAACTGGTGCAAATGAGGTTCCTCTTTGTTAATTACTTTCAAATTTCTTCCTCATGGTATATGACAGTTTTGATTTTTAACTATCTTTTTTTTTTCTTTTTAATTTGATGCAGAAAGATTCTTTGATGGAGATAAGTTTTCAATTGAAGCCTTCTTATGTTTTTTCCTCTCATCTATCTTTTAATGTTGTTCAGATTGTAACTAATCTTTGCAAATTGATACATACCATGTTATGAAAACTGAAATGTTTATAACCAATTCATATTGAAACTGGTAATTTATTTTCCAATCTAATCTTCTCATTCCTTTACTCCATCTCCCTACAACTTTCTAACATGCTTTCTGATTAATCCAGAATCCAGGTCAACTTAAAGTTCATCCAGGTGGTATATTATGGAAGAAACAAGGAGGTGGTAAGGCTGTTGAAGTTGATAAATCTGATATTTCTGGTCTTACATGGATGAAAGTTCCACGGACTAATCAGCTTGCTGTTAGAATCAAAGATGGTTTGAAGTACAAGTTCACTGGTTTTCGTGATCAGGTAGCTTTTCATGTTGATTCATGCATGTATCTTTATTACATATCAGACATCTTTATCCTTATCAAGTTATCATAGTGTTCTATTTTATTATGTTGCAGGATGTTATTAGCCTGACCAACTTTTTCCAGAACTCTTGTGGGTTAACAACAGAAGAGAAACAGCCCATGACTTTTTCTGATGATATCACAACAATCCTGAGCAGTATCAATCTTAATGGATCCATACAACCCATGACTTTTTCTGATGATATCACAACAATCTAAGAACACTTGATATTTTACAGGGTATTGTTCTTGATTCTTATACTCAATAAAAAAAGAATTTCATATGATAAAAGATTACATTGATTTGTCAATGAATCAACTTATTGGAACTATTCCCTTCTCATATGAGTTTTCTTGCCCTAGGCTATTATGAAGAAACTAGTGGAACTTAGTGGACAGGCTATTATGGATAGGTGTCGGTGCCAGCTTGGAGCATCTAGAAGGAAAAACACTTCTAGGTATGCTGACCTTGAATGACGCTTGAGCCCCTATCTTTAATCTTGTTTTGTCTTTGGAGCCAGGGTTAGAAAGTTATAATAGAAACTAACTTGCCGTTTTTTATAGTTTTGAAGTTTAGACTAGAAGTTAATAAAGGTCATGTGAATAACCTTCAATCAAAACAAATGAAATTTCTTCTGTTTATTTTTTAGTTAATTTGGTAGCTTACTAATTGGGGAAATACTCAAATAACATGATGCCAACGTATGATATATATTTTTATAGGAAAATGAACCATTTATGCTATTATTGAGGGTCATATTTTGTCATTTGTAGATAAAATGTCATTATTTATTTAAATATTATGTTTCTACATGTTTATAGGTAATTCAAAGAAAATTAGTAACTGTGCTTACACTATCCACCTTGATCAATGGCAACATTGGGCCTTGATCAATGTCTTACACATGGACTATCCAAATCCAATGCTTCCTGTTGCATCTTCAACAATAGATGTTACTGGTATGGTAAAGTCATTATTCTTTATAACAACTTGAAGGATTGTTTTGTAAAATTACTCAACTTTTTGTTGTATTATATATTTATACTTTTATTATGCTTACTAGTTTGGCAACATTGTTGATCCTAGACAGCACTTATTTTGTAGTTATGTTTTTTTTGCAGGCAATATAGATACTGTGACTAACTTCATAGATTTAGAGTCCTTGAGTGGTGTTATTAAGGAAGAGTGGAGACAAGTCAGACACACATTTAAAAAAATCAGCACATATCTTGTTTACAGTGAGGCAAACATTAGGTTATTAGAACTATTAGTTTGTAAAATTTTTTTACATCTATTGATTTATTTTATCTTTCCATGCAACAACTATTTGTATGACATTAACTTTTGTGCAATGTATAGTATTTTTTGTATATGGTATTTTATTTTCTATTATGAGACATGAAATGCAAATTTAATTTGAAAACCAGTAAATCTATAAATAATTTTTTTTTAAAAAAAATTTAAAATTACGATACGCGAAAATGTGTGTTGTCTTCATTTATGACATGGCCTTTCTTGACAGGGGCTTCCTTGACACGCATTGCGTGTCATAAACACGCGCGTCGTAAATGCGCGTCGTCTCTCTTTATGACAGAGCCTTCCTTGACGCGCATTTGCGCGTCGTCTGAGCGTTTTACGATGCGCAATGAGCGTCGTAAAAGGCTGTTTTTCTAGTAGTGAGTCGATTTTTCTTACGTGGCAACGATGAGTCGACTTATCAATGAGTCATTATTGACTCACCTGCTTAGTTGGCAAGTGATAAAGGTAGTGTAACCTTCAAAAATAGGTAAAGGTACCAAATTAACCGGTAAAACACAAGTTCGTACCCTTTAAAGGCAAAAAAAGTCACGAGGGACCATTTAAACCAATATACGAAACATTGTTGGGCTACAGTGATAATAACCCATATTAAAATATTCATTTTAGATTATTTGCAATTGATTTGATATTTGAGCCTTATAATAGATTTTGTTGAAATGAATAAACAAGTTTAATTTACATTTATAAAATTTTGACAAAATGGAACTAAAATCAAAGAAAAAGAATTCTCCTTAAGTCATATAAATAAATAGGACTTACACATAAATTAATTATAAAAATAAAAATAAAAAACCCGTTAAGCATCGCACCAAGGGATTAATCAAAATGGATACTACTATATATGTATCTCCTCACTCACATAAATCGTCACATCACGAGAAATAGACAAACACTATTACATTTACATTGGGGTGTATACAAAGCAATTGGAGCTACATATAGAATTTCTCTTACTTTTAACTAAAAACAAATTTACTATAAACAGTTACTTATCCTACTAAATCGAAAGAAGACGATAATATATAGGAGAAAGATGGAAACACATAGAAATTAGTAGAGAAGAATGGATGAAAACGCACAACAAACGAAGACGTAGCTGATTGAAAAACATAATAGATGGAAGGAATAGAGTAGATAGGTGAGGTGGAAGAAAACGATTGAATGATAAAGACAGTGCTCCAATTTCGGTCGATGAGCTGCCGATCCAATCGATAACAGCAAAAAAAGAAGCCACACTCTTGAAAACTTCACACTATTCCTTAACATCACATATATTAATATGTACCCTCTCTAATAAATGAAGGTTTTTTTGTCACTTGTTACACTCTTATTCAATTTGTCAAATGTCATTTTGTAGTTATTTTGAATTAAATTTTATTCCAAATGCAATTTTATGAGTTTTCTATTTTATTAAATTCTACATAATATTTTAATGTAATAATTATAATAAATGTAACAATAAATGAATATTAATTTTATTAATAAACTTACATTTTAAGTTCAAAATTCTCAAAATTAAAGCTCATTAGTTTTTTCTTTATTTAAATTATTTGTTTAAATTTAAAAGATAAAAAACATAATTTTCATTATAATTGTTCATTATTTTTCTTATTTTCTTATAAATTCAAAGTTCTCAAATATTTTGACATTTATATTTAACTTTTTTTTAAAAAAAATTAACTCATATAATAAAAGGTTCTCACAACTAGTATAATATGAAACCGCAATCGACTTAGATTTTTAAACCACAATTTGAAACATAATTGTATTTTTCACTAAAAATAATATAATTTTATTTATATTAAACAACCACATATTTTTAAATATTAGATATAATATAGTGATAACTAATAATCATCAATGCACTTAATATTTTTTGAAATATGTGAAATGAAAATAATTGAATTAAGGAAACTATTCGTTAAAATAAAACCAACTATGCAACTACCATCCATCCAAGGGTGTGTTCGAAAAATTAGTTGGTAGTTTGTAGTTTGTAGCGTTTTGTTAAACGCTACATGAAGTAGCATTTGGATTTTGAGCATTTTGTTTAAACTAAACGCTAGAAGCTTTTAGTGCCGAACGGGACATTCTGTTCAAAATGGAGCGTTTTATCAAACGTTAGAAGCTAGAAGCTCTCAAACACTCCTAAACGTTCCGTGCCGAACATGTCCTAAATGTAAACTATTTGCCGAAATTAAATAATATGTTGGAATTCTAATAAGTCGTGATTAAATCTAGAAGATAAAGTAACTTAAGTATGATAGACACACAAATACAAAAATCATTTTTATACGAAAAGAAAAATATACAAGATGTTATGATTGCATGGGATGTTGCTCTTACCAAGAAACAAACGTTTTCTATAAGTACTTCTTCCCTTTTCCAATTCTACCCCTATTTGATTTTTTGTCTTTTGTTATTTTTTTCCTATTTTGTTTTTTTGTTGTTTTTTATTTGTTTATTTATTTATTTATTTATTTATTTTTTATTATTATTATTATTATTATTATTATTATTATGGAAATTGTTTCTTATGAATAGTGAACTTCCACAATTTTTGTTTATTTTAGTCCCTGAACTTTATGTTTTTTCGCAGAATTGGTCCCTATATTTTAACAACTTTGGTCTTCATTTTTTAGTCATTTTGACACTTTTGGTCCTTGTAATCGATATTTTTATATTTTTTAGGAACCTTTTAATATTTAACGTTTGGCCACAAAACTTTAACGATATGACAACTTTGATCCCTTTTCTATTTAGGAACCTCTTAATATTTAAAGTTTGGCCACAAAACTTTAACGGTTTGACAACTTTGGTCTTCATTTTTCAGTCATTTTGACACATTTGGTCCTTGTAATCGATATTTTTACATTTTTTAAGAACCTTTTAACATTTAAAGTTTGGCCACAAAATTTTAACGGTTTTACAACTTTGATCCCTTTTCTGTTTAGGAACCTTTTAATATTTAAAGTTTGACCACAAAACTTTAACAGTTTGATAACTTTGGTCCTCATTTTTAGCAATTTTGACAATTTTAGTCCTTGTAATCGATATTTTTATATTTTTCAGGAACTTTTTAATATTTAAAGTTTGGCTACAAAACTTTAATAGTTTGACAACTTTGATCCCTTTTCTATTTAGGAACCTTTTAATATTTAAAGTTTGGTCACACCATAATTGTTTCTTATGAATAGTGAACTTCCACAATTTTTCTATTTTAGTTCCTCGACTTAATGTTTTTTTTTGGCAAAATTTGTCCCTTTACTTTGGCAACTTTGGACCTTATTTTTTTAGCCATTTTGATACTTTTAGTCGTTATAATCGATATTTTTACATTTTGTAGGAACCTTTTAATATTTAAAGTCTGGCCACAAAACTATAACGGTTTGACAACTTTGATACCTTTTCTATTTAGGAACCTTTTAATATTTAAAGTTTGGCCACAAAACTTTAACGGTTCGACAACTTTGATCCCTTTTCTAAAAACTTGCTAATTCCTACCGTTTTAATTCTTTAGCCATTTTAACACTTCTGGTCCTTGCAGTCAAAATTTTTATATTTTTTTCATAAAAAACATGAATAAAACGGTCCGGGACAAAACTCGGGCTTGTCATCCTTTCATTTTCTACGTCTGTCATATTTATCGATTCGGAAACAACATTGAAAGCTTCTGACCCTCGCGTAGCGGGGGTAACCTTTCTAGTTATTATTATAGAAATTGTTTCTTATGAATAGTGACTTCCACAATTTTTGTCTATTTTAATCCTTGGATTTTATGTTGTTTTTTTGGTAGAACTGGTCCCTGTACTTTGACAACTTTGGTTCTCATTTTTTAGTCATTTTGACACTTTTGGTCATTGTAATAGATATTTTTACATTTTTTATGAACCTTTTAATATTTAAAGTTTGGCCACAAAACTTTAACGGTTTGACAACTTTGATCCCTTTTCTATTTAGGAATCTTTTAATATTTAAAGTTTGGCCACAAAACCTTAACAATTTGACAACTTTAATGGTTTGACAACTTTGGTCCTCATTTTTTTAGCCATTTTGAGACTTTTGGTCATTGTAATCGATATTTTTATATTTTTTAGGAACCTTTTAATACTCAAAGTTTGGTCACAAAACTTTAACGGTTTGACAACTTTGATCCCTTTTCTATTTAGGAACCTTTTAATATTTAAAGTTTGGCCATAAAATTTTAACGATTTGACAACTTTGGTTCTCATTTTTTAGCCATTTTGACACTTTCGGTCCTTATAATAAATATTTATATATTTTTTAGGAACCTTTTAATATTTAAAGTTTGGCCATAAAACTTTAACGGTTTGACAACTTTGATCCATTTTCTATTTAGGAACCTTTTAATATTTAAAGTTTGGCCACAAAACTTTAACGGTTCGATAACTTTGATCCCTTTTCTAAAAACTTGCTATTTCCTACCGCTTTAATTCTTTAGCCATTTTCACACTTTTGGTCATTTCAGTCAAAACTTTTACATTTTTTCATAAAAACATGAACAAAACGGTCCGGAGTAAAGTCCGGACTTGTCATCCTTGCACTTTCTACGTTTTCGAAAACAACATTGAAAGCTTCTGGCCCCCACGTAGCGGGGGTAACCTTTCTACTTATTATTATTATTATTATTATTATTATTATTATTATTATTATTAATTTTGAACAAAATTTTATTGTTTGGACGACGTTATAAAATTCAAACGGCTATATAAAATTGATTTTTAATTAATTTTATTCTACATTTTAATAATAATAATAATAATAATAATAATAATAATAATAATAATATAAATTCCTAACAACATTTTACAAATCGGATGACATTATAAATTCGAACGACTATATAAAATATGTTTTTAATTCTTTTTTATTTTATATTTTATAAATCGGTTATGACATTATAAATTCAGATGAAATTTTAAAATTCGTATGACATTATAAATTTGGACGACATAATAAAATTCGAAGGACTATATAAAACGGAACAAAAACAAAATTTGTTTATTTATCAAGGATATAATAATTGGTTTGTTATTACATATTTGTGTGGTGCGTTATGCGGATTGAAAACAAATTTTACTTTTGTTCCATTTTATATAGTTGTTCAAATTTTATAATGTCGTTCGAAATTATAATGTTGTCCGAATTTTAAAATGTTATCCGAATTTTAAAATGTTATCCGAATTTTAAAATGGTTATCGAAATTTATAATAATAATAATAACAATAATAATAATAATAATAATAATAAAGGAAAAGAAAAAACAACAAAAAAACAAAAAGGAAAAAAAAAAATGATGTCAAATCAAATGTAAAAGGTTGATTAGATTGATGTTAGAGGAATAAAATTAGTTAAGACGGATACTTATAGCACAATCCAAGATAAAATTGCAAAAATGATATCTATGGTTGTCAAAATTGGTTCAATTTTTAATGTGTTATATATTTTTTGGATCAAAAATGTTAAATTTAACATTTTTTTTGTTAATTTTTTTTAAAATGATAACTTTAACCTCAAAATACAATTTCGACATCTCTTTTTTTTGAATTTTGTTTATTTATTACAACTTAATTACTTTAATTAATTATTTTTTAATTTCTTTTTATTGGATTATTTTTTATTGTATTATTATATATTAATAAATATTATTTTTAATATATAATATTTATATATTAATAATATTATTTTATTGAATTATTAATTACATTTAGTTAACGATTTTTTAATTTCTTTTTTAGTAAATAATTTTTTTATTAAATTATTACATATTAATAAGTTATATATTAAATATAAAATATTAATATATTAATAAATATTATTTTATTAGATTATGCATCTCTTTTAATTACCATTTTATTATATTAATTCTTCTTATCGGATTATAATTTATTAATAATTATTGTTTTTAATCTATAATGTTTATATATTAATAAATATTATTTTATAGGATTACTAATTTTTAATTGTTTTTAATTTTTTTTAACTGCTTTCTTTATTATTTTAAATAAAAAAACCCTAAAAAATCTCACCCACACCACATCTTCTAATTTATTTTAAATAGTTGGAAGATAATATATTTTAGACAACACTACCACTATCAGTTAGTCCAACAATAGTGAGATGGGTGAAGTATTTACATCTAGTTGAGGTGAATTATTTCCCATTAATACGTGTTCCAATCTTATTTGAAGTTCTATTTCAGTTTTCTATTTTTTTTTATTTTTATCTAAGTGATAAATCTATATGTTATGTGAGTATTGTACATATAGTTGTGCATTCATGCAATGAATTTAGAAATAAGTTTGATTACGTGGAATGCCATTGACATTGCACGTAGGATTTACCCTACCCACCTGTGGTACATGTATAATGGTTTATATGTTACCTAGTGAGTAGAGTATGAGAGTGTTTAGTGGGTGGGTAGCTACTTTTCTGAGGCTCATGACGTTAAAAAAATGAATTTCCTTCCCATGAACTTAAAAAGGGTTAGAAGAGTAAAGAAAAGAATTTGGGTAAAAGATTTGTGTTAAAGAAAAATAGTGAATTTCCTAAGTGTGTAAGCGATGAAGAGGTGTCAATTGGATTTGTTGTTGGTTATAGGAGTATGGGTAAATATTTTTTTCTTGTAGTTGTCTATAGGGAAATTAGGAGGTATTTTATATGTGTGGGATCCTTCAAAATTCCATAAACAAAAAATTAAATGTAGTGATAATTTTGTTGTGGATGATGATATATATGTGTCAAATAAAATGAAAATTTTAAGTGTCAATGTATGACCTAAAGATGTGGGAAAAAACAAGAGTTATGGTTGAATATATTTTCACAGAATTATCGATCGATGAAGAAGTTTTAGGTGCTGTTTGTTTTTTCTGAGGCAAAATGTTTGCAGTTTGCGGACCACATCAGTAGACCTTTGCAGTAGAAGAGGTGGATCAAACGTCTGCAGTCTGAAAAAAAAACTGTTTGTTTTTTTAATATCTGTGGGCTACTAAAATAAACTGAAATCTGAATAAATTGATTTTTTTTTAATATTTTTATGACTTTGTTATAAATAATTAATGAATATAGAGCAACTTTTATGTATTATTGTACAAAAAATAAAAATAAAAATGGTATGAGTTAACGTACATATTTGATAAAAAACCAACAACTTTGGTTATAAAGGTATAACTAAACATTATAGTTATTGATAAAATAATTTGATACATAAATCGATGGAAATAAACTTCAAGTTTTTTAATTAAATCCATTAAAAACGTATCATAAATATTTTCTCGAGAAATTGACGATACTATATTAAATAATGTTTTACAAAATTTGGCAAAAAAATATAAGAATATATTATGATTTTTTTTTCCATATTTATATAAACAACTTCAACGATTATTATTATAATAAATCTTTATTTATAAATTTATCAAAAATATCATATTTGTATCGTCGAACGTTTTTTTTAAGTTTTGTAATTTGTTTTTTCAAATTGTTTATCATTAATAAAGTTGAAAAAAATATAAATTAAAAAAAAAACTAAAAAATAAAGAGATATATATATATATATATATATATATATATATATATATATATATATATATATATATATATATATAGTCTAGAAGATGTTAAAAGACTCTAGTGCACATCTGCACCAAGAAGAGGGCGCATAGACATTTTTAGGTCTGCAGTCTTCAAAAAAACAAACAGCTTGCGAAGGCTAATGTATGCGCATGGTCTGCGTAGCACAGACAAAAGAGGTCATGCAGATCTGCAGATAAAAAACAAACACTATCTTAGTAAACTGTTGTAAGGAATTAATACTAGTGAATGGCTAGGATTAGTTTTTCAACAATCATTGGCTGATAAATTTAATATATTTTTTTTTACCCCAAGTTAAGTTGGTTTACATTGTTTTAGGTGGTTGTAATTTCGCATTGTCTAATAAAAAGGCATCAAAGATAAGAAAATTTGATCAGTTTTTGGTTACTAAAGGATTTTTTTTATTATTTCCTACACTTATAGGGCACACTTTTATATAAGTCATATACCATATAATAGACCAATTTTAAAGGAACTGGTCACCTATTATGGTTGAACCGCTTCCGGTTTTTAAATTCATGGGTCATCATGGAGGGATTTGACGATGTTTTGAAAATTTCTCGGAGTAATGAGGAGGTCATGGTTGAGAATTCTTTGCTGACTCTAAAAAGGTAATTTTAAAGGAACTGGTCACCTATAATCAAGTACTTAATGATTATGATTAATGCATGAAGGTGTTGGTGATTCTACTGTCACCTGGCATTTTGTGTACTTGGAATTAAATGTGTAGTACTTAGAAGCAGCATGCATTCTTGGCTAAGGGTTCGACAAAGTTCTTACAAGAATTCGAGAAACTCTACTAAAATCAAAATTAAAGATTATGATCAATGCATGAAGGTGTTGGTGATTCTACTGTCACCTGACATTTTGTGTACTTAGAATTAAATGTGAGCTAAGAGGCTTTTTGTTTGTACTCTTTACTATATGTTTGGTGAATGCGGAGTGCATGCATAAATATAATCGAACTATAAGCCGGTATGACAAAAAGGTTGGGTCGAGGGGCACAACCCCCGGGGGGTTTAGGGCAGCACCCCAAAAGGCCTTCAGAAATTTAAAATTAGTTACATTATGGAACAACCAAATTCTAATGGGTGATTATGGTAAAATTGATAAATCTTATCAATTTTGGTAACCATTGATTATGCCATTAAATATGTGATTTTTCTTACTAATTTAAAAGATTAACCTAGTGGGTAAATATGGTAAAATTGGCAAATCTCATCAATATTAGTAACCATTGATTATACCATTAATTTTGAGATTTGTATAACTAATTTAGAAGATTTACCCTAATCTGCCAAGTATAAATATGGCTCTTCTATTGAGCCGCATATTATACCCTTATCAACTCTTCTTCTTCTACACAAACTCAGAACCATTAGCGATTTGGCTTGTGTTTCTATGCCTGGATACATAAGTGTCGTCTTGGATTATCCTAGTGTAGATTTCCTGTAACCCAGATATAGGGTGAAAATATTAGTTCAGAAACTGAAATACATGATCCAAGAGAAATCATGTTCTCCATCATCACCCTACTCAAATGTCACACCCTCGAACCAGACGGCGGAAACGACCGATGGCTTGTGCGTGACTTCATCTTATAATATCATCACAATGTATATAATTGAAACAAGACAACACCATCACCATACATATCAAAATACAACCAACATTGTTTACATCAAGTATAGTATCATAAGTTACATCCCAAAACATGTAATGTATGATGATAACAAAGTTCGACAAATTTCCACATGTTTGTAGACCTTTCCGCTTAACGATTCCCTGAGAATACAAGTTATTTTGAAAACGTCAACATATATAATGTTGGTGAGTTCATAAACATGTTCGAATTAAAAGTTTTGTATTGTTTGTAAACCACCAGAAAATCCGATATTTTCTGAAAAATAATTTGAACGTGATGTGTCAAAATCAAGTATTAATGCATGTGTGTTTTCTGTTTTTGAAATGTATATAAAGATGTAATCCGGATAAAAATCCTGTATTTTCTGTTGCAAGTAAAAGGTATTGCTTAACTGTGTATTTCCCAAGAAAATCCAATATTTTTTGTTTATAAGAGTGTCGTGGTCTCAACCCTAAGACCGAATATCCGTGTATGTATGTTTTCGTATCAACAAGATTTTATATGTTCCATAAAATCATGTTGGAGAGAATATCTATGTGAGCCGTTTAAGCATACTTGATTATGACGAGTTTGCCTATCGTGGCGTTTTCAAGCGCTGACTTGATTACGGTAAGGTTTGTCACCCTAGACTAGCCTAGTCTAACTGTAGCGAACAGCTCAGATGTGGGGTGTCACCCCGTATAGATCTATACTCAAACTCTTTCTCTCCCTCCAGGAGACTCTGGTTATAACTACAGGCTACGATCGTATACTCTATAGGTGTCAACCGACATGTCTTACTAGATCCTTAAGTGTATTTACGCGAATATGGTATCATGCTATGTATAATGTTTTTCCGAGTACGTTTTATGTTTGAAAAGTACAACAAGTATGTATGTGAATGTACGAGGTCCAACAGACATGTAGGAGGACCACTAAGGCTCAATAGCCATGTAATGTATAATATAAGCCCAAAAAGCATGTAAATGGGCCACAAAGGCCCAATAAACATGTGTTGTACATTCCAGACCCTATAAACATATAAATAGACCCTTAAGGCCTAACAAACATATAAGGTAAGTATTAGGTCCAATAAGCATGTAAATGGACTCTTAAGGCCCAATAGACATGTAATCAATGTATTTAGTCCGTTTGTTATTACATTATTTGTTTTTCTTCAATTGTTTTACCAAAATAACATAAAGGCCTAATTTTTGTATTAGTGATATTTTTGGCCCATTAAGCCGAAAGTTTACCATTTAGGCACATTTTTAGTAAGGTTGGCACTTTAGGCCCCTTAAGATCAAAAGTTTACATTTATGGGCATATCTAAATAAAATGACATTTTTAGCCCACTTTGATTAAAATAACATTTTTGACCCAATATCATGAAAATTGACAACTTTGGCCTATTTCTATATAAGTTGACATTTTTGGCCCAAGTAAATATAAATTGATGTTTTTAGCCCATTATTATAAAATTTTACATTTTCGGCCTATATATATATATATATATATATATATATATATATATATATATATATATAATTTACATTTTCAGCCCTTTTTAAATAAAATTGACATTTTAGGCCCAAATGCAAATAAAGTGACAATTTCAACCCATAAAACCGTAAGTTTACATTTTTGGCTCAAATTTATGTTAAATGACAATTTAATCCATAAAAATCATAAATTTACAATTTAAGCCCAAAGAAACCGTGAAGGCCCACATTAAGGCCCATTATATGAAATTTTACACTTTTGGCCCTTTTAACACTATAATTATCATAAAGAGCCCTTTTTAAACATATATGACTCTTTTAGTCCATGTAAAACCGTAAGTTTCAAAAAACTCCATTCTTTTTGGTTATTTGAAAAAATGATCATTTTACAAGATTTTGTTTAGTTTTTCAACATCCTTAGCATGTTTAACACTTTCATCTTTATGGTAGGTCGTAGAATGTGTCTTAGTTTACTTATATTGTCGAGATCTATGAAGTTATTCACATAATCACAATATATAATTTAGAAAACACACATAAGCATGCATAAATACATATATCTAACACATAAGCAACTTGTATCGTCCCCCAAAACATAGTAAAACTGAAAAACAAGGGGTATAAACTCACATTCGGTTTTGGATTCGGTTTTGACGAAGAGATGAGAGGAGATGATGTTGTTTTCGGCCTTGAGTGCTTCTTTAGAAGGAGTTTCAAACTTAGATGGTCCTAGGAAGCTAGAACACGAAATGAACCATGTAAGGGAGTGTTGTTAGCTAAAAAATGAAAATCAATGGCTTATGTATGATGACCACTTACCAAGTAGATGATACTTGTTGAAAAAAAGAACAATTGGAATCACACCCAAGATTACGAAAATGGCAAAGGAAATGAGGGAGTTTCTCCTTGAGCTTAAGAGGATTTGTGAGAGAGTTTGAATCATTTTGTAGTGAGATGTAGAGAAAAGGGGTCTCAGCCGATAATAAGAGAGAGAGAGAGAGAGAGAGAGATGTTGAGGTGATGTTGCATGGAAGACCACTATGCAAAGATTATGTGTCACTTGCTAGATTAATCTCATTTTCCTTTTTTTTTTAATTAGGCTGAGAATAGACTAAAGAAAATGGAGATGAAATGGTTTGGGTCCTTCCTTAGTTTAGTTCGAATTTATGGAGCCCAAATAATATTTTTCGGCCCATTGGACCCTGTTTATGGGTCTACGACCCAAAGGTGGTGAAGGAATGGAGTTTACGGCCCATTAGGGCTAATGAATCATTTATGGCCCAACATGGCCCATTAAAGATAAAATGAACTATTTTAGGCCCACATGACCCAAATTTTTTTAGTTTCATGAATGTGAGTTCCATTAGAGCCCAAATAGGGTTCCTAGGCCCAAAGTAGTTAAATTGAAAGTTGATTGGTCCATTTGGCCCAATAAGAGGATCCTAGTCCATATTAACTTGAACAGGGATTTCTAGGGTTTTCAAATCATATGTGATGTATGGTACTAGGTTTTGAACTTAAATCAAGAGTTTGGCTTCGAATGGATGGTTTTGATTAAGCATAGATATGATTTTCACATAGAGTACATGCCTTACAATAGATGATGTTTACATGAGAATAGAAATTCCTAGGTAAAAATGATAGTCGTGACATCAAATATCCTCTAACAGAAAGTTTGAACAACTATATCGATGGAGATGGAAGAATACATTATATGTATCAAGGAGTCGGAAGATGTTGAGTGGGTGGACTATATTGATTTAGCTTAAAGGTGAAGGTTTGTTGGGGTATTGAACGATATAAAAATTCTAAATATTTTCATGGGATTTTGAACAAAATTGGCATCAAGTGGCTATTTGAGGTTTATTGTAGAATGCGAGTAGGTCATCGAACACATGCATGTTAAGTTTTCAAAGTACTATACAATTAACTTCTTCCCTTTTGAAAGGGTTTGGCCAAGTATTGATGTCAATTTATCAAATATTTTATCTCATGATCAAATTTCGAGCATTGAGATGACGTTTTCTAGAGAGGAAAACAACTGATTTGGGATTACGATAATGAAAAAGCTTTGGATCGGATGTGTTTCGTTTGATATCATTAAACGTTATTGCTCATTACTTGAAAATGATGTGATGGCTGAGATTTCACATTTCCAAATGCCTAACAATACCCCCAAAAGGTTGTAACCCACTTTTTATATCTCTTATTCCTAAAGTTCAAGACTCAAAAAATATAACAATATAGCAGACTATAAATCGAATTAGTCTTATAGTTTGCGAATACAAACTTATTGGCATAGTATTTGCTAATAAGTTACATGATGTTATTGACGTGGTGGGTAGTCTGGAACAAACAACATTCATCAAGGGACGTCAAATTTTAGACGATGTTTTGATGTTAAATGGGATTATCCCTTAGCACAAAAAAAAAATCAGAAACAGCTTTTTGTTTTTAAATTTAATTTTGAGAAATCCTGTCCTTGGACTTGCTTTGTAGGGAGTTAGACGATGTCTTGAAGAAAATGTGTTTTGGTAAAAGGAAATGGGAAGGTTTGGTTTATGGGTACTTAACATCTTTCCATGTATTCGATAATGAATCCCTAACTTTAGAATTCTAATTCAAACAAGGCTTAAGACAGGGAAATTTGTTATCATTGTTTCTTTTAATTCTTGTGATGGAAAGTTTACTTATTACGGTGAAAGAGCCTTCTAAAATAGGTCTTTTTCGAGGGACTTAAGTTGGCTTGGGTTGTATGGAAAATTTTCATTTATATGCAGATGATACCATATTTCTTAGTGAACGGTCCAAAACAAAAGCTACGAATATTGATCTATTACGTTTTTGTTTCTTCCTAACTTCCGTGTTAGAGATTAACCAACATAAAAGTAAGTTGATGGGAAATGAAGTTAATTCTGATGATGTCGAGCATTTAGTGGAGGCAATTGAGTGTTTAGACTTGTAATTACCATTCAAGTACATTGGTCTACCTCTTGGTTCAAATATTCTAGCATCTACAAATCGGAAAGAAGTGGGTGATAACTTCACGGTGCGACTTTGTAATTGGAAAGTCAAGATTCTTTCAATATGTGGCCATTCAATACTTATTAATGATACTTTGGAATCTCTCTCGAATATGATTTTTGTAGGAGCCGAGATGAGCGTGAAAAAACACACTCGGATAAAGTGGATAAATTTGACGGCAAGAAAAAAAGGATGGTGGTTTTGGGGTGGAAAGTCTTTATATGTTTAATAGCCCGCTATTGTTCAAATGGAAATGAAGTTTTTAAGCAACCCAAAAGTTTTTTTTTTTTTTTTTTTTTTTTTTTTTGCATATATGTGCAACCACTTTTGTCTGCGCTGCGCAGATATATATCCTCGCAAAGTGTTTGGTTTTTGGAAGTGCACAGATCAAAAAATGTCTGCACGAGGTTTTCCTAACGCATACATGAGCCACTGTCTTCAAACATCTTCACGCCTCATTTTAACCTAAACAAAAAAAAAAAAAAAAAAAAAAACCGACGCCTATTTTTTTTTTTTCCTTTCTCCACCCCTATTTTTTTTTGCTAAAAATGCCTTTTTTTATTTTTTTTATTTTTTTTTAACATGATATTAAGCTTGAAAAATCAATTTATTTCGGTACCTGCAAACGATTAAAAACAAACATACTTCTTACAGACTGCATACATTTGATCCACTTATTCTGCTGCAGAGACTTGCAGATATGGTCTGCAAACATTTTGGCTTCAGAAAAACAAACAACACCTAGGTGTCGTCGTAAAAGAGTAAATTACAAGAATAGTCCCTATGGTTTGGGGTAATTTATACGTTTGGTCCCTAGTAACTCGGAAGGTCTCTACAGTTTATTTTTGTTGCGTGTTTGGTCCCTATCTTACCTAAAAATACTATTTTGCCATTGATTTTTTAATTTATTTAAATAAACACCCCCAACCTCACTTCCATCTTACCTTATCTTATCTTACATACCCCATTTTATTTAAATAAATAAATAATTTAATGACAAAATAGTCTTTTTAGGTAAGATTGGACCAAGCACACAACAAAAATAAAACTAGGGTTGGGGTGTTTATTTTAAATAAATAAAGAATTCAATGGCAAAATAATCTTTTTAGGTAAGACAGTGATCCAACGCGTAACCGAAACATACAATATGAAAATTCCAAGTTAAAAAAATAAGTTGGTACCCGAAACCATAAAGGTTATTAATGTAATTTACTTGTTATAAAAATATCAATGGTAAATTCCTATTGGTCATCGAAGCTCACCTTGGATTGATATCTTATGTCGGCCAAGTAGTTGAACGAAAAGGTAATGATATTCATTCTTTTTTTCGTAGAAAGTGGGTGATGTTAGGCTTACATCGTTTTTGGAGGACATGTGGTTAGACGATAGTCCATTTAGAATTTGTTTTATTAGAGTTTTTCAGTTTGATCTCAATAGTCAATGCTATGGTTTTTGATGGACTTTCAATTGACGATTGGTCTTCTTATCTTCGGCATCTACCATAGGCAACCCATGGCTAAAGTATCTTTATTTATTTTGCAACTATACTTTATCTCCTCCACGAGATAGGTCTTATTGTCGATGTCACACCTACTAGATGAATAACCTTGTCTCGGTTAAGGTTAATGCAATGAGTTAGCATATGTAATGGCATAAGAACATATAGTATGTGCAACTTGAAGTGATGTTATAATAAGTAACAACAAGAAGAGGGGATAGTGTTCGTTAAGAGGAGAGAGATAGAGACAGATAATGTGTGCAGCCAATAGATAATCTTGTTTCATCTAGTCATGATCACAACAAGAAGCAACACAACTAGATGCAACAAAAGGGAGGTGGCAGGGTGTTCATCTTGTTATGACTAGATTATGAGGTGTCATATCAACAATAATAACATTTCTCGTTATGACTAGATTAGAGATAGATAATGTGTGCAGCCAACAGATAATCTTGTTTCATCAAGTCATGGTCAGAACAAGAAGCAACACAAGGGCGGGGGGGGGGGGGGGGGGGGGGGGGGAGGGTGTTCATTTTGTTATGACTAGATTATGAGGCGCCACATCAATAATAATAACATTTCTTGTTGCTCATATCATATGTTCTAAGCTATCTATACCCTTTTTACTTTCTATTAATACCCCTAATTATTATATTCATTTTTTCTTTAAATGATTAAAATGATTAAATAATAATTTAACTTTTTGACTATAATGATTAAGTAATTATTTGATATACAAATATATATTATTTGTGTGCAAACTATATAATCTGTTTAATAAAATATTTTTATATTTTAAATTTATAAAACAAAAAACGTTTGTGATATATTATTTATATGCATCTAATAAAATTATTTTATATAAAAGAATTGTATTTAACACACGACAATGTTTATATGTATTACTTGTATTATTTGTATGAAAAATATTTAATCTATTTAATAAAATATTTTTATATTTTAAATTTATAAAACAAAAAATGTTTGTTATATATTATTTATATGCATCTAATAAAATTATTTTATATAAAAAATTATATTTAACACACGATAATAATAAAATAATATTTCAACGGATAATAAAAAAGTTCAAATACATTCGCACTTAATCGATATGTATCCAAGGTGCCAGATAACTACGATGCCTAAGTTAGTTGTATAATTCAAAACGAGACTAATACATAGTTTCCAATGTAGATGCTGACAAGCTTTTATGGGCATCCAATACATTGTGGTAGGAGGCATTGAATAATTTCCTTTCAAAAACACCGACATATCACGAATGCCATTTACAAATTCCAATGTAATGGCTCGGTGGGGTTGAAACTCTTCGGGACCTCTCCAAAGAGGAAAGCATGTCGTAGATTGTTTGTGGCTTAAACAATGAACGATCACACTAAACTTGTTGGAAATTAGGCAACCAGTCAAAGGCATATGCAACCAATATCGAGAAGGTGCAGGTGTTTCAAACCAACACAATGAATCGTATACCTCGTTGAACCCGTCAGTAAAAACTCTATGATGTGCGTAATATTGACTCTCTAACTCTTCAAACAATTGTTTTCGAATATAAAGCCACTGGTCTTCATTGTACCCTAGACAAACAGCTACCGCTCAAAACCCACAATTTCCATCACCTTCTACATCATGTATATCGTCAATATAATCATGAAATATATCTGGAATACTTCTCAGTTGGAATGGATCATGGCTTGGTGGTTCATCATTGAAGTCAGGTTCTTTATTTAAATCGAACTCAACAAACTCTGATGTGGTTGAGAAGTTGTATCCACTAGAAGCTTGATTTGGAGGATTGACTTTCCTTTTCTGGTGTTTCTTCACACTTGGTCGTTCACGAGTGTTTTTTTAAACCGTAGGCTCTCCAATGTCAGTTTTTTGCAGATCATATATATAAGCTTGTTTCCTGGCTTTTGATTGCTTCTTGAAGCTTTCTTTAATTTTTTCAACAATATCATCACACAAAAAATTGTCGTCTACTATATGTGTCATATCTAAAATATCAAGCTTCCTCCAAAAGATATCTATTGAATCCAAGGGTATATATTCACCTGCATTGAAAGATAAAATAATTATTTATATAACATTTTAAAAATTATCTTTATGTGGTAGTTGAACGTACAAACCTGAATTCGAGTGGACAGAAAGTATGCAAACACATGGTAATCCACAACTGTTACAAAGTTTGCAACCACAATTCGAGGAGTCTGAATTTAGATCTTTCAACCATTGAAACTCTCCTAATATTATATCTAAGCTTCGTTTGAAACAAAACCACACATTAACCGGAAGCACTTAGCACTTCAAATTGTGGTGATTGTAGCGATAACATCTGATGTTTTCAAAACTTTCGTTGATCGAAGTTACCTGTGACTGCACAACTTCAGTAATATTTTGCATAAATATATCTAGATTACAATTTGGGGAGTCCAGAAATTTCTTTAACTTGGAATGTGCACTGTCAACTCTATTGGATGTACGGTTTCCAAAATTTAGATGTTGATCAACCCAAACCGACACAAATATTTCTTTGTACTTATTTAACCATGTATCATCTACGTATCTCAAAGCACCTGCGAAATAAAATAAGTTAACAAATAAGTACATAAATAGTAATATGAAGGTTTTGATTTAAAACATAGTCAACAAACAAGCTTACGTGGATAATCTGTGAACATTGATTGAAGTCGTTCATAGTTTTCCGTGTACATCATCCATGTTTGAGACTCAACTAGTAACATCCATTGGATTATAAAGAATTCCCGATCATTTTTCAACTTGATAATTTTGTTGCAATGTTTCAAAATGTTTTGCTCAATATCTCATCTATACAGTAATCAAGCAGCATCCGGAAAAACTGTTTTCACATGCATTGATGAGTGTCAATTCTCTATCTGTGATTATTACACGTGAGAGCATGCAATTCTTAAACTGATGGACTCTTAATATAAATATATACGATATAAAAATCCTTACTTTCATTAAACCTTAGAAAAAAAAAAGTCATCAAGCGTAAGAGTGATGCCAAATGCGATTTACAGTGACCAGGTGATTTCCGATGGCTATTTCAAACGGTTTCGTCTCCGACTTTTTTTGGTCCGTTGACGATGTTCGTAGCTATTGGTCCGACGTTTCAACGACGATCTTTCTCACAATGCAATTCTTAAACTGATGGACTTTTAATATAAATATATAGGGACTCATAGATGTATAATGTCCATTTAGATGCATCAAATTTAATTTAAAAGTTGACACCGAATACGCAAAGAAATTAAATGAAAGCATATGAGATAAGACAAGACAATCTATTTTATTGTATTCGATCACAACAAATATTAATCTTCATATTTATTAATTGCTTAATTGAAATTATTACCTTGGATAATCAAATACATTGTTAATGAATATTTTTATCGTAACATATTGCTTTCGTACCACCATTATAAAATATCAATATGAATTTTTATTTAAAATTCAGTGGCCATTACTTAATAGGAAATGTAATATATGAAATTCATTGTGTACTTTTGGCATATTGGTTTTCAAATTGATACTAGAAAAGATACATGAAAAAATTAAATTAATTTAGCTCTCTCATAGTATTCGTAGTTATTCAAATTGATGTCAATTTGTTCATATACTAATGTTGATGGTTTTTGGGATGAACATTACATGTTACAGGTAACGACTTTCTCTTCTTTTAGGGGTTGTTGAATAGTGCTAAATGCCTATGACAGGTAACATTTATCCGTCTTCTATGTTTTTTATGCCCTCTGTATATTTCTATATATTTGTGGTGCTTTGCGTTTCCAAATTAGGGCTTATCGTGGGTTTGTTGATTGTTTTCATATAGGTAGGACACAATGCTAATTAATAATTGAATTTATTCGAAGAAAAAACTATTTAAGGATTGAATTTTGAGAGATAGAGGTTTAGTTAGAGTGAAAGAATGGAATATTGCTTATAAATTCTCCTTATTATAAGTTCTTCTTCTTTTAGATGTTACCTAGATCACTAACAATCCTATAAGATTTCTCAGGCAAATCTTGTTTTATTCAATAAGCTTGGTGAGCTTCTATTAGGGTTTGAAGGAACACCTTTCTCTGATAATAGAACCTACATTCTCAGGAAGCTAGAATATTGGATAAATGGTGAGCCACAAAGGTAGAAGTGATATGTGCATATTTAGTGTGTATTAAGTGAAGTTTATTTATTCATATATTAGCTAAATTGTTGCATATTATGGACAAAAGGTACTTAAAAGTGTTAAATTATGTTTTTCAGTCCAAAGATGAAGCTCGGAAGCGAAAGGAAGCAAGAGAAGCGGTTAGGAGCTCAAGAGTGGAATGAAGAAGGAAAACACCCAAAAAAAGGCTTCTACTCGACGAGTCGAGCCTGGACTCGACGAGTCCGGTCGCGGAATCAGAAGGATAATGATTCGGAAGTCAAGATAGTTATCGGAATACGAAGAATGTGAGAGGGACTCGACGAGTCACCATATGACTCGACGAGTCGGAACGCATATTTAAAGATAACTCCACAAATCGAGAGGGGAGAATTTGGGGGGGAAGTTTCAGAAGTGCTTAGCTGCGAATAATAAGCCAGAAGAACCCTAGAAGTCGACCAAGGAAGCTAGAATCCAATTCCGGGAGTAGTTAAGGCATAATTTCATCATTCTACTTATTTCTTTTGTTTTGTCAACATGATTAAGCAACTTGAACTTATTTGTTTGCTGCTATTTACCTTAGTTATGAACTAAATTCTTTAGACTTCTGTTTGGGAATACAAAGTTGACAATATGGTTTGATTGATTGGTAGGATTAATTCCAAGTTGGTGAATAATTGTTATTTTAGCTTGCTAAAGAACCTTGTGTATGAATGATAATTAATTTTCTGTTAATAGGAAGATAATTGATTAGCATGAACATCTATTGATTATCAACCTCATATGATATGTGACCACTATACCATATGTCTAGAATTAATGAATATGAAACTAGGATTAATAAGGAAATTGAGTAAATTCATGTGCAAGCTTGTAAGATGACTATCAAACAAGAGGTTAATTAAGAATAATGAATTAATTAGCTATTGCAAGTCTAACTTAACCCGAATAATTAATCTAGTAAATATAATTAAATTAAGCAATTGGTCACTGTTTGAATTAGTTAATTTGCTAAGGATTAGGGTAGTGAACATAAACCTAATCACTTGAATCGGTAACCAACGAAAGAATTAATCCATTGCACTATTACCTTAAAATCAACCATAAAGTTAACCGAGTTGAACTAAACAGAAGTTCCTTTCCCATTATTGAATCTAGTTAAATTGTCCTTTTCTAGTCTTAAATTAGTTTTAGTTAGTAAGTTTCTAGTCTTGTAAAACTAGAGAAAAACCCCTTTTTGCTTAATCAACTTAGATAGAATTAGTTCTTAATTTAATTTGCCGTTCCCTGTGTTCGATACCCTGCTTATTTAGCTATACCACAATCGATAGGTTCACTGCCTTTTGTGTGTTATTTGATAATTAAAGTAGGATTAAAACTAAGTGAGTTTTACACACATCAAGAAGAAAGCAATTTTAAGGTGTGAAGATTAGTTGGGACTTGGGGTTCAAGGTAAAATTTATATCATCCTATTCATATGTGTATTTAATAAAAATTATCTCTTTTGTGATTCCATTGCTATTGTCTCCATATGTGACTGTAGGGCCATCTTTCCTCACATAGTCATCCAGGAGAGAATTGAATCTAGTTATATACCCCAAGCATCCACTGTCCAAGTACCAGATGTTCTCTTGATCCTATAGTACTAAAACACATATTAGCACACACTCATTGTAACGACTGAAAAATCAAGGTAAAAATTTCACTTTTATTATAGTAAAAAAACAGATATCTTTTAAATCCAAGTATTCCAAAAACATTGCTAACTAAAAACATTTATCAGAGTTCATCCCAAAATCATATATTGTGGAAACACGAGTGTGTGTGTGTGTGTTGCGATCAAGTCAGGCCCTTCCTTTTCAAACTAATGATAGCTGAAACCATAAATAAAACTGTAAGCATGAAGCTTAGTGAGTTGCCCATAACATACCCCATACAATCCATAATCACATAAACCATATCAGCCATATAAGCTACATAAGCCACATAAACCACATAAGTCATGCATGAAAACATATAAGGATGCCACGGAAACCCTCCAAGGTCTTACACCGGGTGCCATGGGAACCCCCACATGGTCTTAGCCCACTGCCATATAAACCATACATAAAAACATATAAGGATGCCCTTGAAACCCTCCAAGGTCTTACTGTGGGTGCCATGGGAACCCCCACGTGGTCTTAGCCCACTGCCATGAGAACCCTCACATGGTCTTAACTACAGATGCCATGAAAACCCTCTAGGGTCTTACATCGGGTGCCATGGGAACCCCCACATGTTCTTAGCCTGGAATGCCATGGGAATCCCCACATGGTCTTATATCCAGTTGCCTTGGGAACCCCCTGGGGTCCTCCATGCGAGTATCACAAAGACAACTAGTATATCACATACAGCATAATCAACTAGCATACCCGATAACACATAATGGGTCGGCCTTGGTGCCTTCAACCCATTGGTATGGTGAGGAGACTCAACTCGCACTACTGAAGTCCCACAAATAAAACTCTAGCTACTAGCTGGCAAATCCCTGAACTATCAGTATCAAAACAACACCCAATTAACCATTTGGTTTTCGATGAATAACCATAAGTCCACACTTAGGGTAAAAGGACCATTTTACCCCTAACCTAGCTTGGTCCAAGACCAAGGCCCAACTCACCCTCTGAAGGCCCAAAAACCAAATAATCAACCAATGCCCAATTATGGCCTAATTTTCCAAATTGGGCCCAAAACCCTCACATGAGCCTTACCCTAAAGCTAATCCAAAAACCCTAGTCCATATACTTGTTCTTTGATGGCCCATCAAGAATCCAAACATCTAAGCCTAACAGAAAAGCCCAACTTAAAACCCAACACAATTAGGGTTTCCATATCAAATGACGATTAGGCTTAAGTGTTTTTACTTAACCCATTAAGGACTTAATCCATTAAGTCCATCACTCCATTAGACCAATCATAGAATGTGATCGGGCATAAGTCATAACTTCAATCCAATGGTCCAAAACGTGGGTCCCGACAAGTCCAAACAACATTCTCCAAGATTAGGGTTTTCTAGACTCTAATTTGGGTTTCCAACCCAACACAAGAGACTTAGTCCAATGGTTAAGTTTTTATAACAATTATAGTCTAATAAATTAGGCACCACCCACTACTACCGCGGGTGGTGGTGGTCAATGGCGGTTCGCGGTGGTAGCCACCACCCCACGGTGGTGGAGAAGGTTTTCCTTGACTTTTATCCATCCAAAACACCTAATCAACATATCAACATAGAGGAAATACACTCACACACCTAATGACACACACACAGCCACCCACACGGTGGCAGGCGGCAACAAACGGTGGCAGCCACCACCTCATGGTGGTAGCGGTGGATTTTCCAGCCAAAAATTGCACATACAACCCCACGAATATAGAAAACAGCTTGTACACTTGAACACACACCCACACAGCCACCGCCTAGGCGGCTGAAGTCGACAGTATGATGGTATCCACCATGGTTGGCTGCCATGGTGGTTGTTTGTGATTTTCGGCCATCTACACACATGTGACAAAACACATTACAACAACACACACAAACACAAAAAAACACGAGCAGTAACACACCACGCTTGAACTTCAATCTTGGAGGAGGACGACGACGACGTGGCAATGAAGGAACGATGAAAGGAAATAGTGGTGGCGTCGACAATGCAAATGGCCATAAACAGAAGTCAGGCAGTTGATTGCCTTCGACCATACCGATTGAATTCCCCACTTTCTAATGCAATAGAATTGAGAACTCAAAGTACATTCCTATCCCTTAAGTTCCCTATTGAGTACCGATACCGCAAGAAATCCTTCTTTTGAAACCATCCCGCTAGTCAATCCTGCCATACTGTATTTGTACAATACCATATACGATTGAATTCCTTATCTCACTACGGAATATACCCAATTGAGTACCAAAGGAGAGAGCTAGCCTTAAAGGCATTCCTCGTGAGCTGAGGCATACAACGGAACAACCAGGGAAAAGGATGTGCATGAATCAACGACGAACAACAACATCGATAACCAAAGATTGTCTTCTTCCAATCTTCTACTGCCATGACGCCCAATGGCAGCCTTCGTCTTCAATGGCGGGGCGCAATGGTGGCAGTTCGGTGGTGCAAGGCGGCGATGAGGAAGTTGGAGGCAGCGGACGGATGTAGGTGATATAACGGTGGCAGCTGTTGCATCCCATTAGGGTTAGGGTTCATATTCCCTTAAATATGAAGGCTAAGAGGAGGGTGACGGGATATAAGCTCGTCCATGATCAAATTAACCCTTTTATTACACTTCCAGCCCCTCCTCTCAATTTCTTTTCAACTTAAATCCATATTTTACCAAACAACCCTTGGCCTCCAGAATTCCTTACAATTCAAGCCAAAAGTTACAATTTAACCCTCAATATTCATAAATATAACTTTAACACCCCAATGCATACACCCCGTTAATAATACAACTTAGAATTAAAATAAAATATAAAAATTACATCTCAAAGTTTTTAAGTATCATTATTTATTTCTTTAATAACTTATTTTGCTTTAAACAAAATGTTACAACTCTCCCCCACTTGAATTATATTTCATCCTCGAAATCATTCCTCACCATCCCCGGCACGGCAGGCAAACCCAAGCATACCCCAGCCTTCCTAAGGAAACCGAAACCAACCCTCTCAGATTTCTACACTCGCAGATTAACGAATCCCTTGTAACATAATTCCATTTCCCCAAGCTGAAATCTGAAGTCTTGAGATGGTCTGACTCCCTGACAGATCGCCTATACTAAATCATTGTCGAATCTATTCCACTTATCTCCCAACTGACTACTCAACTTTTGATAACTTGAGGTTCCCACTAGAAAACAGAATCATAGGCCAAATATCCCTGCAGAACACTTATACTTGACAAAAGGCTCAGATAATCTTTTGGGTGGGAGACTTATCAAGTATTTCGAGATTATTTAATCCTGATGTAAAAGGCTTGGCACCCCCAGCTCACAAGCTACTCCCATAAGGATCCCAAATCATTACCACTACTCGGAACATCACACCGCCTCCTAGCTGTTTTCTCTAGAAATTGAGGCCTCCCTAGATCCAACTTGTATGCCCACCTTCGAAATACTGGATTCCTGCCTGGTTGTTGAGCCAACGAGCAATCTTGCAGTCACTCCACACGACCTCCGAAGGCAACTTCAACTAGTAATAATTGACCTAGCTATATTGCCACTCATGGCTCTATCAATCCTTTTGGTCCATCCAATCATAGTAGCTTGACAACCTATTGCCATTGAATCTAATGCAAAAAATTGAATGCTACAAGAATAACTGTAGTCTTAAATCATGCCCGGTCTCCAACGACCTACCGTTTCCTGATTCCAATCATGCTGTGGTCTACCCACAATCTTGCGAACTGGCTCACCCTAGCCTAATCATATGAAAAAAATCCGTGAATGCTATGGGTCATCCCGCAGCGTCACAACACTTCCCACACTATCTGGCCGCCAGTGAATGCTATGGCTACCCTGCAGTCTTACATCACTTCCCACACTACTGAATACCAGTGAATACTACGACTCCCCCGTAGTCTTACAACACTTTCACCCCAACTGGCTACTAGTGTATGTTATGGCTCCCCTGTAGTTTTATAACAGTTTCACCCAACTGACTACTAGTGAATGCTACGGCTCCCACGTAGTCTTACAACACTTTCACCCCAACTGACTACTAGTGAATGCTATAGCTCCCCGTAGTCTTACAACACTTTCACTCACCACAATCGCAGACCTATGCCTTACCCCCAATCTATCAATTCAAATACACTCAGAGTCGAGCATACACTTGACCGAACACCCCAGGCTGAACTCGAATTATGCCTGGGACCCCGACATGGTTCCCTGAATCCTGCTATCAATCACCAAGAGAACACGATCTCAATGTTGGTAAGTTTACTGGACTTCAAACTCACACAATCCTCAGTCCCAACAGTCGCTTGGGTTGTCTTTCTTCTCGATGAGGATGCGAAACGTATCCCAGTTTCAAAACCACTCCTGCTTCTGAATCCTGGGACGATTCTCCCTCATTTTGAATCAACTAAAATCTCAAAGTATAGGAGGATTAAAGGGTTCCCAATCCTTCTTACCTTACAATGGTTGACCTGATGACGACTAGCACTTACCAACTAGTGCTCCATCAC
The DNA here is from genome assembly GCF_052625555.1 of Lactuca saligna. NCBI lineage: Eukaryota > Viridiplantae > Streptophyta > Magnoliopsida > Asterales > Asteraceae > Lactuca > Lactuca saligna. The sequence continues at coordinate 25,403,969 of NC_136422.1, forward strand.
TAGCCAATCCCCCAAAGACCACACAACTTCTAAAGACCAGATGAATACTTATCGAATCCCAGTGAAACCGATAGCCCCTGATGCTTAAAATAATACTACACTCAAATCTTGAAATCCAAATGACAGATGCTCAGACAAAAACCTCAGCAATAGACCACTTCCCTTGGTGATCACACAAGAAAATCTGAGCACATTGACTGAAACCACCGAATCCTGATGATGGTGGGTAACCACCTTGTGGAGCCCTATCCACAAACCTTCCGCATAATGCTCTTGAACCGATCTCGACCACAAACCAAGATAACACCGAACACTCCAAACCAACTAAGAGGGTAGCGACCTTTCACTCATCACTAATGATTCACGGTATGCAGATGGCATATGACATTAACTGAAGATATAACCCGAACATGATTAAAGAAATGAACCAAATATATGCTCACCCAAATTGACGCAAAGTCCCCACAACCATAAATACTGATATAAAGGACCCGAAAGAAGACAAAAGACACATATCTACAATATCGCCTAATAGAGTCCTGACCTCCCTTGTCTGACACTGTAAAACTCAACTCCTCTCCGCTGGGGCTCCTACCCTACCTTCCTATCCATCGGTGATCCTTAAAATAGCTAGAGCAGGCACACTCACCGCTCCTTCCCTCAACATCAGACAACTGGCCTTCTTGTGGCCCACCTGATTGTAGTGAAAACATAATGGGCTTGCCCCCTGAGGGCAATCACTACTGATATGACCAACCCTACCACACTTGTAGCAGCCTAAACCCCTGGAACAAAAACTCCATCGTGTAGTTTCCCGCATGTACTACACTGAATCCGGCGCTGTTGGCCTCTCAAAAGTTGATCGGAAGTCTTGGGTCTCCTCCTGGGACCCTCCAATATATGCACCTGATCTGACCCCTTCTTCCCAATGTGCTCCAAATCGATCTCTAGCTCTCGGGCTCTATAAATCATATCATTCAGGGTCTCGCACCCTTAAATACTTACGATATCCTTGTTAGCCATAACCTCTGCACGGAATGCGCCCAAGCGCTCATCCACTATCTCCGAAACACAGCGAGAGATCTCCAATGAAATGAACTCCTGCAACTGCTCACTAATCGGCTCAACACCTGCACCTGAGACAGAACCCCAACATGAACCATTTCCCTGTGAGCTCATCTCCCAACTGGAAATCGACAAGCCAAAAATCAGAACATACCCAAGAATCCACCTCCCAAAAGCTTCTTAGATTATCCAAGACTCTCACCGATTCGAGTATGGATCCTATGCTTTAGTAGTACAGGCCCAATACTACCTTCCATACCTATCCACACTTTCCTCAGCAATCCTCCCGAATCCTCTATGTCACTTCCTCAAACTGATGCATCCGAAACTCACTAAAACACACTGCTAATCCACCGAAGCATATCCTAGGCTTTCCTAGGTTCCCGAACACACCCAATCCTTAGTTGCTGAAGGATTCCCATTAATGTCAACAAGCTACTTCATGAATATAGCTACATGCAACAAAGATTAGATAATCCTTCGAGTAAAAGGCTCATCCCTAGAACGGATGGACTTAGAAGAGATCTACATAATAGGGTCAAGTCCATCACTCTGATATTATCCAGCCTGTGCCACATGTGACCTAGCATATTCACTTAGTAGCTAACTCACATTGCTAAGAGTCCCACAAAGCACAAAGCAAGCAACATTCGGATAATGGTAAAACTAACCAAGATACTCCAATCATGCCGTTCTATCCTCTTATCAGGAATATGTACTAGCATGCAGTTCTAAGGCTCATACAATCAGGCATAACCTAAACATGCTATCCTACCACTGGTTGATCAGTTCTAGCATGTAAATTTTCAAGCTCATACAAGCATAAAGAGGCATCTCTAGCATGTAAATCTTCGAGCTCATACAATCATACATAGGCATCTGTCCAAGATCCTTAGCTCTAGTCTAGCATGCGAATCATATCATCTAATCATAACAAACATGTATTGGTATTTTGGGAACCACTTACTTGAGCTCGGCCGATTGCACGCATCACACCCGTTTCTTCGATTAGAAGTTTATTTTTTAGTTTAAATGTTTATTTTATAAAAAAATTTATCATGTCCTCAGTTTGAGTTCAGGCACACCTGAGAGTATGCCCAAATCCCACAAACCAAGGCTCTGATACCAACATTTAACGATCGAAAAATCAAGGGTAAAAATTTCATTTTTATTATAGTCAAAACACATATATCTTTTTAATCTACGTATTCCAAAAACATTTCTAATTAAAAACATTATCAGAGTTCATCCCAAAATCACATATTGCGGAAACACGGGTGTGTGCGCTGCGATCAAGTCGGGCCCTTCCTTTCCAAACGAATGATACCTGAAATCATAAACAAAATGGTAAGCATGAAGCTTAGTGAGTTCCCCATAAAATACCCCACACAATCCACATAATCACACAAACCATATCATCCACATAGGCTACATAAGCCACACCAACCACATAAGCCATGCATGCAAACATATAAGGATGCCATGTAAACCCTCCAAGGTCTTACACCGGGTGCCATGGGAACCACCACATGGTCTTAGCCCACTGTCATGGGAACCCTCACATGGTATTAACTAACTGCCATATAAACCATACATACAAACATATAAGGATGCCCTGGAAATCCTCCACGATCTTACTTTGGGTTCCATGGGAACCCCCACATGGTCTTAGCCCACTACCATGGGAACCCCCATATGGTCTTAACTACGGATGCCATGGAAACCCTCCAAGGTCCTACACCGGGTGCCATGGGAACCCCCACATGGTCTTAGCCTGGAATGCCATGGGAACCCCCACATGGTCTTATAAGCAATTGCCTCGGGAACCCCCGAGGTCTTCCATGCAAGTATCACAAAGACAACTAGCATATCACATAACACATAATAAACTAGCATACCACATAACACATAATCAACTAGCATACCACATAACACATAATGGGCCCGCCTTGGTGCCTTCGACCAATTGGTATGGTGAGGAGACTCACTTCACACTATCGAAGTCTCGTGGATAAAACACTAGCTGCTCGCTGGGAAATCCCCGAACTGTCATTATAAAAACAACACCCAATTAACCATTTGGGTTTCGCTGCATAACCATAAATCCACACTTGGGGTAAAAGGACCAATTTACCTTTAACCTAGCTTGGTCCAAGACCAAGGCCCAACTCACCCTCTAAAGGTCCAAGAGCCAAATATCCAACCAAGGCCCAACTATGGCCTAATTTTCCAAATTCGGCCCAAACCCCTCACATGGGCGTTACCCTAAAGCCAATGCAAAAACCCTAGTCCATATACTTGTTCTTTGATGGCCCATCAAGAATCCAACCATCTAAGCCGAATAGAAAAGCCCAATTCAAAACCCAACACAATTAGGGTTTCCACATAAAATGACGATTAGGGATAAGTTCTCTTACTTAACCCACTAAGTGCTTAATCTATTAAGTTCATCACTCCACTAGACCAATCATACAATGTGGTCGGGCATAAGTTATAACTTCAATCCAATGGTCCAAAATGTGGGTCTCGACAAGTCTAAACAACAGTCTCCAAGATTAGGGTTTCCAACCCAACGCAAGCCCATTTGTCCAATGGTTAAGTTTTTTCATTAATTATAGTCTAATAAGTTGGGAACCACCCACTATCACCTCGGGTGGTGGTAGTCAATGGCGATTCGCGGCGGCAGACACCACCCCACGGTGGTGGTGGAGGTTTTCCTTGACTTTTCTTCGTCCAAAACACCCAATCAACATCTCAACATAGAGGAAACGCACTCACGCACACCTAATGACACACACACACACACACAACCACCCACGTGGTGGCAGGCGACATCAAACAGTGGCAGCCACCACCTCATGGTGGTGGCGGTGGGTTTTCCGGCCAAAAATCGCACATACAACCCCAAAATATAGAAAAAAGCTTGTACACTCGAACACACAGCCACTGCCTAGGCGGCAGAAGTCGATAGTATGGCGGGCATGGTTGCCATGGTGGTTGTTTGTGATTTCTTTCCATCTACACACATGCGATTGAAACCATTATAGCAACATACATAAACACACACAAACACGAGCATAAACACACCACGCCTGAACTTCAATCTTAGAGGAGAACGACGATGGCAGGGCAAAGAAGGAACGACGAAAGGAAACAGCGGCAACATTGACAATGCAAATGGTCATAACATGAGCTGAGGCATACAACAAAAGAAATAGGGAAGAGGATGAGCATGAACCAACAACGAACACAAGCAACGACGACCAACGAGTGGCTTCTTCCTATCGTCTACTACCATGGCGCCCAATATATAACACTCCAAATCAGGTATTATCTTTTAAGCCCTTGAAATTTTAAATGTTGCATAATAAGTCCCTTAAGTACGTTGGGTGTACTCATGGGTACGCTTAACGTACTTTGCAAGAATCATCGTGGAGGGACAACACGTACGCTGGGTGTACCAAGATTGTACTCGGCATATGTGATGGATGTCTAAACCTAATTTTTGGACTTAAGATCTAGATAAGCATCCTTATCTCATTTGAGCTTCACCCAAATCAGCCTCTTTCACCTTCAAACATCTCTGAAAACCCTAAAACGATTAAAGAGTGTGATTTGAGCTTAAGAAGTGCATTTGTGGCCATTTTAGTGTCTATTCAAGAAGAAGGACTTGTCAAGCAAGCTTGGAGTGGCAGTGGGCTTCAAGAATCTATATCTAGCTCACATTGGGGAGCTTCTGGAGGTATAAAACTTTCATTTTTCCTTCTTATTCTTTAGATCTAGTTAGGTTTTTCTTTATGGTCACTTTTGTTGGTTTGGGACCTTCTCTTGAGAGTTGAGCAACTCTAGAAGCTAAAATGGTTAGATCTGAAACTTGTGAGCATGCTAGATGCATAAAGGTGCAAGATTGGAGAGTATCTTGACTCCATGCAAGAGTTTGCAGCCTTAAATGAAGACCTAATGTGAATAATGAAGTTTTTAAGTTCCATAGATCATGCAAGGTCATAAAGTTGCCAACTTTATGCCCTAGGACGTCTTAATGAGCTCATATCTGGTTTTGGACGTTATAACATCGAGTATTAAGCCCTTAATGGAAGAAAGTGCTTAATCTATTTGTACGTTGGGCGTAAGTTACTGTACGCCGCACGTACTGCCCAACGACTCAGTACGTTGCGTGTACCAGGGTGGTATGCCAGGCGTACACACAACAGATGGACCTGGACTTGTTTTGGGCCTTTGAGATTTTGGGCCTCAATTAGTCATTGGGCCTAGTCAGTGGGTTAGTTTATCTGTTTTGGGTCATGGATGTTATGATTGGACTTTATTGGTTCATGAGGCCCATTAATGGTTTTGGATATGGACTTTGGGCCCATTAACTAAGGAAGACTTTTGGGCCATTGAGAAAGGAATTGGGGATTTGGGGTTCTTCACTTAGATGGGGTTTGATCCTAACATTAAGTAATGCTATTATTGTTCAGCACGGGTGGTTACGGTCAGTTAGGAGAGCAGCTTTCGGATACTTTAGACAGAAGTGAGTCTTCTCACCATACCAATGGGTCTAAGACACCAAGGTCGGCCCATCTAATGTTATACAGATTGATAGTTATTTATGTGATATTTCACTAGGAAATTTGTAGGAAAGACCCCAGGAGGTTCCCGTGGCAGTATATTAAGACCATGAGGAGGCTCCCATTGCATCTAGTATAAGTCCTTGGAGGGTTTCCATGGATTCTTAGTATGTTTACTTGATTAGCACGTATGATATTTTCATGACTTGTGTAGACCGCGTGGGGGTTCCCATGGTAGTTAGCCAAGACCACATGGGGGTTCCAGTGGCGGCTAGTAAAGACCTCGTGGAGGTTTCTCATGACACTTGGTGTAAGACCTTGGAAGGTTTCCACGACATCCTAATATGTCTATATGCATGGCTTATGTGGTATATGTAGCTTTTATAAATAATATGATACGTGTTATGTAGATTGTGTGTGGGGTATGCTTTGGGGGACTCACTAAGAATTAGCTTACAGTTTGTGGATTTGTTTCAGGTACATCCGAGCCCAAGGGCAAGGGAAAGTCGTGACGGCGCAGCGTGCACTCTCTTAGGCATTTTATGGGACACTTTGATGTTTTGAAATAAAAGTTGTAATTGATATGAGTTTTGAAAACAATTATATTTGGATTTCGTGATTTATGGAGATGTGTTTTGTTAATTAAAAATATAAATTTTCTTTTGAAAAATTGGGTCGTTACACAATAGCAACCTTCGTCTTTAGTGGCGGGGCACAACGGTGGCGGTTCGGTGGTGTAAGGCGGCGATGAGGAAGTTGGAGGCGGCAGCCGGATGTAAGTGATATAAGGGTGGTGGCTGTTGCATCCCATTAGGGTTAGGGTTCATATTCCCTTAAATATGAAGGCTAAGAGGATGGTGATGGGATATAAGCCCATCCATGATCAACTTAACCCTTTTATTACACTTCCAGTCCCTCTTCTCAATTTCTTTTCAACTTAAATCCATATTTTATCAAACAAGCCTCAGCCTCCTGAATTCCTTACAGTTCAAGCCCAAAAGTTACAATTTAACCCTCAATATTCATAAATATAACTTTAATACCCCAATGCATACATCCTGATAATAATACAACTTAGCATTAAAATAAAATATAAAAATTACATCTCGAAGTTTTTAAGTATCATTATTTATTTATCTATAAATAGATTGTTACACTCACACATTTAGCAATGGGTCTCTTAGGAAGGAAAATGTTATAGCATTCATTAGGAAGACAATTTAGAGAATTTTCCTGATCTATTATGTTTTTCGAATAATGATATTGTCAGCACTTTTGGTATTTTCCTCAAATGTGCACTCGCTAATCTTGTGTGAAGGGCCTCTACAACAATAACGTATTTTGATTGTGACATCCTTATTTTTATGGTCATTATAAAAATTTTTATTTATGCTTATTTAATACAGAGTGTATTCATTAATGAAGAATTTAGTCCTCAAAAAGTATTTCCGAAGGAATGTTGCCATTGATTTATTAAGGCTAGGGATGTCATAACCGATACAAGAAACATTAGCATAAACGGAGACTAACAATGTCTTAATATACTAAAGATCTACATTCCTTGAATCTCTTAGAATATACATACATCATTATCTAAGTATTTTTATTTAATTACATGCGTCTCAAATAAACTGAGTGGGCCAGGTTGGAAAACCTAGTGAGTACATAGGATTTTCAACCCATAATAATACATTTAGTATTTTTAATTATCAAACAATTAACCCAATTAACCTTCCTTGTGTTTCTTCCATACACACATACACACACACATACATATATATATATATATATACACACACACATACACACACACACACACATATATATATATATATATATATATATATATATATATTTGTATTCGCTACCTATCATCACAATTTATAATTCCATTGCTAAGGACTCCTCCTAATGTTCATTGCCTAATCATCGCATTGAATATATGGTTATTACATTGCCTGAACTCGTAATTCATTGGTAGAGTATATCGCATGAATACATGGTTCTTACATCGCCAGAACTCGTAAATTCATCACATACAGGTTGCAAACATGCCTATGTTCCACTGGATTTTTTTAGATTAGTATGTGGTGGTCATTTATACTCTAGTAGATGACTACATCGTGATGACTTCAAGTAAGGGTCAGGGTATCTCCTAATCATTTTCCATCTCTCATCACCCATCACTACCCGATATATATACACACACACACACGAAAATATTTGTATAATAAATCGACTAAAATCGTAACACATAAGTTCATCTAACACATATTGTAGATAATAGGCACACATAACATTTAATTATCTAAATAGTTCATATTTATGTTTAACATGAAAGTAACTATGCACTTCCTTGATAAAAGTGGATGCCTGAAAAATCGGGTAGCACTTCGCTTCGATACTTGGCTTTTCCTTTTAATGTGGCCTAGGTTCATATTACTAAGTCTTAGTCTTACATAGATAGCGACTAATGATAGTATAGATTCCTCACTAATCCCAATATTGAGATCAAGATCTATCAAGTAAGGAACAACCAGGTAGGATCATATCGGAGGTAGGGTCCGTTTGGTATACATAGTATATTGTTTGGAAACCCCCCTTTAAATATCTCATTAAATCTAGCCTAGACGTCATCCCCATAAATAGATCAATTAGTATAATGACTTGGAATCACTGATAAATGTTAATTATAGGTTGCTAATAACGACTATTACTATAATTAGAAGTTACACTTGTATAAAATAAGTGTAGCTTAACTTACAAAATATTCTGATGAAAACGAAGGATTATACGGACATAATTCTGACCCTGGAGCTTCAGTTTGCTGACTATCTAACACCATAGGGCCTTGCTAACGGAGCCAGGAAGTTAGAGAGTAAAAGGGCCAGAGATACGAAAGATTTTTCAAAGAGAATCGGGGTGGAGAAATGATATGAGAATCGAACATATTTAAAGGGTTAAAAGGTAATGCGCGCCACACAATTGGTCTGGTTAGGTGACATGGCAGCTTCTGGGTAGTGAGTCCTGTCTAGCATCTGGTGGGGTGTTAGTGCGCACCGTGCATGTTGTCTCTACACGCGACTACATGTAGATTTTTATAAAATATTTAAAAATTTATATCTTCTTTATACTAGCTCCGTTTTCAACAGGTTTTATATTCATGCGTAGCTATTGATGAGATCTAGTACTTTGACTTAGACACCATTGGCTAATTTTGAATATATTTTCAGTAGGATTAGACTGTTAAAGTTTGTTAAAAATTATAACTCTCATATGGTATTCGTTCTCGGCTGTCTTTATATCAACATATAGGTATTGAGGAGATCTTTAACTCTTGTTTAGATTGTTTTACCTAAAACTCAACCGATTTCAATTTTGGTTTCTGAGTCGTATACTACTACTCTGAAATACTAGAAAATCATAACATTCTCTCACGAAGTTAGATTTAGGAATTCTTTATATACCCGAAATCCTTGTCAGATATACTATAACTTTCATTAAGATTATTTATCCTAAATAATCTTCTATCAAAAAGTAAATTTGAACGCTTATAATACTGAAACTGACTAGCCCGAATCTACTGGTGTTACACTGACTCCAATATTTTTCCTTTTAAAACTTGATTTTTGATTTCTCTTAAAATTTGGCTTCCGGTGAGTGGAATCTTGTTCATTTAATTTAAAATTTAATTCCTTTGTTCTAGAATTAGATATGTTGTATTGTGAAGAGACACTTTTATTACACGATGATGTTGTGACTGAATTGCATGAAAGCTAATCAGAGTCATAAGTGCTTGAAGGACAATCAGTGTCAACGTCACTGACAATACATTGGGGAAATTTACTAAGAATTTCATTCACTGAGTGAAATTCTCCATTTGAAATAGGATATTTTGGCAAATTTTTAGTTTAAGGAAAAACATATTCATGATTTGGAGGCCGTTGTGATGGATCAACAGCGGACAAGTCATATTTACATTCAATATGTCCATTTGAGTCAGTGAAACAATGTTTGTTAACCACACTTTGATTTATAAAAGAGGTACTAACAAACTTGGTTTTAATGTCCTTTTCAAGATTACACATATTGTCAAAATTTTGTTCAGATTCAAAATGTTCGAGAAATTTTTACAACGTTATCAATATTGCCACCAAAAATTTTCTCACAGTAATTAGGAATTTGAGCATTTATTATTTTATTTAACTTGAAATGTGAATGTGCCCAATTATGAACTATAAGCTGAAGTTTGTTTTGGTGTGTTCATCAAAATTTTCCTTTTCATTGAAGAAGAATTTATTAGATAAAGACAAATTTGTGTTTTCTTTATTCATTAGTGAGAGAGAATTTTTAGTGGCAAATCAGATTCTTACAATACTTTGCAGTCTTGTATCTTACAATACTTTTCAGTTTGAGAGAAATCAGTGTTGAAAGTGTTGGAGCTGCTATCAGATTCTTATGTGTCGTATTCATCAATGCAATCCATTAAACACTTTTCTTTCCTCCTTTCATCTTCAGATTACTTTTCTCCACAAGCCGCGGTCTGTGTTTTCATCATCTCTTATGCAGACTCATAGTTCTGAACCAGACAATAAATATGGTAGGGAAGAGAATTCCCAATGGTAGCTCTTGCTTTCATATTTAGAGTAATGAGTCTTTTATCTTCTTCATCAAATTTTGCCTTTGGTTTTTGCTTAAATCCACCAACGGGAGCATTATTAACCGTGGTTGGAACATAGGCACATAGGGAACATGATTAACAATGTCAAACATGAAATAGTCCATAGTTTCAAGAGTAGTCAAAGCTTTAGTCTTCAACATGGGAAACTCATTTTCATAGAACAATGGAATTTTGTTTGCTACTGAGGACTTGGGATGGTATTGAGATGAAAGAGACACGATATCTTGAATCTATTAGAAAACCTGCTCTAAAACCGCTTGAAGGTTCTAATGATTAGATACAAACAAGAAAGAATTAAGAACAAAGTTATCATCAAGTTGTTTTATCTAAGAAGTGTTCTTCACAAAGAGAATCGACACAAAGGGGCAATTAGGGTTACAATTAGCACAACCCGATTACACAAACATATAGTAACACTAGTAACAATTTATCCTGGCATTTATGGGATTAATTCTAATCTAAGTAAATAGATTGATCCTAATCACTTAGATTAAGGAACAATTAACTAACAACTACTATTACTATAATTATAGACACTAACACTAGTGATCACATGCATACACTGGTGAGGTTCATAAGATGACGTTGGCGCTGGCGTTGGAGCTGATGGTCAGCATGTATTTGACTCATCGGATTATAAGGTTCGACCTTATAGAAGACCTTAAAGGAAACTGTCAAAGGGGAAAAAGGTGAAAAGTTTGAGAAATTGTAATAAGTAGAAAGAAAGGATCCAAAATTTCTTCATTAATGAACAAAAATGTAGCGAATGATGAAAAGACTTGTGTTATTTTGAGTCACAAGGGTTCCATAAGTGAAAATATTGAATCTTCTTAATTATAATTCATTTTTTGTAACAAAGAAAGAAGAGGAAAGTAAGTTAAAAGATTAATTGACAAAATAAATGTTGGAATGAACGATAAAACATTTTTATAATAGCTTCACTTAAAACTATATGTCTATATAACATGATAATAAACAATAAGAATATAATGCTTCATTTTATAGCATGTCATATCCAAATGCCTAAAAAAAACAAAAGAAACAACTCAGTGAAAATTCGATTATGGTAGTACCATGTCGATAATGACCCTAAAAATATGCAACTTTAATAAAAAAATATATTAAAAACTTAGAATTATAAGAAATGAGGAATCATGATAAATAAGTAAAAGAGCATGCCTTAGAATACTTGGATCAATCTCAATAGCTTAGATGCATTGTGTGTGGAACTACCACATTCCTCCAACCTACTATGAGTTATGGCTTGATTTTCAAAGTGCGAGAGACATGTGAGAAAGGATGATCAACCATAATAGTAGTAGGTGAAGAATAAATCAAAGGGTTTACGTTCTTCCTTGGTGTTAGGGTTTTAGAGAGACCAATAAATGATATGATTGTAAACAACTTTTATGCAATTTCAGAGAAGGAAATCGATACGATAATCCCAAATTTTATGCGATTGTAGTTTTGAAAAAAAGTAGATTCAAAAATTACTATGAGTTGAAGATAATTTCATTGTAGATTTGAAATTGATCGTGTGGTAAAAGGAAACTGTGAGAGAAAAATTAGGAAAATTCACGATGTCTAAAAAAAAATCAGAAGCATCAATAGGAGGACACGTGGAAAAGAAGGTTGGTAGAAGTGGTCATGTACCTCTTTAGGTTTGGTCTATTAAAAGAAATAGATAGATATACCTAATTAGTACAAAAAAGAAATTTATAAAAATAGGCAAATACGCTAATTACTTTGTAAAAAATAGCCAAAAAACAACTTCAATGAGTTACATGGTCTTCTAAATTATCATAACTACATGATCAACAAACCCATTACCACTATCGTAACTGCATCACCACAGGTTTTTTCTACCTCTAAAGTAAACCCCATTCAAAGTCTTCAACAATTGGCACCTCAGTTAGGTTTTCAACTGAATCTTATCGTCTCCAAACAACAATTAGGCAAAAATAATGGAGTTAGTATACTCAAATCCTGAACTTTCGGCATAGACTTTGCTCCAAATTGATCTTCAATGATTTTTCTATACTTTTTACAAAACTGAACAAAAAGGGGGAAAAAATACATAAATACACAACTTTGTGTTTTTTAGTTAGTATTGATTTTTATCCATTAAAACATCACATAATGACCCCCAAAGTTAGAGGCTTTGTTCGAAGGAGAAAAAGACTAAGAACTTACTTGAACCAAAGGATATACCCCCACTAGCTTTCTCCTATGTGATTTGCAGTCCTTCTTTTCTTCCTCTCGATCGCTAATTCTTTTCCCTCTAGATTCTTTTCTCTTCGGACAAAAATAGTTTCACTAAAATGCGAGCTCTAAGGGCTTGAATAAGTTTATTTACATAAAAAAACATATGTGAAATAGGCTTTTGAAAAAAAACAAAATTAGCCAATGATCTTGTCAAAATATGGCTCAAAATTTGTATTTTCAATTTAGCCCCTAAAAATTTTATAATGGCAGTTTTAGCCCCCATAAATCAATTCCTTTGCAACAACGAGTTTTAAAACTGCCAATTTCAGTCCTTCCTTGAGAAATAGTTACAAAACTTCCTAAAACTCATTGTATAAAATTCTTATTGTTATTGTTATTATTATTATTATTATTATTATTATTATTATTATTATTATTATTATTATTATTATTATTATTTACTTGCATTTATAGTTATATTCCTCTATTAAACAATTAAACAAAAAATGGGACGTTACACATAGTAAAAGAGAAGGGATCAAGCCACCTAAAAACTTCACTAAGTCTTCTATAAGCCTTCTTTATCGGCATCTCTCTAAACTTTACTTTGATACATGAGTACATGGCACATTTAAAAATAACACGTAAGTCGAAAAGACTTGTGACCTACATGGGTTTTAACCCAAAAAAACAATCTAAACATGTTTTCATTATAGCAGTTAAAACATATTGGCAATCTTCTAACATTTAACATGTCATAATAAACAAATATGGGAATCCCACATCCACAAAACATGACCTTATAGACAAAATTGTACACATTGAGATTGCATGTCCCAAGACATAACCTTGCAAACAGAACTGTGCTTCAAGATATAATCTTATGGATAAGACTACTCTCAAAACATAATCTAGCATATAAGATTGCACTCAAAACAAAATCATGCAGATAAGACCACACCGAAAACCTAATCATTCAAATACGACCACACTCAAAACATAATCTTGCAGATAAGAATGCACTCAAAACATAATCATGCAGAAAAGAATAAACTCAAAACATAATCTTGGACATATGGGAAAAATACCCCTAGTTAGTCCATAATCAAATATTTACTATCCTCGGGATAACAAATCATCCCAAAGCTATCTCTTATCACTTTGTCCTACTACTAGAACCTACAAGGCGGGTTTCTCTATAAAAACTATAACCATAACCTATTATTATGGTTGCAGAAATTTGGATCAATCGATGATTAATCATGGATTAATCATTTGACGTTCTTTAACTGTCGAGGATTACAGCATTAATCGGAAATTTATGATTAATCGGGTTTGGCGGGATTAATCGGTCAACAAAAGTCAAAAAAGTCAAAAAAGTCAAAAAAGTCAAAAAAATAATAAAAAAAATTCAAAAAAAGGTCAAAAAAGTTTAAAAAAAAATTCAAAAAACCAACTTTCTTTTTTTACTCCAAAATTTTCAAATTTTCAAAATTTCAAATATTATACCAAAATGTTCATATTTTCGTATTTCCAAATTACAATTTTTCTTATTTTTTAATTTTGAAGTACTTGTTTTTCTTAAGATATATTAATATTTAATTAGTTTTAATATTTTATTAATAATCTATGGTCCCCGATTAATCCTCGATTAATCCCCGCCAAGACCAATTAATCCCTTAACATCAGTCGACCGTCGAGCTACCGTCAAACGATTTTTACAATTTTGCCTATTATAAGCAACATATGACCATAACCTACCACTAGGTAACTCATAACCATAACCTGTCACTAAGTTCTATAACAGGAATACATTCTCTAACAACTACTACATACGACAAATAAAATCTTGAGAATTATCATAAATCCCAAACTGTAATCTTTAATACTTAGTGAGGAGTATATCACATAACTAGCATATGTAATGCATTCTAATACCCATTCGTTTAAAGCCCATAAGCTTATTTACAAATGTACACAAAATAACATCAATTGTCCCAATAGTTAGTATCAACCATATGGTACACTAAAACTTTCCTAACATAGCTAATAGCACAACCCTATAACCAATAAACGTATTGTATGCTAAAACAATTAGCAATACCTTTTTTAATCTCAACTTGAGAGCACAATCATTTAAGTGATAAAACACTTCATAACAAACATGTATACACAAAAAATTTATTTTCTATGAACTCAAAAATATCCATATGCGCTAGTGAAAACTAACTTCTACTTTGGCCTCTAGTATGTGTTGTCTAGCAACTAAACTACTTGCCCAAACCTTTTGGACTATATACCGTGTTCATATGAACTTGTCCCAATACACTAGGAGTTAACATTAGTAATCATTTGTAACTAGGCTAATTAAGCTCCATATCACAACTACGAAACGACCAAACCCCATAAGTCATTAGCTCAATCTTATTTATCTGAAGACTAGGGTTTGCAACCCTAGTAATCCAAATCAAGAATCTTATAACAAAATTCGTTTGTCAACACTACCATTGATTTCATAATAGCACCATATCATGACTCTACCATTAACATTGGGTTCTAACAACCCTACACAATTAATGCCATGTTAACATAATTACGTACTACCGGGTCAAGAAAATACCTTATCATCTTCAATGATCGTGTCCTCACTAACCGGCCTCAAGACATTGCGTAATTGTTCATAGCTCTCCCAGAAAACCATACAACGAATGGAGAAAACACCAATATATAATCATGGCTACTGTACTACAACAAACATGTTACTGCACTGTGGTGATATGTTGAACTTCGCAAATACCACATGTTGCCACGTGTCACTCTCCACTTGACATGTGTCCTCATAACCCAATTCATCCCCGCATCACAAAAAATGTGTGACCCTACCACATAGTATCGAACTCTTAGATAGCAACATACTTTTATCTCAACTTCGAACGACCATAATTTTCCCATACGAACACCGTTTTCGACAAACTTTATATCCATTGATTCGTATTAGAGAGAACAACGACTTTCTTAACATTACTCATGTATAGAGTAAATTGATTTTCAAATTTATGGGTAAAATCTCTCCCATTAATAAGATTCTATCCTCAAAATCTCTTAATTATTTCCATGACTGTAACATAATTTTCTAACACGTCATAAGGTATTATAGTATACTTCCTAACACTTTGCATCAAAATTCAATGTTAATCCTTCCTTTTTAATATACTAATAATGGTTATTATGTCATGACTCATCATATCATCCATCTTATCACAAACCATTAAATATACCACCTATAATGTACCTCACTATCTTACACCTTATAAGATGTTATTCCTTCAATCTACATAACTTGTATTACCATGTTGATCATTTACTTTACTTTTTATATTCATACTGTACATTTCATCATTCTTCTTCATACTTTCAGTATGAATATCCTTTAACATTATTTAGACATATTCATCGATTCTCACGCTTTGGTCATTACAGACCGTTCTGCAAATGAAAAAAAACATATTAATTACCAATGCAATCACCACGATTCTAGAAAGAATCTCATAAATGAACGTTGTTTGCGAGATAGTTCATCAAATACATTACAATCTATCCATGAGTTGTAGGCACCAACAATGCAATAGTCATAACCACAAGAGTAATAAAAACTCTTATACATTACTTACTTTATTCCTCCTCGGAGTATTATTGAATAAAATTCTAAGAGAGACAACAATTTAACCATAGTCAATCTACTAATATCTCTCTTAATATTATATTTAGCCAATATTCCCATGCGATAATTCATATATACCAAGGATGATATTTACCTACACATAGTAGCATATAAAACCACATAATATTCCTAACTACGGGCATTGTAGGAAAAATTTACTATTTCCTGCCAATCATCATCATTATTTTCCTTATTCACATTGTCATCATCGTTCAAACATCATTCTAATTTTAACCATGAGTTTCCTCTAATAGTACGTGAAGTACCTTAACATTTTCTTGCGAGCTTAAGAAAAATTTCCAACTTTCATGGTCATTCTTCTTGATATACTTAATCAGAAGCTTGCCTTTTTTACTATATCCACGATCTTTTCTCTAATCATGTCTTTTCATTGGAATCTTCTAATTCCATATTCCATCTACCCAATGGAATTTCTTTACAATTAATGATCACCATGTATAAATCCTACTCTTCTATGTAATATCACATGACTATAAATTTCATGTTCCATCTAATTACATTGGGAAGTAACCGTTCCCTATTGAACCTTTATGATAAGGATATTAATTTCTATTAGAAATAAGTCTTCCAACAAAACATTGACCAAAACTAGAAATAAATTCTCTCGTTAGAATATCAATTATTTTTAGAAGTAACCCTTCCGTTAAATCACTTCTCACCATTGGAAGTAACCCCTTCCGACGAGCCACTCATCCTCGTTGGAAGTTACTCTTCCAACATACAATTCCTTATCATTGGAAGTAGCCATTCCAACAAACTATTCTTTATCGTTGGAAGTAACCCTCCTAACAGGCTATCTCATCATTGTTGGATGTAACCCCCCAACATACTATCTCATCACTATTGGAAGTAACCCTCCTAACAGAGCAACTCAATGTTGTTGGAAGTAACCCTCCTAACAGTCCAACTCATCACTGTTGTAAGTAACCCTTCCTATAGAGAAACTCATTACTATTTGAAGTAACCCTCCCAACATACCAACTCATCATTGTTCGAACTAAACCTTCCAACAGTCCATTCATCACTGTTGAAAGTAACACTTCCAATAGTCTACTCTTTATCGTTGGAAGTAACCCTTCTAACAACCCATCACTTTATCGGAAACTAAACCCTTCCTAGTAAATTTTACTTAATAATAGCTAACCTTTCTCAGCAAATCCATCATCTTTTTTAGAAGTACCCCTTGTGACAAAGTCTCAATCACTGTTGGTATAATCCTTCCAACATGATAAAAATTATTGTTAAAATAACCCTTCTAACAATACGATTTTGTTAGAAAGTAACCCTTTCCAAAAAAATCCCTCGCCAAGAAGTAACCCTTCCAAACGAAGCCACCTAAACACACTCCAATCACTGTTGGAAGTAACCCTTCCAATAGAGAACCGATTATTGTTAATAATAACCCTACTAACAATACTCTTACCAGGAAGTAGTCCTTCCTAGTCCACTTTATCATCACTTGAGTAAACTACTTAATCTACTATTATTGGTCATACAACCGACTTCTTTTATTCCAATTAAAGAAACTCTCTTTCTTTACATTTTTATTGAAATTTTACATAATTCCTAAATATCATTCATAAAATCTTTTGGTTATCTAACGATCAACTCGTAGTATTTATCACACAATTATACTCTACTAAACCTTATTAATTGTGAAGAAAATTCAGATCATTATCTCATATATACTTGGCTATTTTCTATGATCCAAATGCTGATCATTGTTGGTAAACACCCAAACAAGGTTTTCTAACACTCCTTGTGGATCCAGTCATATTCCATAACTCAAACATTGACCTTTTCATAAAAAGAACCATGCTGACAAGGCCCCATAATTAGTTATCATATCGACCACTAACCCAACTAGTTAACCATTAGTATCTATGCACCATGATATATCTATTCTCATAAGAATTCTTAGGGGAAATCATACCCTCTTTGGCACTACTTTGCAATGGGAAATCCATTCCAATAATGCTTCCTTTATCCCAAGCTTGATTCATAGAAAATTTTATGTGTTAATCAAGTCACAATCAGTTCCATGTTTTTGTAGAGATATGTTCCCATAACACTACATGTATACTGTACTTATATAGTCTCGACGTCACCATTTCATTTTACCAGTTCACATGTTCAAATAAATCAACCTTTTCCATCTTCCAACACATTCTCTCTCTGATATTTTATCAAATCAATTTTTTATTCTATTATCATTTTGTTAACTATCTTGTCAGCTTCTATCAGTTCCATATCCTCATAAAATAGGTTCACTTTCTAGTACTAGTACATATACCTCACTCACTGAATACACATTAACTTGAGGTTTTACCAAAGCTGCATCAACACGTTGTGGCCATTTCTTGTTCGTGTCGCATCCATAGTCACTATCTACATATAACAATGTACTTAGCTTATGTGTCGCGTATTCTTTACTAATGCGCCGTGTTATCAAAGTATCTTACCTTTTTGTCACTATCTTATAAATGTAAAGCTTAATATTATTTCTAAATGAGCCAGTCGCATAGGTGGTCCCTACATTTTCTTGGGTAATTACTTCCACCTATGAATTTCTAACATTTACATGCACCCCTACAGGACATTGTCTACTAACTAGGATAACTCGATCCCTTTCTCATTACCCAAAATGAATCATCATTTTATTACTATGACCTATCAGTCCTTTATATTATCTCATGTTAGGAGTTATACATTTACTCCAACTCGCTTTTCTCTTATCTTTACACACGATCATGATCTGCAAAGAAATTCATGCGTCATTATGGGCACATCTCTCAAATGTGACTTCTTCCATGGTATATACTACATCACACATCCATTAAAAACTTTGATTGCCAAAATTTATCTTTATGTTCTTTTTCTCCACACCGATAGTAGTGTGAAATTCCTACTAACATGAAATGAATATTTTAAGAACAAGACTTTTGTGTAACACTAGACCTTTCCTTCCTTAGTAACCCATGTTGTACCCACCAAAGCCAACATGCTCGTGGATCGACTCATTATTCTTCTTGTAATGTCCCAAAAATATGACCGAAAAATTTCATTTTAAAATTTTTAAAATGATAATGCAAAACATTTTCATACAACCAAGATGGATCAAAGTGTGTCACCACACCATAAAATGTCAGCGTAAATCATAAAATGTGAAATGAGATGGTGTGTTCTCTTCAGCCATTCTGGGCTCTTCCCTTTTGAACCAGAAGTATCTGAAACATAAACTGAAAACCATAAGCACAAAGCTTAGTGAGTTACCCAAAATACCACATACAATACATAATAAACACATACTGGGCCCCCACCCTTCATTGGGTATCGCCCGACATCGACTCCCACCTGGCCTCGTGCCCCGCCCGACATTGAGCCCCGCTCGGTTTAAAGATCTATCAATCATCAGGCCGCGCCTAACATTGGGTGTGACAACCCAAACATTTTTAGCCGGTAAAGCAATGTTAAGCATAAAACGCGAAATTTCAATAGAATACTTTTTAGCCTTAGGTATCTAAATGAAACTCATAGATATCATTAAACTGTAAACGTGCATAAAAAGAATGTCCAAATCTGACTTCGTATGAGGAAATTATGATTTTTCTAAATTTCGGATATAGTAGTAGACAGCTGAGCTAAAAACTCGAAATAGAGATCGGGTGACTTTTTGCCAACGCAACCTAAATAAGAATGGAAGATCTCGATAATAGTAGTACAATGGTAAATAGACAGACAAAAACGGACGTCGGATGAAGAAGTTATGGATTTTTAACGGACTTTTCCAGTCTCGGCTTGTTAAAAATGGATTATTAAAAATAAAATCAAATTTCGCCGACGGAGTCTAAATGAAAGTTGTAGAGCATAATCTCACCTACGCATGGATATAAAGAAAGTCAAAATCAATGCTCGTATGCGAGAGATATGAATTGCTAAAGTTTGGGACACGAATCCTCACACTGTTAGAGGACTCACGACGTGAGCCTGAAGCTCACAACGTTAGCCACGGATGGATAGGATCCAACGTCGGGCTGTCAGAAGTCGAGTCAGCAGATGGATAGGATCGACCTCACGATGTGAGCTACTCCATGCTCACAACGTGAGCTCCGAAATCACTCCCTATAAATAGAAACCGAAGGTTTCGAGTTTAGGCTACTCAACTCTACTTTCCTTTGTACTTTTACTCTGTGTTAAACATCCTGATACTGCCCCTACGCACTAGTTACGTGTCGAAGCCTTGACAGAAGCCCTAAGTCCCGAAGTTCCTGAGATTTCTTTGAAATCGACGTCTTTCCAGTCGAAGTGCTACCCGAGCAAAGTATCGTTTTCATCAAATCGTCACTTCTACCAAGTGAGTTCATACCCTTAACTTATCTTTTAAATGATTTTAAATGCTTTTATGGGGCGGGGGGTACTAGTAGAAAACCATATAGTTGTATAATCAATCACATGTGATTGATAACTATCAAAGATATTTCTTATATTTCAAACTGTGTTATCAAACAAACTATTTGAAATCAATTCAATACCTTTGGGTAGCAAAGGTGTACAAACATACTCAGTCATTAAAACAACATAACTAGTAAGTTATAATAGGTATAGTTTAGAGGACTACTAGTCACTATTTCTAGTACAATGAAACATACAAGAGTCAGTTCAGAACATACTATAACGAGAAACACAAAGACCATTCTATAAAGAGAAACAGGGAGGAACATACTATACACTAGAATAGAAGGAACATACGATAACAAGAACAAGATAACAATAATGTGAAATCACTACTTCATGGCTTAGCAATATACTTGTTATGTCGCGTTTTGTAACCAGAGTCTCCTGGAAGGAGAGCATGAGTTTGTGTATAGATATATACGGGATTGACACCCTACACCTTGCTGCTAGCTACAGTGGGACTTGCAAGTCTAAGGGTGACAAATGTCACATCAGTTTCGGTGCCTTTAGGTCGTCGTGTTAAAAACGTGTCATATCAGTATGGTTAAAACCAACTCACATTATAACCTTAATTAACAAACTGGTTTTAAGGTAGTAAGTGCTTCAGTAATTACTTATACAATATTACGAAATACTTTCATTTTCCCATTACATTCATATTGTGATATTCTCACATAAAGGGTAATGCAAATTATTTTCTAGTACAGACAGTCCTAAACTTGGAAAATTTACAAAAGACAAACAATACAGTCTAGTCTTAGTATATTCATTTAGAAAGGGGCCTATAATGCTAACCTGATGATTCCTTAGTGCATACATCAGGGATATATATCAATTAGGTCCGGAAGACAGTAGGATGTGTGCTTTCCGCTTCATTTATTGTTCCTTGTTTGGTTGTGGGATTAGAGCAGATGCACCCACTCTACTATCTATCCGATCTTAGTTATGTATATATTCTTTATACACCAAGTAATCATAAGGAGTACCAGGTATGGGTCAGGACATAGTATGCAAATTCAATATACCGTTTTCTAGTACAAAAACATACTTTTTAGTTAGAACATTTAGTAGGCTAAACTAGAAACTTATCAGAAAAAGGGTTTAATCCATTTTATTAAACCAATATAACTTAAAGGACCTTTAGTTGTTAATTCTATAATACCTTAGTTTATACATCAGAGTCATATATAATTAATATCCGATACGTAGTTGGATGTGTGTTTTTCACCTTACTTCCTGATCCTTGTTTGCTTGTAGGCTTGGGGCAGATTCACCCATTTAACTGTCCGTTCGATATTAGATTATATATAGCTTGTATAAACTAAGTGATTATAGAAGGAACTATTGTGGTTACTATTTTTACTAAAGGAAATACATGATTTTCTTAAAGAATGTTTTCATCAAATATAAAGAACTATTACAGTTAACTCCGTAAGTACCAAATGAATACACATTGGTTATATACAGTGAAGATCTAACAAACAATGGGATGTGTGACTTCCGCCTCATTTTGTCTTCCTTTTTTGGTTGTGGGCTTAGGGCAGATTCACACAATCGATTGTCTACTTACTCTAAAATTTATATAACTTGTATCCATTTAGTACTTATAGAGGGAATTGTAGAGTCATTTTTACTCTCATTCATCACATCAGAAGATATAGGATTTTCTGAAGGAACAGACAAACTTTTCTAAAAAGAACTTTCAACTTACTTTACAACATTAAAATACTTATGAACTCACCAGATTAAATGCTGATTTACTCTTTCAAATAACTTGTATTCTTAGGAGAATAGTGGAGACGTACGCACTCTGGGATTCAGAAGATGGAGCATAGTAGCTTCATGTCTTGTTTTGTTATTTACTTTTGGATTCAATCTTTTGTGAATCAAATACTTTGCAAACACTTTAATATTAATACAATGGTTGTTTGTTACTATGATTACTATGATACATGTCTTGTGATACTAAACATGATGTCCTACACCCCGAACTTTTCCGCCGTTCCGGTTTGGGGGTGTGACATTTGGCCCCGCCTGATACACATATAAACATATAATCATATGAACACATTCGATAATCATAAAGACAATTTCATACAATACAGTCATCGAGCCTCGCCCGACAACGAGCCCCACTATGTATACATACCAACGCTTACACATGCAAGAGTCACACAGACATATAGCATCCTAACATAATAAACCACAGGCCATAATTGGTGTCTTTGACCCAATAAACATGGTGAGGAAACTCACCTCAAGCTGCTGAGTCTCTCAGATAAATCTCTGTCTGCTGGTCGGATAAAATACCCACGCTGTCATCATAAAATAACATCTAATTAATAAGTGGATTCTAACCCATAAATAAGATTCTAAACTAGGGTAAAAGACCATTTTACCCTTTACCTAACATGGCCAAAGGCTAAGGCCCAAACCAACTACTCAAAAAGGCTTAATTCGAAAAATGGTCACCTAAATCCCAATAATGGCCCAATCTTCCAAATTGGGCCCAAATCCCTTCTTGGGCCTTCAACCAAAAGAACCCAATATAATAGCACCAACCCAAAAAAAATGTGATGGCCCAACAAGAGCCTAAGGTCAAAACATAGGCCCTAAACCAAGAAGCCCAAATCCGAAGCCGACCTGCTAAGTATGCGGGGCATACTTAGCTTATACGCTTAGCATACACCTTGAGCTAGTACGTGCAACGTACAAACTTGGTATGCCCATCGTACTCCCAACTGTCCTCCCCACTCCATTAAGCTCTTAATCCGTTGAGATTTCAAGCCAAACTTTCAGATCTGATTCTATAAGACCACTTATCACGTAAATTTGGCAAATCTACACACACACATGGCTTAATAGCGCTCAAGAGCTCAAAAAGAGATTAACAAAGGTCTTAACACATGCATGGTCCAATATACACCATAAAGCTTACATTTTTATGAATAAGGGGACTGAAAGAAGCCAAGATATACCACTAACACTTATGGAGTGAGTCAAGAAGCTTATGAATCATTCTAAGGACTCAAAAAGCATAAAATAACAACATAACTAGATCTAGTATCAAGGATCATCTAGATGTGAGATTTTTACCTCAAAAAGCTTGCAAATGATTAGCTAAGGCTCGATCTTCAAGCTCAATACACCTCTCCAAATGGTCCTCTTTTCTTCTCCTTCAAAAACCACCAACAAACACTCTTTAAGGCTCAAAACTCACAAAAACACACTAGGGTTTTGATTTCAGGGCAAAGGAAGGTGGAGGCAGGCTAAATGTGACCAAATGAGGCTATTATAAGGTTTAAATAGGGTGCAAGCCTTAAAATTTAGGGTTTCATGCTGACTTAAATATGCCAGGCTTACTCCACTTACGCCCAACATTCATGGATTGGATCCGCGATCACAACATCAAGCTAGTACGCTAAGTGTAATGTAACGCCCACAGATTCGGGCTAGTCAAATTAGAGACAATGAGCATTAAAATGACTTTTTATAGAATATTATATAGAATAAATAATCTTAACCACATTATAGTATATGTCACGAGGATTATGTACATATAAAGAATGCTGAAATCCGACTTATAACGAAGAAGTTATGACACGTCGAAGTTTTGCGACAAAACTGGCACGGTGCCGCGTATCGTAAAAAGTGAATTTTGGATAAGCTACTTTTTAGCCTTAGAAATCTAAACAAAAGTCATAGTCTACGTTAAACCAAGAACGTACATAAAATGAACATCCAGACTTCGTTTGAGGAAGTTATAATTTTTCTAAGATTTAGCATAACAGTGCACAACCCGAAAATAGAATATTAGATTGATCGATATTTTTCCCACACACCCTAAATGATAATTAAAGATCTCATTAATACGATCTCAACGATATAAATACGATCGGAATCAAACGTCGGATTACAAAGTTATGAGTTTTAACAGACTTTAATTGTCTAAGCCTGCTAAAATATAACTTTAAAAATAAAGTCAAAATTAGCCAACGGAGTTTAAATGAAAGTTGTTGATCCCATCAATATCTATGTGTGGATATAAAGAACGTCAAAAACGAAGATCATATGCAAAAGTTATAGATTATAGAAGATAATAAGTTTTTGGAGTAATCTACGTGTGACACGCGGCGTGATCTAAGTCACTCCTTCCTCACCACACCTTGCCACCAGATGGTGACATGTGGCATGGGAACACCCAACGTTCAGCAAGGGTATGGTTAATGTTCATCCATCAAACAACCTATAAAGGGAGGTGCAAATCACTTAATTTCTCCACATCTTTCTAACCTTTCTCTCCTAAGTACCCCCAAACCCTCTAGGCTTTTCTCTAGCACCTCCTAAGTGTTAGAAGCGTGTCCCGAAGAGCTGGAAATCCCCAAGAAGAAGAGCCTTTGACTCAGTAGTTCTGCCCGTGCAGAGGCCAATTCCTTGTTAGAACCCCCAATAAGTGAGATATGCTTACCATACTTTAAGTATAACTTATGTTTAAATTCATTATCGTTATTATAACCTATAAAAAAGATTTATCGGTGATTCCAAGTCATTAAACTGATTGATCTACTTACGTGGATGATGTTTAGGTTGTGATCTAGTGAGGTATTTAAAGTGGGATTTCCAAAGAGTATATGTCGTATACCAAATGGACCCTACCTCCGATATGATACTACCTGGTTGTTCATTACTTGATAGATCATGAAAGTAGACTTTGAGTTAATGACAAATCTAGACTAATAGTTAGTCGCAATAAATATTAGACTAAAATCTAGTAATAATGATACTAGGTTTCGTTTAAGGAAAAGAAAATTGTTAGAAGCAAAGCGCTGCCTAAATTTCAAGCCATCACTTTTACAAGTGAGTGCATAGTTACTTTCATCTTACACATAGATATGAACTATTCAATATTAATACATGCTATATGTGGTTATTGTGTGTGTTCCTGATATCTATGCTAGATGAACGATTTATACATGTTTTACTTGATTTAAATTGTATACATATTTTTATACTTATAAAAGATGATATAAATGAACATTGGAAGCTAAACCACAACCTATAGGTGTTTTTAAACTACGTGTTCACCAAATGTACTCTAAATATCCTGGCAGTTGCGCCTAATGGATAATATTGGTTGTTGTGCCTAAAATATAACCTTTGAACTACGTGTTCACTAGATGTACGCTAAAAACCCCGGCAACTTTGGACTTAGTGCCTTCTGAATGGACGTAAACAGCTATAGATATAGTTCCTTATAGATGAACGTTGGTATCTATGGACTTAGTGCCTATTAGACAAATGTTGGTAGCTATGGACTTAGTGCCTATTAGATAAACGTTGGCAGTTATGGACTTAGTGCCTATTAGATAAACGTTGGCAGTTATGGACTTAGTGCCCAATAGATGGACATTGGTAGCTATGCACTTAGTGCCTGTTAGATAAATTTTGGCAACGATGGACTTCATGCCTATTCCTTGGGACAGTTCTTTGGAATAAATATTGAAGAATAGATGATTCTTAAGGAAGATACTTAAGAATAAAGAATATAATGGGGATGGGTAATTGGGTTAATTGTATGATGATTAAACATAGTTCTATTATTCTGGGTTGAAAACCCTATGGACTTATCAGCTTTCCCAACTTGACCCACTTAGTTTATTTGTATCATAGGTATTGATGAGAAGATACATTACACTCAGAGATAAAAGGAGATGTAGATCATTAGTTTAAATTGATGTAAGGTCTGTTTTATGCTTATGTTTCTACATTGACGATGACATCCCAATGTTTTAATATAAATAAAATACGTTCTTCAGAAATGCTTTGATAATATCATTATCATGTTTTCTGGGAACAAATCCCGCAATATTATTCTTCAAAAGGATACTTTGATTTTTAAATAAGCATAAATGAATCGGTCTTTTTTGGCCGTGAAAATAGGGATGTCACAGTTGGTATCAGAGCATTAGTTTAAGCAAACTAGGAATAAGGATTTATTTCTAGACTTAAACTTAAAATGCTAAGCGATGATCGTGAGGAGTGTGTCTATTATATTCTAGGTAGTACACCTGAATTGACACAAGCACTAGCTTACTTTAAGATTAGATGCCTAAATTGCTTTTATTTGCTAAATGATTTATGCTATAAGATGCCTTATATGCTTTAGGATGTTATTATTTGATCGGATCTATGGTCGATTGCCGACCGGATCTGGAAATTTTATGTGTTCAGATTTCAAAACGTTTAATTACGGTATTAGAACTTGCATGTAACTTTTTGGAGTAATAAGGCAAATTACATGTCTAAAACTTATCTATTTCTTGTCCTGATACACTGAACGCATGCTTCCGTGAACATAACGTCGTGGTGAAGACTCGTAGCGAATTAAGTAAACAAAGGAAACGAGGAGGCTTACAATAGTGAATGACACTTATCAGAAGATATCGTAAGAGAGGTATATTTCCTTTATAATGCGTCTAATAAATAATATGTCTAGTACGGGAAAAGTACACTTTCTATTAGCAGAAAGAAAGAACTTGGTATAATCTATTCTTCAATATTTATTCCAAAGAACTGTGCCAAGGAATAGGCATGAAGTCCATCGCTGCCAAAATTTATCTAACAGGCACTAAGTGCATAGCTACCAATGTCCATCTATAGGGCACTAAGTCCATAACTGCCAACGTTTATCTAATAGGCACTAAGTCCATAGCTACCAACATTTGTCTAATAGGCACTAAGTCCATAGATACCAAAACCCTATGGACTTATCAGCTTTCCCAACTTGACCCACTTAGTTTATTTGTATCATAGGTATCGATGAGAAGATACATTACACTCAGAGATAAAAGGAGATGTAGATCATTAGTTTAAATTGATGTAAGGTTTGTTTTATGCTTATGTTTCTACATTGACGATGTCATCCCAATGTTTTAATATAAATAAAATACGTTCTTCAGAAATGCTTTGATAATATCATTATCATGTTTTCTGGGAACAAATCCCGCAATATTATTCTTCAAAAGGATACTTTGATTTTTAAATAAGCATAAATGAATCGGTCTTTTTTGGCCGTGAAAATAGGGATGTCACAGTTGGTATCAGAGCATTAGTTTAAGCAAACTAGGAGTAAGGATTTATTTCTAGACTTAAACTTAAAATGCTAAGCGATGATCGTGAGGAGTGTGTCTATTATATTCTAGGTAGTACACCTGAATTGACACAAACACTAGCTTACTTTAAGATTAGATGCCTAAATTGATTTTATTTGCTAAATGATTTATGCTATAAGATGCCTTATATGCTTTAGGATGTTATTATTTGATCGGATCTATGGTCGATTGCCGACCGGATCTGGAAATTTTATGTGTTCAGATTTCGAAACGTTTAATTACGGTATTAGAACTTGCATGTAACTTTTTGGAGTAATAAGGCAGATTACACGTCTAAAACTTATCTATTTCTTGTCCTGATACACTGAACGCATGCTTCCGTGAACATAACGTCGTGGTGAAGACTCGTAGCGAATTGAGTAAACAGAGGAAACGAGGAGGCTTACAATAGTGAATGACACTTATCAGAAGATATCGTAAGAGAGGTATATTTCCTTTATAATGCGTCTAATAAATAATATGTCTAGTACGGGAAAAGTACACTTTCTATTAGCAGAAAGAAAGAACTTGGTATAATCCATGAAGCTATCCCATCGTTTGGCATTTCCACCACCAACCGAGTTGAAGCATAATTGATGATTGAAGATACGCATGGAAGAAGTCCTAGTAGAGTATTGGGAAATTTTTATGATTATTTGGACAGATTCGTAGGTGTTAAATCGTTTTGTGATTTTAGGAAATAAAAACTTGGGGAAATTGAGATAATACTTGGGACGAGTATGAGTAGGTGTGAAAGGTAGTAAAGGCCTATACTACCAGAAGCACAAGACTTGCACTTGGATCAGGTAAAGTCACAAGGTTACCAAAGCGCTAGTAATTGATCCCATTTTGTTCATGTATATCGTTACAATTGTTTCGGCAATGACTAAGAAGATGAACATGATTCCGACCCTGGTGGAGATATCAAATCGAGTCCGACTAAGATGATTGTGTTACGTTATTCAGAGAACGAAATTCGATGTACCATCCGAATTAAGCCAAAAGATTGAAGTGAAAGATAATCAAAGTGATTAATAGAAGTATCATGATCACCGTGGAAGTAAAAATCATGTAGCTAGAAGTGTTACATGCTAGAATGTGATTATATCACATTAGAACATGAATGGAGGTATATTCTATTCTGGAATTTGACTCAAAAGACCTGAGTCTTAGCATTGCATCATACGATGAGAGGTCATGATAACATGAACCATCAGTCTCTTATGATAGTTGAAATAAATTCTATTTACAAAGGAGCAGGAGTCTCCAATAAGGATCGATATCGTAACTCGAAGTGTAACATCCTGTTTCAGATTGTTTGTGATTCAAGACTCATGGGCTGTAATCTAAATATAAGAACGTTACGAGATATTGAAGGAGAAATATTTAGGCCTTCTTAGATATGTATAGGGTATATTGTGTGAGAAAAGGGTTCGGGTTGTGCTTTAGGTCCCAAGGGTATCGACAGGTGTTGGTTTGCGCTTTTCATAAATTTTGGATCTGAGATCGAGTGGGCTCTAGGATATATAAAGTTGATAGAAGTGTAGAGCTTCTTGTTACCTTTTCGTGGATATAAACTTCGTCGAAAACGGACATCAGGTGAGGAAGATATGACACTTGGAAGTTTTTGACATAAATGGTCCCTTAAGGAGAAAAGTTGGCATGGAAGACCATGCATGAGAAATGGAAGCACGTGGGTACACCCAACGTATAAGGTAAATGGTCCCGGGTGCTCCTTGGTGTACACCCTGCGTACAGGAGGTACACTCAACGTACGTCTAGAGTCCAAAACCCCTAAATTTAGGGTGTGACACTATTTATAGAACATTGTAGAGCAAACCCAAGCCTCCATGTTTGTTCCCTAACCTCAGAGAAGCCCTGGAACGTCTCATATCTTGAACCTTGAGTGATTTGGTCTTCAAGAGGGTTATTTTGGTGATGTAAGCTTGGGTATTTCGAAAGAAGAAGTTGGCAAGGAAGAACTTGGGAGTTTGGAGCTCATAGATCTGGAATATCGTCATAATTTGGAGCTCTTTTGACGTATAAAGTTCATAACTTTACTTAATAATGCATCGATCTTGTGTAGTGATGTTTTGGTCCCAAGTTTGGACCTTTATGTTGGAATCTCAATTTTTAGGCTTAGGGTTGCCACCCTCAGAGCTAAAAGGATCCCTTATGCAGTAAAGTTGCCATCTTGATGCCCCATTTGTATTCATGCATGATGTCTAGCCCTTGATATGATAGTATGTTGTTACCTTTTGAGTTTGAGCTTATTTGATGGATTGCAAGTCACTTAATGGAAAAGGGATTAACAGGAAGGTTACGCTGAGTGTACGTGCAGGTACGCCTAGCGTACTCGCCATCGAGTCCGTACGCTTAACATAAATATGTGTACGCCCCCGTGTAACTTGTCTGTGTTGGATTTTTGTGATTTGGGTCACGCTTTGGGCCATGCCTTGGGCTGCTGGGCCATCAATAGTCTAAAGTTATGGGCCAAGGATATAATTGAGCTTAGGGTGAGGCCCATTGGAGGGATTGGGCCCATTTTAGCAAAGTGCGTCGTTAGTGGACTTAGGAAGTTTATCTAGTGTTGGGCCTACCATTTAAATTGAGAATTGGGCCTTGGTGGGCCCAATGGGGTTTAGGTCATTATTGGGCTGGTCAGTGGGCTATCTTTATAGCTAAAGAGTGGGAGTTGTTTCCTACTCGGGGTAATTGTGGGCTTTGGCATAGAGTTAGAGAATGGAGTAAAGCAGCAGCATTACTAGAGGTTGTTCATGATACGAGGTGAGTCTTCTAACTATACCTTACTTGAAATGGTGACTATATGTACGTATGAGACTTTATTTGATATATGACCGGAAGGTCTTATGTATTGATATAAGTTATGTGACTTTATGTGTTATGTATATGTCATATGTTTGGGACCGGAAGGTCAACAGAGTTATGGCCAAAAGGAAATCAGAGTTAAAGCCGGAAGGCAATCAGAGTTGGGGACGGAAGGCAAGTCATGGTAGGGCCGGAATGTTTACCAGAATTGTGGGACTAGAAGGTCCCACTAAGACACATTGACCATAAGGTCTTATAGAGTTATAGCCTTGAGTGGCTAATATGTGTATGTGGTATTTTGGGGAACTCACTAAGCTTCGTGCTTACCGTGTTATGTGCTATGTGTTTCACGCTCTTATCAGGATTGCGGGAAGGTGGCGACTCGATTGTAGACACACGAGAAAGAGTCATGAATGAGGATCCTGGATTTTGATAATTACTTTTGAAAACTATTTTGAAATACATTATGACATCGACACTTGAGATTTTGTGAATTATTATATGTGATGTTGGTAATTTACAATGGAAAATTTTGTTTGAAAATTTACGGTGTTACAAGGTGGTATCATACCCTTGGTTTGAGGGATTCAGATATACCTTTGAGTATGTCTGTACACAAACTGAGGATTTGAGAAAACTTTTCAAAAGGAACGATTTTTTTTTCTTCTAAAAATGAGTAAGAGAATTTTAAGAGAAAGAGGAAACGAGCAGTGTGTACAATCAGTCAGCACCCGAACAGTGATTTCCCAAAATACCCTTACTTATGTATTATAAGTTGTTATGAGATATGTTATGCATGCTAGAGAATAGGCTAGGTATTTCATATGTTAGGACTAGAGTGGCCTGATTTTGATGCTTTAGCCTAGGAGTTACTGCTATCTGTGATTTGCTTTTAAGTATGTGCGGAGTAAGAGTATCCAATAGGAATCCTTTTTAGAGAGGGATCTGAGTAGAGGAGTAATCTAGGAGAGATGCCTAGATGAGCATTTGAGGAGCCTGATGAGAGAGTAGTCAGATACCTATGAGGGATGGAGTTGCTTGAGCTCGGTGATATCTTTTGAGTACGAGGATAGCAAACGGAGTTGTAACCTAGAGTGGTTATACGTGTTGATAGAGAATATTCGATGCCCGAATGCTACTAGCTTCATGCTTTGTGGAACTCTTGATGATGGGAGTTAGCTACTAAGTGAATATGACGATATGACGATATTCAAAAGGAAGATGGCTGGAATCATGAGGAGTTCTTCAGCAGCCAATGGAGGAGAAGTGTGAGAACCTAAGAAGAGCCTAAAGAGTGACCTTTGTCAGATGAGTATACTGATAGAGGATGAGTATTCGCAAGGGAGGGAGCAGGTATGATGGGATTGATGATTGATGAGTTTGTGAAACTACTTAGGAAATCTGGGATGGTTAGTGTGGAAAGTACGGGTAGATGTGACAGGTACTATGGGCCCGTACTACTGAAAGCAGAGGACCCATACTTGATGCAGGGAGTATTCTGGAGATTTTAAGTGGCAGATTGAGAGGTGATGTCATGGTTCGACTACCATGCTAAGTGACGTATCAATTGGTGATGTCATGGTTCGAGTACCATGCTAAGTGACAAATCAATTGGTGATGTCATGGTTTAAGTACCATGCTAAGTGATAGATTGATTAGGATGTCGTGGTTTGAGTACCTTGCTTTGTAGCAGACTGAGAAGAGAGAACATGGATCGAGTACCATGGTTTATGGTAGATCGAGAGGTGGCCACATGGTTCGAGTACCATGGCAATGGCAGTTAGTGTTACTGGTTCTACCAGTATTTCCGTTGTGATTGGATAGAACGAGATCGGATGCGATATAGTCAAGGTTGTAGAACTCGCTACTCGGTACCTGCTCGACCGATTGGGGAGTAGCGAGTACTCGGATTCGATAACTCATGTAGAAATATTTTTTGGAAAATTATCTATGTCTAAATCATAAGTTAAAATCATAATTTGGTTGAAATATATAACCAAAATTAGATACATGTGAATACATAAAAATTGAAATACACATAATTGTCTCACTACGTGGATAAGTACTGAAAATTTAAGATATATATATGTAGTAATAATCACATGTTTATGTTAAATAATAATCATTAAGTGCATTATACATATTAATCATGAAATTCTTGATTTTTTTCTCTTTTTATGACAATTTTGACCCTTTGACCGAGTTAGCTGAGTTTGATCGAGTAGGCCAGAGTCAGACCGAGTAGGCCTGAGTTTGACCGAGTTTGTCTGATTTTTGATCGAGTTTGACCGATTTTTGGCCAATTTTGATTAAATCAGAGTTTTTTTGACCGAGTTGACATTACTCGCCTTGGTGGAGGGCTGATTCCGAGTAATTGGCCGAGTAGGCCGAGTTTTGCAACACTGGATATAGTATGAGGTTAGAAGGCGGTGTGGAACAAGTTCCAACAAAGCAGCCCTTGTGAGGTAAGTTGAGATGATTCCAAGGTATTTTAGTGAGATGTCAGATGAAGTCGCAGGACTCAAGGATGAGCAGAGATGATGTTTATGGAGGATTGCGGCATGAGTTAAGCAACACTACAAGAAAAATATCCTTTAGTGACGCGCAAACAATGACACTCGTAGATTTACTATACGCATTATTGTGTGTCCATAAAAATAATGTCAGGTTTCCAAAAACTGAAGGATAGAGGTCACGCATTTTTGCGTGCTCTTAAATTAGTGTCTAAAAAAAACACGGAGGGCCCTAAAGAAAAAAGGGTGTCGTTTTATATTTTTTAATGAAGGGGCGCATTCTCCATTTTTTTTAATAGCAAGGAAATGAAATACCAAAAAATTAAACACCCCGCCATTTATCTCCTTCTCCTTCTACAATCCTCTACCAATGAACCCTAAAAAAATGGGGGTATCTCTAACCTTCGCTTCTTCTCAGCCTCTTGTATCATCCGAGAGGAGCTTACAGTAGCAAAAGAATGGCGGACTCATTGGTACACCGCGGCACGATGAGGGACCACACCGATTGGGTCATCGCCATCGCCACCCCAATCGACAACTCTGACATGATCGACACCTCTTCTCGTGACAAATTACTGAATCACAAATACAACCCCTTATTGGAGATGAGAAGCCTCAAGGATGTAAAGATTATGTCGTCGTCATACCCAAAAACCTCCCAGGTCGATTATCCCTCATTTAAGCACAGTGTCACTTAATTTTGATAAATTCCTCACTTGGTTGTAATGGATTCTACACATCTAATTTGGGTTTTTTATTTTTTATTCTACACATCCTTGCTTCAGGTCAGCCTAACTACTTCGCAATATTTAGGGCTCGTTTCCCCTTTCCCTCCAGCCGAAAATTTCCATTCCCTCCATGAAAGTTGAAATCGACAGCCAAAGAAATTTCCCATCCCTTCATTGAAAAAATCCTTTTCTAAAATTATAGTTTGATTGATTATATTCGTGCTTCCGTCACCTTCAACAAGAAGTAGGAAACCACCGCTCACTGGCCGAACTTCAGGTTAGGGTCTCACCTTCAATAGTGTTCGCTGATACCCACAATACTTCAATTGATCTTCGGTTTTTACTAACCACGTAATTACAGGTCTCACCATCGATCTCTGGTCCAAGTCTACTTAATATTAAGTTGATTTCTTCTCCATCAGAATGATCTTCTTCCACATGTATGTATTATTTGTTCTATTTTCTTTGCTGCGTTTTTTTCTCTAATGGTTGTTGGCACAGGCCCTTGAAAACACACACACAACACACACTCTCACGTAGTTACAACAATAGAATATGCAGAAGCTTCACTATGCTGATGAAAAAAGGTGAAAATACAAAAGGAAAATAACACCTATTTATAATTAAGAAAACAAACATGCACATGCTAATCTCGTATCTCCTATAAACTTGGTCAACTTGACCATTTTCTGTTGTCCACCTTCTAGAACATGGGTATAATCCCTTTATTTCAGCATGACTCAATCAAACACTCCTGGATCATGAACTAGATCCGACCCATGACCCGTTGAACCAACCGATTAACCCAACAATGGTTTGTCTACCCATAAATTTGTTTCTTATTATGAGGTCTAATTAAAAATTTTCTGATTTTGAGTACTGATTAAGAATTTGATAAGTGTGTGTTATACTAATTTTATTTCTTTTGCTACAGTTAATATTTTGTTTCTTATTGTGAGCCTGATTAAAATTTTGATTACATTTATAGGTAAGTATATATTATGTGTGTTGGTAATGTTCTCTCTGGATCTACGTTATTGTGCCTCTTGGACATGGAACTTGAACTATGAAACTCTTAAATAAGGTAGATGCTGTTGTGTCTTTGGTTGTATGTTAGTATGTCTATATGATTTATGTGGGTATTGGTTCCATTGTTATATGTTAACGTATCTTAAGTTGTTAACCAGATACAGGTCAAACTTTTGTTAATTGGGTGCAAAGATAACAAGTGTCAATAGAGTATGATAAAGTGTAGGCGTCGGTATGCAAAGTGCTATTAATTATTGTCTTTTTTGGTTTTAGTTTGCATTATTTTTTCTGAGTTAAGAACTTTACATCTTGCATCAGTACTCGCCTGATAAAGCTTATCGGTCTGTTACTATTTTGTTTGAGGTTTTAATAGTTGTTAATACTACAAAGTATGTTGAAGTTGTATTGATCAGGTTCCAGGTATGCTATACAGACGCGTGGTAATATATATATATATATATATATATATATATATATATATATATATATATATATATATATATATATATATATGGCTTTCAACAACAAGGTACTTACTTGTTATTATCCATTTCTCTTTAATTATTGCAATTATATCATAATATCACTGGTCTTTCAGGATGCCAGCATGGCTGTCCCATTGCTTTTACCTGTTCTTTTACCAATGGCTCAAATATCTTTCTTCCTCAAGCTTCAATAATCTTGCTTTATCAAGCTGCATAAAAAAGAAGCCTAATCAAATGTCATCTTTGAATACACATGAAGACACAAAACACAAAAACTATGACAACTTATTGTGTTTTTTATAATTTAACTCCACCACATGTATTTTGGAGAAACATGGTGTTTAAGATTACAGTGGAGCTTGTATTTATAGATCACCAACCTGAGTTAAATCAACTTACTGATGTTGTAAGCATATTGATTCCCCTTTCAAGTTCACCTTTCCAGACCCCTCCTCACTTCTTTCACTAGAACCACTTCCATTAATCAAAGCCCCTCTTTTCCTCTTCCTCTGAAACGTGTACTTGATAACTCTATCAGTCAACGGTTGACTTGGAACCTTTGTTTCTAAACTCTTTAATGGTGGATCAACCTCCATTTCTGTGCTTGTATTATTCCATCTTTCTCTATAATTCTGCTTTCACCATTACACGTTCTTACTAAATCTTTGTCAGAGTTTTCCTCTAAAAGTTTGACTGAAGTTGGAGAAGTCAATCATGAATTACCAGCCGTTAGATCCATCTCCTTTACTACTTCTTTCTCCTCCACAGAGGGTGTTATACGTAATTTATCAACTACTTCATCCTCTTTGACAATTGACTCGGGCTTTGTGTCATCTATTTCTGGTGGGGTCCGTTCGCATGCTCGGATTCTTTGAGTACACCCGTTTATATGCAATTCGGTTTCTTTGCTTCTCAAGATTATAGAAGGTAAATCCCTGTTGTTGATTAAAGATTTCTTTAAAGGAAATAAAGAATTATAAAGTCTATGAATTTTTGAATTGGGTTGTACTTCGGTAACAGGGGGTTCAGGAATTGATGCATTGTCTACTTGTACATGATGCTTTACTTGTTTGCTTCTTGGGAACCTCTCAAGTTCTGCTTCAACTGCTCTCAACTCTTCCCTGAGGTCTTTTACAATGTCTTTAGCTTCCTGAAGTTGTGCTTCTAGTTCTTCAATTTTCTTTTGTTGTGTGCATGATGCCACTGCAGCTTCATTAGCCCGCCAAAATTTTCAAATAGGTATTCATCATAAGTTTACTTGTGAAAGTTGTCAATGGGAGACATAAAACTACAAAAGATGAAGCAAAAAGTTGTCAATGGGAGCCACAATTCTTCTAATGTGTATGGTATTCAGATTCATACCTCCATGCAATCTGCAACTCATTTGCCAGTCACGGTCAGTCTTTCTATTCATTACAAATAGGCAACAAAAAAAAAACAGTTACTTCATAGCATTTTCAGTGGCATCACAGTTTCTTCTTGTTAGCTAGGCCTAATGTAAATAGGATACATATATCATTACACCCTTCAAGGTTGTTGAAAGCTTTCATCAGGTGTATATTTCTTTGATTGGCATCATCTAATTAAGAAAGTAACATGCTAGGTAAAATACATAACACTAGATTCAGTAGAAGTTTATGTTGTGCTAGACCCCCATTCCATTAAAGTTCACATATGCAAGGAAGGCCAAAATATGAAAGGGTATTTTAGGTATTTTCTATCAAAAGTTGTAATTGTAGGCTTTTTAGTACCTGGAAGCGCGTGATTGTTCTCAAATCTCAATTTGCTTGTTCTTTATCATTTTTCTTACCCTAGCATGATTTTCAACGGAGTCTTTCCCTGTTACTCCATTTGAGTGTTGTTCTTCATGGTTCTAAGTGAGATATTGGCTCATCTGTTACTTCTTTTGATTGTTATTTTCATAGCATGTTGTCACTTGAATCAAACTTTTCCATTTTCAACTAGGGAAAAAGCTAAAAAAAATAACCTGCTTTATGAGATCAAAAATAGTAACCCATTAATTGGAAACTTTTAGTTGGAGTTATAAGTACCATGCATTGTGATTAATAATTATAAATATCTTGTATTTCCTAAAATTTAGTACAACCTACATATATATGACATTTCAAATGTTTTTGTTTGACATTTATATGCCTTTGGGCGAGTTCACATGGTGCAACCTCGTACCCTGCTACTGAAGTAAACGGGATGCATTGATATTACCCTTCCAACTCCTACCATTTAGTTTAGAGAACTAACCTCAATCGATCATGGGTTCCATTAACAATGGTGGTGGTGGTGGTGGTGGAGGTGGGAACCACATTGTTGATGCTCATGGAGCACTCTGGTAAGTATATTCAGTTTTGTATTTGCAGAGAGAGAACCCGGAGATGTCAAAACTACTTCATAAAGCAGTGCGTGAAAAGCGTGAGAGTACATATTCAGTTTATTCAGAGAGAGAACCCGGACCTGTTAATGTAACTATAAATATATTAAATAATAAATGATAATATATATATATATATATATATATATATATATATATATATATATCTGTTTGTAAGAATGTAAATATGAAGGACAACATATAGCTGATAGTTGTGATTCCAATTTGTGACCCCAGGTGATTCGGGATCTTTTCGAATTTAAAAGTGAACGATCCCTGATTCCAGTTGAAAAGGTGGAATCTGCTACTTCAATCGTTGAGCGTTTCTGTACAGGTGGCATGTCTCTTGGGGCTATATCCCGTGAAGCCCATGAAGCAATCGCCATTGCAATGAACCGAATATGTAGAATGGAGCTCAACATTTTCTAAAGCAAAGGCCGCAATCGAGCCTGAAAGAGAGGATGTACATTGCTACTTCTCTTAAATTAAAATTTTTGACTAATTTACCCTTGAATTCTGGTTGTTGTTTTCACTTTGAATTTTACTTGACACCAATGACTAATTGTCAATACAGTTCTAGCAATTCGTTAAGCCACTTCATATTTCACTTTCCACCCAATATGCATAGATTAATTCTTTTTCTTTTATTTTGTTTATTGCATTTGGCTACTTCTATAATTTTAAAATTAACCTCACGAATTGAATTGTAGGTGTTTGCAACTCCTTAAGTTCAAATGGGATTCCATCCAGATGCATGGGCTTCATTTTATCTTTCTCATCTCCTTGGTTATTTAGGTTTCAATCCAACTCTTAATTCATTATTTTTTATTTTCATCATTTCCAAGAATAAAATATTCTTAACCCTTCGGAATTTTAAATCCTAATTCTGTTTTTCTTGTGTTTTTGTAGGTGAATTCTTGGCTTTGACTGGAGAAAAGCTTAATGGAGCTGAACTTGTTGCATGTGGCATTGCTACACATTATTCACTAAGTGGGGTATGCAGTTTCAACCGATGATTTTTTTACATATGTTGGGACAACTGAAAAAGAATATATGATTATTTGAAATTTATTTATTGATACTTACAGAAACTTTCATGGATTGAAGAACGCCTTGGTCAACTCATGACATGTGACCCTTCTGTCATATCAGGTTCTCTTGCTCAATATGGTGATCTTGTTTATGTAGATAAAACCAGTGTTCTTCACAACCCTTTTGTTTTTTTGTTAAATGTTAATCGTTACTCAAAGGAAAAAAAATCAAAATTTCTTTTAGTTTTGATTTATTTGATGTCTCGTGTCTTGCAGGTTCATGGTGGGAAAGGGGAAAACAAACATAGACAAATTCACTTGGGTGGTTATTCCTTTAAAAAAATTGCAACTTTTAGTTATCAAAATAAGATTAATATTTTTATAATACAAATTTGATTAAAATCAGTTTTAATTTGATGTGAAATAGGTTGCTTTTGCAAAGCAGAGAGTTGATGACTACATATATACTCAGATGATGCAGAAAACTTGTGTAAGTTTCTTGATTTGTAACATCTTGTATTCAAAGTAGAATATTAAGAATTAATTTTAAAAGTAGAATGAAAATGACAAGTGATTTTGTGTTGTGTTTACATGGTTGATGATGAAAGCGAATAGCTCTGGAGCTAGAAGAGGAAAATAAAGCTCAAGCTGAAAGAGATAAGATGCTGCAAATGCAAGTGTTGCATTCTTCATTCTAATTGTTAGTAAGAAACACGGAGTAGATTAGATGAATACAAGTTTATATATTGTAAGAAATAGAATTATATGACATTAAATTTTATGCAATA
The DNA here is from genome assembly GCF_052625555.1 of Lactuca saligna. NCBI lineage: Eukaryota > Viridiplantae > Streptophyta > Magnoliopsida > Asterales > Asteraceae > Lactuca > Lactuca saligna. The sequence continues at coordinate 25,443,625 of NC_136422.1, forward strand.
AATTGTATTTTTGTATATGGTGTTTTATTTCTATTATGAGACATTAAATACAAATTTAATTTGAAAATTAGTAAATCTATAAATAATGTTGTTTTAATCATTTAAAATTATGATACGCAAAAATGTGTGTCATCTTCATTTATGACATGACCTTTCTTGACAGGGGCTTTCTTGATACGCATTGCGTGTCATTAACACGCGCATCGTAAGTTTACGACACGCGAATGCGTGTCGTCTTTCTTTATAACAAGGCCTTCCTTGATAAGCATTGTGTGTTGTAAACGTGTGTCGTAATTGCACGTCGTAAATGAGCGTCGTCTATAGACAATGTGCAAAAGCGCGTCGTCTCTCTTTATGACAGGGTCTTCCTTGACGCGCATTTGCGCGTCGTCTGAGCCTTTTACAACACGCAATGAGCATCGTAAAAGGTTGTTTTTCTAGTAGTGCAATCAGCTGATAGTGGATATGTCATCTTCTATAACCTGAGTGGTGTAATTTCCGTTTCCTGTGGGAAATATAAGAAGTGTTGAGATTTTGGTTTTTGAGCTTGGGGGTAAAACCTTGTGGGTTAGCATTGATGGCGGCCTTCCATCAGAGTATTTGGGCAGTATGTCTGCCGAGAGGTAATGATAGAGCATGAGCAGGCTGTTAGTGGGGACTGAGATGATTAACGACAAGGATACACCCTATTTGAGCATACTAGGGAATGTATTAGCTGTAGCGACGGATGATCAAGAAGAGGATATTGGGGCGGTGGCTCTTAGTGTCTATGATGAGTATCGAGTGTGGTAATGAGGTATCCACCCTTATTACAATCCATGTGATGGAAGGTTGGTTGAGGAGTCGAGGATGAGGAATATAACAATTCATTATTTTTAGATTAAGAGCCAGAGTTCCTACTGGACAGTTTGGGTGTCCAATAATGGGATGGCATGAGATTCTGTATGATTAGAGGCAATTATGATGAGAAGTTTTTGAGGATTTCATCTGAGATTCGAGATATTTGGAGTTGCGGGGTCTCTATCGGGGAGACATTGAGCATTGCAAAGTACCTCCTAAGGGTAAGTGTGATGTTCCTGAGGGAAACAGTTTGTAGAATAGATTATTGGTGCGCCAGTTGGTGATGATTCGAACCCTGAAAGGGGGAGAACCTAGTATTTTATCGAAAGGATAAGAGCTTTGTTCAAGAACGGTTAGGGAGCTGGATAGAGACATGCACTATGAGACCAGGGTTATTGGTGGTCAAGGTAAGTTTCCGAGGGACTTAATGCATGTTGTACGCATTCACGAAGGGTTGAGTGTCTGTACGGAAGGTGGCCGTTGGGTAGAGGCCCTATGGTAGATGAGAATTTTTCGAGGTGGTTGGTTCATGTGTGACGACCATAAAATTTGAGCCAAATTAAAACATTTTAATTCATTAAAAAACCATTAAGTTCATACATTTTTTTCAAAATAGTTTAACATCAGAGTATTTCCTAGAACCATATCATAAACATGAGGAGTTGTATGATCACGCCTTCGCCTTGCCACGATCCCCTGAAGTACCTGAAACAAAACACTGAACTGTAAGCCCGAAAGCTTAGTGAGTTACCTCCAAAATACCAACCACATATAACCATACTCATAACATATCACAATACAGAACAACCATGCACATTGGGTCTAGTGTGTGACTGGTCCACCGCATCGGGCCTTCAGTCCACCTGGTCCACCCTCCGAGTCAAGCCATATACATCGAGTCTACAGTGTGATTGGTCCGCCCTCACCAGGACTTCAATCCACCTGGTCTACTCTCTAAGTCTACAGTATGACTAGTCCGCCCGCACCGGGCCTTCAGTCAGCCTGGTCCACTCTCCGAGCCTCGGCACGTCTGGTCCGCCCTCTTAAGGCCTTCAGCCTATCCGGACCGCTCGCTGGGCCTTCAGAATATCCGGTCCGCCCTGGGCATGTTGGCCTACAGCATAAAGCAGGACCGCCTCAACCCGACCCGTGTCAAACAAAAATGTGCACATAAAACAATTAATCACATAACAATCCTTAACGAGATAGACAGTCTAACAGATCATATAGCATATCAACATCCTAACAAGGATTCTGACCTAATCGATCGCTAACATAGCATCATCCTATATACTAGGATACCGACCTTAACCGGGTCTCTAATCTATACCATCCTAACTACCAGGTTGCAGGCATAGCAAAGCAATAACATAACAACAACTACCTGGATTCCCATCCGATAAAGGGTCGACCTTGGTGCCTTAGACCCTGTCGATATAGTAAGGATAACTCACCTGCAACTGTCGACTTGAAGAAATAAGACCATGCTGCTCCGACCACAAGCACGAACTCCACCACTGATCATTACCAAATAACCAAACCAATAAAAACCAATAATTACCAAAATACGCTTGAAGTCAAACTGGTCAACCCTTGGTCCAAGTCAAAGTCAAAGTCAACCTTCCTGGTTGACTCTACTCGCTGAGTCACCTAGTCGACTCGCCGAGTTCCCTTATCCAGAAAACTCTCATAACACACTTAACTTGCCGAGTCACCCCAAGACTTGCCGAGTCCAATGATCTTTGAGTTCCATCCTGACCAACTCACTGAGTCCCCAACCGAAACACTAATCCAAGGCTTGAACAGAAAGGGATCGGGGTTCTGCGACCCGACTCGCTGAGTCCAAGGCAATCTTCATCGGACTTGCTGAGTTGTTCATCCGATTTCCTTCCCATCATCATACAACTTGCCGAGTCTACCTATGTGACTCGCCGAGTTACAATGCGACTCAAGTATGATATCTAGCCCGACTCGCCGAGTCATCTCCCAGACTCGCCGAGTCCAAACGTAACATCTTCATTCAGACGATTTCAGGCCATTTCATTGCTTCCAATACATAGATCTGGACTCCTAGGGCCAGATTCACACGTAAAGTTTCCAACTTTACGTGCATGCGAGGTTCAACAAGCTCCAATCAAGCTATAAGGAGGTTTTTGGGACTAAGATGCTCTAAATCAAACCCCATGGCTAATGCTTTAAGCTTTCATAGCTCACTATTAACCTAGATCTAAAGTTACAACTTCAGATCTAACCTCTAAATCCGAAATGGGTTCCAATCAAGCTAAAATTCCCAAAACAACAACCAAGAATGGATCTAGAAGGAGAAAACTCAAGGTAACGAATTGATACCTGAGAAATGTCCCCAAGAAGGAGTAGATTTCGGATCTACAATGATCTCCCAATGCTAGCCTCTTGATCTTCTAACTTTCTCCTCTTAAATCCTTCTTCCAAGCTCAAACTTCAACAATGGAGGCTCACACACACTAATTAGGGTTTCTGGAACTCCAATGGGCAGTAAAGAGGCTGAGGGTGGCTATAATGTGCTTTATATAGGGTATAACTTCCGGGATTAGGGTTTTCTCCCTTCAACACCAACTCATCGAGTCCATCTGCCAACTCGACGAGTTGGCCACTTAACCCGTAACAAAATCCCGCTTAGACTCGATGAGTAATAGGACCTACTCGTCGAGTCCCTGACTTAATTTACAGTTTACTCCCTGGAACTCTTGCTTCTGACTTGGGATGTTATAATTCTCCCCCACTTAAATTAGGCTTCATCCTCGAAGCATACTGTAGCACAAAATTCCAAAGAATAATCCCACAATGCAACTTCGGATCTCAACTGACTCAGATTCCTCCAAACACTACCATCAAATCTCATAGAGTCCAACTCTTTCTCTGTAGAGTTCTGAAAACTGCTCCAAACTGGCTACTGACTTTCTCCTACTGATAACAGCACTTATCAACTTAGGGTAACCCAAAGGATACATTCTTATTTCCGAATTTTCCCACTCATTCGCCTCGTGAGAAACTAGATATCATTACAAACCACCGGTCCTGAACCAGTACCAATCTATCACCCCTTGCCCAAACCTACACTATTTCTATTGAATTGCACTGCTGGGAACTCATGCCGATTTCTTCTTGAAACGACCCTTTCTTTCCATGCTAACTGGATGATAAATCCTACAGCTCCTGAGCAACTCCTATGAGCTCCCATCTACAAACATATACACATATTGAACCTGATCCAACATCCTCGGGCTGGAAAGACCCGAAACACTGATGATACCTCTAGACATCCCCCGGATGAAATACCACTGCATACATAACCTCCTAATCACAACCCTACTGAAAATTCAAGACTCCATCCTTGCATACCTTCCAAACTCCTCTGGTTCTACACCACCGGAAATTCTTCCGCGACCTCAACGGACACCCAACCCGAATGTGCTTCCATACCACTCGTACAAACACAATGCTCAATAATCATAATTGGAATACTTTCAATCATCCATCCACACTACTGCTTCCACTGCAATGAACCAACACTCCTTCTCGGAGCTACATACCCTTCCCTTTCCTTATCTAAGGAAACCTGCTCGAAGACCTTGCCACAACAATAAGTGCTAAGGTGCTCACACCCCACTCTACACTATCCCTTGTAGAGTAACCGTTGTTCCATGCATCACATATACTTTGAATCTGATCACAAGGGCTATCGAAGTCCATACACCACCTTTTACTAACGTAATAAATACCCGAGGCTATACCTACTGGTTGCTATTGCATCACAACATACTCAATCCATCTCCTCATATAAATCTATCAACACATACAGAGTCTTCAGCATGACTATACCGGCTTACCAGGCCTTTAGCCAATCTGGACCACTCTCATAACCTTCAACATGTCTGGACTGCCCTCCAAGGCCTTCAGCCTATCTGGACCGTTCTTCGAGCCTTCGGCCTGACTGGTATTCCCACCGGCCTTCAGTCTCCCCAGACCGCTCAAGCTATCATACATCATCCTGAACTATCCTTCCTGGGAATCTTTCCCGTACATACTGTTCTACCCCTCTAGGGGTTCCGAACTCTAACTCCTTTCCATCTACACAGATCCCAGCCTAATCCTAGGCCTCTCAACAACCAATCACCTTTTCCGAAAACCTTGGTCTGTACCCCGCCCCATTTGCCTGTCACTTACTTATACCAGCCCACACTCATGGCTGAATGACACACTACTGAATCTCAAATAGCTAATCAACCTCTAATGCTTCTTGATCCTCCTGAGAATTTTCCAATTCTCCCCACTTAGAGCACTGACTACCGGTGACTCAATCGGCATGAATCAATAATCTCTACTCAACATACTCCTCTTATCCATGAGTGGTTTCCTATGAAACGAGCAACCTTCACCAAAATCACTTCCCGTCATCGCACAACACGAACTCTAAGGGAGTTTGACTCTCTGCTGAACACTTCTCAAATCACAATTGCTATGCCCGACAACAAGACCATACAACCAAATTCTGACCATCAATCTCTTGGATGCTAATCGCTTACAACTCCTAGTTACTAACACTCCCAACCAAACCATGAAACATGCAGAACAACGAATAAAATACAACACTACATAAATAACCAGATAACCAGACAACAAAGAAACGAAAACATACACACAACCGAATTCGGCTCTGCCCTGACCTCCTCTGTTGTGATCTGAAAAGCGCACCCCTGAGCCCTCGGAGGCTCCGCTCCACCCATAATCCTCAAAGTGGCCGGTGTTGGAGCCTGCATCGGTCTTGCAACCATCTGTGGACATCTGACCCTCAAGTGTCCAATCTAATGACAGTGATAACAGATCCTCAAATCCTAAACCGGGGCTGACTGATGACATTCCCTCACATAATGCCCCTCTTTCCCACACTTGCGGCACGCACCACCGGACCTACAAACTTCGGTATGACCCTTCCCACACTTCTCACAAGTGTTGCTACCCTGACCTCCCAACCTGGAATCAATGATCTTGGACCGTTTCGGTGCCGGTTACGACTGCACCAGGGCCTGCCTCTACTCTCGCAACTGTAACTCAATCTCCAACTCACGCCGCTGAGCGGCCTCCTGCAACTCCACCAAGGTCTCGCACCTCTGCATAGACACAAACTGCCAAATATCCCTCTTGAGCATACTCAGATATCGAGACATCTAAGCCTGCTTTGAAGCAAACTCCGGGCAAAACAACGCCCTCTCAGTGAACATCCTGGTGATCTCCATCACTGACTCTGAATCCTGTTCAGCTCCAGGAACTCCTGAGCCAACCTCTCTCTCTCAACTCGTGGAATGTAACGAGTACTAAACATCTCCTAAAACTGGTCCCAAGTAACCGCGGACTGCTGCGCATCCGAATAAGATCCCGTAGTCAACCTTCACCAATCCTTCGTCGGGCCTCAAAAGGTTTAGAGCACACCTCACCCTCTGATCAGCAGGGCATGAACACGTGAAGAAACAACCCTCCAATCAAGTTTCCAACTTTACGTGCATGCAAGGCGCAACAAGCTCCAATCAAGCTATAAGGAAGTTTTTGGGACAAAGATACTCTAAATCAAACCCCATGGCTGAAGCTTTAAGCTTTCATAGCTCACTATTAACCTAGATCTGAAGTTGTAACTTCAGATCTAACCTCTAAACCCGAAATGGGTTCCAATCAAGCTAAAATTCCCAAAACAACAACCAAGAATGGATCTAGAAGAAGAAAACTCAAGGTAACGACTTGTTACCTCAGAAATGTTCCCAAGAAGGAGTAGATTTCTGATCTACAATGATCTCTCGATGCTAGCCTCTTGATCTTCTGACTTTCTCCTCTTAAATACTTCTTCCAAGCTCAAACTTCAACAATGGATGCTCACACACACTAATTAGGGTTTCTGGAACTCAAATGGGCAGTAAAGAGGCTGATGGTGGCTATAATGTGCTTTATATAGGGTACAACTTCCGGGATTAGGGTTTTATCCCTTCAGCACAACTGGTCGAGTCCATCTGCCGACTCGGTGAGTAAGAGGACCTACTCATCGAGTCCCTGACTTAATTTACACTTTACTCCCTGGAACTCTTGCTTCTAACTTGGGATGTTACATCGTGGGGATACTTCGGCAATTGGGAAATTTCAGTTCGATGAATGGATTATTCCATGCTCTTTGGAAAAGGTAGGAGATGATCAGGAAGCCTACTTCCGGGTCGGCATGCGTAATCTCGCTTGGTTTTGAGCAGTCGAGGGAAGAGTTTTGGAGGGTCATCTTCGTTATTTTAGTTGTTGGTGATTTCTCCGTGTTTCAAAATAGGAGATTAAGTATTCCGAGGATACAAGTAGCACGAGAGAAAGATCGGTTGCGAGATTCCGAGGAAGCAATGCAGTATCTGAGTATGATGTCGTGAGTATGAGATCAGTGGTAGAGTCAATACACCGCGAGGCGTTGTAATGGTGTATCGGGGTATCCGAGTTTAATGTCCTAAATCTCAGATTATTTTGAGTTTTGAGTTTGGGATGGCAAGTGGTGTATTAAGTATCTACGGTTCCAGTGGGAGCCCATCGGCCAATTGACATCAAGCGAGATTATTCTAGAATGTGGATTGCAGCAGGGACATGTGTTTTGTTATGGTGGATATCGTCAGAAACAACAATGCATAATTTCGGTAAGTGCGTACACCTATCGATGGTTGGTCCGCAGGGAAAGAGTTAATGATCGTAATGTGGTGTCGACCTGAGGATGAGATTGTAAAGTGGTAAGAGCATGTGTGATAAGATTGATAGGAACTGCAATCTCAATGAGATTGTGAGAGGATGTGGTGATGCTATGGGGAGCTGTAGTACTCACTATTTAGTGAAAGGTTGTTGTGATGCTACTGGGAGTCATAGTACTCACTAGTTAGAGCATGACGCAAAAGGGTTTTAGGCTTGGGTAGCCCTAATGATTGAGTTTTAGGAGCCTAGTGGTTGGACCAGGGGCGAGGCTGAGGTCTCCATATTTGCAAAGAATCGATATATTCTAAGTTGGGTCGTGGTTATCGCAACCGAAGGGTATTGGAGAAGTGGTGCACGCATGGACTGCGAATCTTGGGTCATGAGTTAAGTACCACATTGGAATCTAGTGGACCCAATTTTGTTGTTGAACTCGACTCTAGAGCTTGAGTTTGGATTCGTTCGTGTGTTTAGTAGGCAAGATGAGGTTTCAGAATTCGTAGATGGGTTCATTTTGAGAACTATTGTTCTCCATCAGATGTATTAAACCAGAGTAAGTTAGCTCGTCGGTATGGGAAGAACCGTGAAATGTATGGAATCAATGGTTGCTAGATGACAGAGGTTGGAGGTGAGACGATGTAAGAAAAATTGTGGTATTTGCTTGGGGTAAAGTGAACTTCGTGACTTGTGCTTCACGATAAGTTAAGGTAGATATTGTGAACAGGAGGGTTGTAAAGTCATTTTATTGGGTGTGCAAGGAGTAGCCTTGGAGGTTCAACCGTTGGGTCGGGAGCAGACCTGGTATTCCGAGTTGGGAGTGTTTTATCCGAGTTTGTTATTTGATGAGCGATTATCAGGGTAATATTCGGCACGGGCGGTCTCTCGGGGAGACATACCATGATAGTTTCTAGTTCTGGAGAGTTAGAGCAGGTACCTTCACGGAAAAAAGGGAACGTCCTTCTTTGGTTTGGGAATTTCTATTTGGTGTCGGATGTCCTAGGAGGAGGATTGTTGAATGTTAAAAGATTTTACGGTTGTGCTTCTCGGAATATTTGATTGGAGCTATTCGAAGAAAAGGAACGATTTCGAGGGCGAAATCTAAATTAAGTGGGGAGAATTGTAACATCCTGTTTCAGATTGTTTGCGATTCAAAACTCATGGGCCGTAATCTGAATATAAGAAGGTTTCGAGATTTTGAAGGAGTAATGTTTAGGATTTCTTGGATATGGATAGGGTGTATTGTGTGAGAAAAGGTTTCGGGTTGTGCTTTGGGTCCTAAGGGTATTGACAGGTGTTGGTTTGGGCTTTTCATAATTTTGGATCTAAGCTCGAGTGGGCTCTAGGATATACAAAGTTGATAGAAGTGTAGAGCTTCTCGTTACCTTTTCGTGGATATAAATGGACATCAGGTGAGGAAGATATGACACTTGGAAGTTTTTGACACAAATGGTTCCTTAAGGAGAAAATTTGGCATGGAAGACCATGCATGAGAAATGGAAGCGCGTGGGTACGCCCAACGTAGGGCTGGGGTACGCCTAGCATATAAGGGAAGTGGTTGCGGGTGCTCCTTGGCATACGCCCAACGTATGTCCAGAGTCCAAAAACCCTAAATTTAGGGTGTGCCACTATTTATAGAACATTATAGAGCAAACCCTAGCCTCCATGTTTGTTCCCTAACCTCAGAGAAGCCCTGGAATGTCTCATATCTTCAACCTTGAATGATTTGGTCTTCAAGAGGGTTATTTTGGTGATGTAAGCTTGGGTTTTTCAAAAGAAGAAGTTGGCAAGGAAGAACTTGGGAGTTTGGAGCTCATAGATCTGGAATATCATCATCATTTGGAGGTCTTCTGAGGTATAAAGTTTATAACTTTACTTAAGATTGCATAGATCTTGTGTAGTGAAGTTTTGGAGTTGTTTTGGTCCCAAGTTTGGACCTTTATGTTGGAATCTCATTTTTGGGCTTAGGGTTGCCGCCCTCAGAGCTAAAAGGATCCCTTATGCAGTAAAGTTGCCATCTTGATGCCCTATTTGTATTCATGCATGATGTCTAGCCCTTGATATAAAAGTATGTTGTTACCTTTTGAGTTTCAGCTTATTTGGTGGATTACAAGTCACCAAGATTATGACTTTAAGGATTAAGAGGATAATAAGGTCTTGGATCTGAATTTCTAGCCTCTAGAATGAAGTAATAAGCACTTAATGGAAAAGGGCTTAACAGGAAGGTTACACTGAGCGTACGTGCAGGTACGCTCAACTTACTCGCCTTCGAGTCGGGACGCTTAGCGTACATTGGTGTACGCCCCGCATAACTTATCTGTGTTGGATTTTTTTGATTTGGGCCTCGCTTTGGGCCATGCTTTGGGCTGTTGGGCCATCAATAGTATGAAGTTATGGGCCAAGGATATAATTGGGCTTGGGGTGAGGCCCATTGGAGGAGTGGGCCCATTTTAGCAAAGTGGGCCGTTAGTGGACTTGGGAATTTTATCTAGTGTTGGGCCTGCAATTTAGATTGAGAATTGGGCCTTGGTGGGCCCAATGGGTTTTAGGTCATTATTGGGCTAGTCAGTGGGCTATCTTTAGACCTAAAGATTGGGAGTTGGACTTAGTTTCTAATCGGGGTAATTGTGGGATTTGGCACAGAGTTAGAGACCGGAGTATAGCGGCATCATTACTAGAGGTTGTTCATCATACGAGGTGAGTCTTCTCACTATACCTTACTTGAAATGGTAACTATGTGTAAGTATGAGACTTTATGTGATATATGACCGAAAGGTCTTATGTATTGATATGATTTATGTGAATTTATGTGTTATGTATATGTCGTATGTTTAGGACGGGAAGGTCAACAAAGTTAAGGCCATAAGACAATCAGATTTAAGGCCGGAAGGCAATAAGAGTTAAGGCTGGAAGGCAATCAGAGTTAAGGTCGGAAGGGAATCATAGTTGGGGCTGGAAGGCAAGTCATGGTAGGGCCGGAAAGTTTACCAGAATTGTGGGACCGGACGGTCCCATTGAGACATATTGACCAAAAGGTCTTACAGTTATAGCCTCGAGTGGCTAATATGTGTATGTGGTATTTTGGGGAACTTACTAAGCTTCGTGCTTACCATGTTATGTGCTATGTGTTTCAGGTTCTTATCAGGATTACGGGAAGGCGGTGGCTCGATTGTACACACACGAGAAAGAGTCATGAATGAGGATCCTGGATTTTGATAATTACTTTTGAAAACTATTTTGAAATATGTTATGACATCGACACTTGAGATTTTTTTAATTATTAAATGTGATGTTGGTAATTTAAAATTGAAAATTTTGTTTGAAAATTTATGGTGTTACACGAAGGTTACAATTGAAAGTCTAAAATAGTATGAAGAGCGGTTGCAAGATTGAGCACCGCCAATAGTCAAGAAGTCTAAGAGTTAGATACTCATTTGAAAGAACATAAGAGTTACGGTTATTACCTATGATGAAAAGATAACGTGTGGAGTCATTATACACGAACTGTTTTGTTGATGATTCTGGGACGTAATCATCCTAAGGAGGAGATAATCGTAACGCCCATAAATTCGGGCTAGTCAAATTAGAAAGAATGAGCATCAAAAATTACTTTTTGATAGACTATTATTTATAATACATAATCTTAACAAAAGTAAAGTATATGTCACACGGATTCTGTACATATAAAAAACGCCAAAATCTGACTTATAACGAAGAATTTATGACCCGTCGTACTTTTGCGACAAAACCAACACGGCGCTGCGTACCGAAATAGTGAATTTTTTATAATCTACTTTTTAGCCTTATAAATCTAAAAAAAATCTTAGTATATGTTAAACCAAGAATGTACATAAAAAGAACGTCCAAATCTGACTTTGTTTGAGGAAGTTATGATTTTTTCTAAGATTTAGCAGAAAAGTGTACAGCCCAGAAATCGAATTTTAGATCCATCGATTTTTTCTGACAAAACCTAAATGAGAATTGATGATCTCATTAATAGGAGCTCAATGATATAAGGACAATCGAAATCGGACGCTGGATAACAAAGTTATGAATTTTTAACGGACTTTAACTGTCTAAGTATGTTAAAATATAACTTTAAAAATAAATTCAATATTAGCTGACAGGGTCTAAATGAAAGTTGTAGATCCCGTTGATACCTACGCGTGGATATAGAAAACGTCAAAAACAGAGCTCGAATACGAAAGTTACAGATTTTAGAAGATAATTTGTTTTTGGAGTAATGTGCGAGTGACACGTGGCACGATCTGAGCCACTCCTTCCTAACCACGGCTTACCGGTAGATGGTGACATGCGGCAAGGGAATGCTCAACGTTCTTCCGTTAGACAACCTATAAATAGAGGCGCAAATCACTTCATTTCTCCACACATTTCTATAATTTCTCTGCCAAATACCCCCAAACCCTCTAGCCTTTTCCCTAGCACCTCCTAGGTGTTAGAAGTGGGTCCTAGAGCACCGGAAAGCTCTGGGAAGAAGAGCCTATGCTCAAAAGTTCTGCCCGCTTAGAGCTCGGTTCCTCGCTAAAAACCCCAGTAAGTGAGTTATGCCTAACATACATTAAGTAAAACTTATGTTTAAGTTTATTATCGTTATTATGAACCTATAAACAAGATTTATCAATGATTCCAAGTAGTTATACTGATTGATCTACTTATGGGGATGATGTCTAGGCTATGATTTACTGGGGTGTTTAAAGTGAGATTTCCAAACAATATACTTCATTTCCTAAACGGACCCTAACTCCGATATGATCCTACCTGGTTGTTCTTTACTTGATAGATCATGAATGTAGACTTTGAGTTAATGATGAATCTAGACTAATAGTTAGCCGCAATAAATATTAGACTAAAATCTAGTAATAATGATACTAGGTTTCACTGAAGGAAAAGAAAGTTGTTAGAATCGAAGCGCTGCTCGAATTTCGAGTCATCACTTTGACAAGTGAGTGTTTATTGTATATATCTAATATTTAGATATAAATATTTAATATTAATACATGCTATATGTGCTTATTGTATATATTTAATATATAGATATTTAATATTAATACAAGTGAGTGTTTATTGTATATATTTAATATATAGATATAAAGTATTTTATAGTTACTTTCATCTTACACATAGATATAAAGTATTTAATATTAATACATGCTATATGTGCTTATTGTATATATTCCTGATATCTATGCTAGATGAACGATTTATACATGTTTTACTTGATTTAAACTGTATATGTATTTTTATACCTATAAGAATATTAGGTAAAGATTGGTAGATGAATGATGAGAGATGAAAGATGATATAAATGAACATTGGCATCTACGCCACAACCTGTAGGTGTTTTTGAACTATGTGTTCACTAGATGTACTCTAAATATCATGGCAGTTGAGCCTAATGGATAATATTCACAGTTGTGTCTAATAGATAACCTTTGAACTACGTGTTCACCAGATGTACTCTAAAAACCCTAGCAGCTATGGACTTAGTGGCTTATGAATGGATGTTGGCAGCTATGGATTTCTTGTTCTATAGATGAATGTTGGCAGCTATGGATTTTGTGGCCAATAGATGGACATTGGCAGCTATGCACTTAGTGCCTAATGGATAACACTGAAAAATATGGACTTAGTGCCTATTAGATAAATTCTGGCAACGATGGACTTCGTGCCTATTCCTTCGGAATCCTTAGGAATAAATATTGAGGAATAAATGATTCTTAGGGAAGATACTTAAGAATATAGAAGATAATGAGGATGGGTAATTGGATTAATTGTATGATAATTAAACATTATAATTATATATTGTGGGTTGAAAACCCTATGTACTCACCAAGTTTCCCAACCGGACCCACTCAGTTTATTTGTATCACATGTATCGATGTGAAGATACAGTACACTAAGAGATTAAAGGAGATGTAGATCATTAATGTAAATTAATGTAAGGTCTGTTTATGCTTATGTTTCTGTATTGACGATGACCTCCCAATGTTTTAATATAAATAAAATACGTTTCTTCGAAAATGCGTTTATAATATCATTATCATGTTTTCTAGGAACAAATGCTGCAATATTATTCTTCAAAAAGGTTACTCTGATTTTTAAATAAGCATAAACGAATCCGTCTTTTCTGGCCGTAAAAATGGCGATGTCACACGTACCACCTAGTACGCCCCGCGTAGTAGCTTAAGGACCAAAATGAAAAGTTTTTAGTTAAAAAGAGTAAATTCTAAACTTACCAACTTGAGTGTTACACTTCTTCAATGTCAATTATTCCTCTAGGTTCCTCTTAGAAGCATGAATATTCATTCACTCCTTGTTGAGTATTTGAGATATTGAAATTGATTTGGCATGTTTGGTTATTAAGGAAACCTTTTTTAGGGTTAGTCTTTTTATGATTCCCTACGGTTCCTTTAAAGTAGAATTTCATCATTGAGCTCTTCTAAGACATTGGTTTTATATTTATGGTAAATATTTTATGTTCCTTAAAAATAATCATTAGGATAGATTTTCAAGCAAGCTTTTTCCAGATTTGGGTTTTCTCTGTAGGTTAATACCATAATCAATATACACAAAACCTTTATCAGATTACTTGCATATTATGGTGATTGATTCTTGATTGTTCTTCATATCTCGCATTCGTCATCTTGGATTTATTCTCAACAAGTGGTATCAGAGCGGGTTCTTGTAGATCTCAACGTTTATTACAAGAATCGATTTTGTTTATGGCGATATTTTATCATGAATCTCACCTTGTTCTTCAAGTTTTGTATGTTTTCTGAAAAGAAAAAGTCTACTAACTCGTTTTATTGCAAAATCTTTTTCAGATATGTTATCTTATACTCATTATTTCATTTGATTTGTTCTTGAATCGAGTTTTCGAAGAAAAAGAAGAATAATTTCGTGTTTGTCAAAGTATTTTTGTTCAGATCTACTTTATCTCTCTAAAAATCATCTCAAACGTATTTTCTTTGTCTAGAAACTATCTCATATCTGTTTTCTCTCTCTAGAATTTTTGTTAGATCTACTTTCTCTCTCTTCAAGTTTTCTTTCTTGTTGAAGATTTAATGGAAAATTATATGGTATTAAAAGACATTAAATGACTAGGATTAAAAGTTATAAATCCAAAGTTTCATCTTAAAGAAGGATATTTGTTTTGGGATGTCCTGAGCAATCTATGTTGAAGAATTCCATTGAGATGTATAATCTCTATGTTGATGAGAAAATTGGTGATTTCACATATATTTCTTGTGGTGGATTTAAAAGTAATTGTGTAGCGGAAGATAAAGATTTGTTAAAACAATTTATCATTATCAAAGAATATTTATTTTTGAAGCGAATTCAACAAAGCTTAGAGAAAGAAAAAAAAAGGTGATCTTGTTGAAGATCATAATGTTCTTCATGTTTCTAAAGAAAAAGTGACTCCAGATCTTCATGTTGAGGGGGAGTCTAAAGTTTCTAGTTTTACAGAAGTATCACCATATGCATCTAGTTGTTTTGAAGATGAATCTCAAAGAAAATCTTCTGAAATCGTGAAAGTAAAGGCATTTTGTTCAATTGGAACTCAAACAGATGACTTTTTATTTTTTGATGATGTTTTTGAAGGAATGATTCCTTACAGAAAGCCAATACTTCAAGATGTTCAGATTTATCAAACTCTAAAAGTTTATGTACCAAATGTTTCTAATGTTCAAATTCAAAAAGATGAAGAGGTTGTTCAGATCCGAAATTCATTTATGAAGCCTAGAAATTAGAAAAGAAAGAAGAAAAAGAACAAGAACAAGAGTAAAATGAAGAAGGTTTGGATGCTCATGGTACAAGTACCTAATTCATGTGAAAAGGTTCAGAAAGCTAAAGTCAAGAATGTTCAAAGAAACTTCAATTCTTATTTTTCTTTCAGGTAAATATGTTAGAAGTTGGAGGAAAAAGAAAAGAATATTTGGTTGATTTAATGAATATTTAGGAACTTTTCATTTTCCAACTAAAAAGTAGGTATTATTTGTTGGAATAGTGTCTAAGGCTATAACTATATTTGGTTGTGCATGGTCCTTTTGGGTTGCCTTCACCATAGCAACTTGAAGGATGATTTATTAAGAGAGAGTAAATATTATAAGGAATAATATTTAGCTATTTGATTAATATAAGTCATAAATTAATTGGTATTAATTTGGTGACTTAAAGAGATTAATTAAATAAGAGGGTATAAACTGTCAATTGTTTGATAGTTAGACTTTAGACTATAAATCCATTAGGATATACCTTGGACGGATTCTGATGGCTAATTAGGTTAAACAACAATATTAAAACAGATCTAGAATCATACCTTTCAACAAGGAATTCAAAGGTATGATTCTAGATCTGTTTTAATATTGTTGTTTAACCTAATTAGCCATTAGAAGTCTTGGATTCAAAAGCATGTTTATTAGAAAGCCTAGATCTAAGCATTAGGGTTTTGCATGCGCACATAGGAAAGTTCTTATAGCTAAAACCCATCATTATTTTCAAAAGATGATCGATTGTCTTCAAATAAATGGTTGTGCATGAAACCAACTTTAATCTTGAATCTTAAATGGGTACCAAAAGTGTCATAAGAATTTTGACCTTTATAAAAAAAAGGATCAAATATGGTGAAATCTAGAGAAAAATCAGTCAAAGATATGAAATTGTGTTGAAGAAATCAATTTTTATTGATTTTTAATTGTTGGAAATGAAAGAAGCTGAAAAAGTTGAAAAAATGGGTGAAAAACAACATTTTCTGCAAAAGGAGGGCTGCAATCTAACATTACATCAAAAAGTGGGCTGAAACTGTCAGTGTACAGTAAACAAAGGGTCAGATTCGGAATTATTGTCAAAAGGATGTTACTTTCGGAATATTGTGTCAAAATCACTACTTCGCTGATGCTCTGGGGACCAAATTCGTAACTTAGAAGTAAAATACCAATTTTGCAATTGAACGCAGCATTGTTATCGCTCAACCTTCGCATTTGGAATTTTGACTCGCAATCAACAATTTTGGCATTCGTCTCCGAATACCTCCGAACGTTCGGAGGCATTCGCAATTCAAGGTTCGTATGTTGATTATGATTCGCAATCAGAGCTTGCAAGCATTCGGAGTTCTATGATCAGAAGGTATCGGATCCGCAGCTATACCACAAATTGGAATTGATTAAGAGTTCTGTCGTTCGGAGTTTATGCATTCGCATGTTGCAATCAATTCGCAATAAGTGATTTAGTATCAATGTTGCAATCGCATTCAGAAGTTCATAGACGATCGGATTTTGGTGCTCGTATACGAAAAACATCTGTAATTGAAATCGCTTGGAGTTTAATGACGTCGAAGTTTCGGAATTTAGTTAGAGCTATTAATCAGAGTTGCTGATTCATAATCGGTAGTGTAGAAATAGATTTCAAAACTAAGATCGATATTTACAAACGAAATCGGAACTCATTAATTGGAACCAGTGGTACAAAGAATCTCGCATCGGAAGTTCATCGAGTCGGCAATGTGATTTTGACTTTGAAAAGTCAATGGACTGGTTTCTCAGCGTTCCAATGAAGAAGATGTTATTTTTTAGAATCATCCCCCATCTTTCAAAATTTTATTATTTGTACCCCAGATTCCTAATTCCTTTACAATTCTTGGATTTTACCATTTTAACCCCTTTCTTTCAAAATATTTTCATTTCTAATCATTTTATTTGGTCTTATTCTTTTTAAAACCTTATAAATAATTGCTTCTTATTCCATTCTTTTTGTCTAATATTTAAAAATCGAAAAAAATACAAAATTAATTTTTCTTATTTTTTTCGATTTTAATTTTTTTTTGACAATTGAGAATATTCTTAAAAGATTTATTTCATCAAATCTGACTGGTATTAAAGATCAATTTTGGCAAGCTCGCTCCTTATGGTAGAGGAGGTTTTACGACTTACTATATGAGCTAGCGAAGATTGTTGGTGATTCTTTACTTTCTGGATTCTCTCCATTTTATTTGTTGAATATTCAAGGGGGAGTGATGATTATTCAAGGGGGTGTTCGTTTTTGGAAGACAATATTTGTTTCTATCGCTTTGATGACATCATGTGTTGATGAGTCTTACAAATTAGGGGGATAAATGCTAAGAAGATCGAAAATCGTGATCTTCGTCAGTTTCAACATCTATGGGATATTGTTGAGTATTTGAGATATTGAAACTGATTTGGCATGTTTAGTTATTTAGGGAAGCCTGTTTATGGTTAATCGTTTTATGATTCTCTATGGTGCCTTTACAGTAGAAGTTCTTCATCGAGCTCTTCTAAGAAATTGGTTTTATATTTATGGTAAATACTTTATGTTCCCTATAAATAATCATTAGGTTAGATTTTGAAGAAAGCTTTTTCCAGACTAGGGTTTTCTCTGTACGTTAATATCGTAATAAATATACACAAAACCTTTATGAGATTACTTGCATATTATGGTGATTGATTCTTGATTGTTCTTGATATTCCGCATTCATCATATTGGATTTATTCTCAACACTCCTGATGTACTTCACACGAACAATTCATTCCTAATATAATGCTACGAAACACATATCTCTTAGGAATTTCAAAGTCCTATTCTATACATAGAATCTTAACTATTCGATAAACAATCTACCCGATTGTTCATTAACAACAATCTAACTACAACCACCTATCCTAGTGAAAGGAAAATCCTAGTCATATACTCTAACTTCTACATTCCTATACCGACAAGCATAACTCATTTAATGTTTATAAGAAAATCTCTTTCTACTTTATATCACATCACTTCAGACACACAAGTGCAAAAACATTTCATTCTTAAGCAAACACACACCCTAATTCACCTAGTTTAAGCCTAGGAAGGATAATCTCACCTAGTTTGGTTAAATTATGGATCGATACCAAATTATAACACATATACTTTTTATCTTTTAAAATTTACCACGGTTGTCCAATTACTGTAAAAATCAATCACGGTACAATCTAGTTTTACAAAAACATTTCCATTTAATTTATCAGTGTTACAACCATTTGGTGTTGCAACAAAATATCACCAATCATAATGTAACATCCTAAAAATTGCAATAAATTCTAACTTTCAATACAACATATGTTTAACCAAAATTATAACTTTTATTATAGAAAAGTTTCAAAACAAACCCCCTAGATCAAAGTAACTCAAAAGCCCATTGTAAATCTTAAGTTCTAAACTCAAAAGGAACACAATACAATGTATGATAAAATATTTATCAGTTTGACCTGAGCTAGTAAGTATTGTCACGCATTGCCATCCTTAGTAGCTGAAAATCCTAAAACAATAGTTTTTAAAGGAAGGGTAAGCGCAAAGCTGACTGAATTTCATACATATGCAACATAACATTATACAGGGTCTACCCCTATCATGCATACAAATACCAAAAGAATAAAACAACATAGCCACACATGAAAGTCAAAGAGCAAATAAAAACAAGCATAAACTAGTTTGGGAAACATCAGTTAAGACCGATCCCCCTTGATTAGGAAGTCGAGACTTTGGGGCACGTCGACTAAGCCTGCCGCCCTGCCGAATACGTTGAGCACCCCAACATGGATTCCTCGATAACTTGAGTGAATACCATACACATATCCCTCGGTAAGCCGAGCCGATATCATACACCCACTAGACTGACACAACCTAGTACTATCAACACATCCTACAAGCATACATACAAGCTAATGTAAAGGATGGACAACATCACACATTGTAGTGAGAAACTCACCTCGAATTGCAGGGTAGAACTTAAGTAGTAGCCTGAGAATCTAACAAAACCAAATTACTTTACAAACCTCATATAATAGAAATTAAGAGTATAAATGGATATCCTTTACTCTAAACAATAGTTTGTTTGACACCTCTTGAGTACCACCAACGTCTATCAAAACTGCAATATTTTTCTATATTCCAGAATTTTTGTCTTTTAGATCTCTATGGACTGCTTGTATAAGTCCTTACGATTATGGATTTTAAACATAAAGTATCTTAGCAGCAAAATCTTGGAGTTACTAGACTCAGATCCTGAGCTTCAGGCACTAGCTTTGCTCAAATCTGATCTTCCATGATTTTTCAATAATTTTTACAATACTGGAAAGACAAGGGAAAAATACATAAATTCACATCTTTTCCTTAATGTGTTAGGTTGGCTTCTTAATCCATTAAGAAAACATAAAATAACCCCCAAAGCTGGATAATAACATCTTAACGGTGACCACAAGTTATTGAGTCGAAAATGACATACGAAATTGTAAACCACTATTCAAGGTACGCTTAAAAGGGAAACCCAAAGTATGATGCGTTAGTGATAAAGGCCAAAATTTGGGTTTTAAAACTTTTACCTAACATTCAATGCTTCAAGGTATGAAATAAGAGACACCACCCACAGGCACCACAACAATGTGGTTGGTGGTCGATGATGGCAGATGATGGTAGTGGTGATGCTTTGGGATGAAGATCGAATCACCTCTCCTCCTTTGCTTCCTCTTGATAGCTAATTCTTTTTCCTCTCGATTTCTTTTCTCTTCGGCTGACAACTTAAAAAAAAAAAAACTGCACCTTCACTAAATATGGGTTATAAGGGCTTGAATTAGTTTATTTGCATAAAAAGATACATGAAGTAGGCTTGTGGAAAAAATGAAATAAGCCCATTTTTCTTCTAAATATGGCTCTAAATTTATATTTTTAGTTTAGCCCCCAAAGTTTGCTATAAGAGCAATTTTATCCATAAGAAACAAATTCTTTCGCACCAATGAGTTTAAAAGCTGCCAATTTCAGTCCTTCCTTAAGAAAAAACTAATTTAAGTTATTCCTTAGAAAAGTTACAAAACCTCCAAAATTTCATTATCCGTTATTTTTTATTGTTATTCTTATTAGTATTAGTATTTCTTATTTATTTATTTACTTTCATTTATAGCTATTTCCTCTATTATATAACTGAACAAAAACTAGGGCAATACAACTCTTCCTAAGTTGAATCAAACTTCATCCTCTAATTCCCGTCTAGTAAACAACTCTGGATAATTCACCTGTGTCTCCACCTCCGGTTCCTATGTCCGCTTGAAACCTTTTGGGTGTTGCCACCGAAACATCACTAATCCAATCTCTTTGTCTCTACATCAAGGATGGAAGTCGGCTCCTAAATAATAAAGAAGTTGAGATACACGAAATTATTGTTTTCTCATCCAACAAATACTTCTGAAGCTAAGATGCATGAAAATCTTGTGGATCAACCCCAACTTATCTGGCAGCTCAAAGCAATATGCTACCTTTCCTACTCGAGCAATAATCTTGTACGGATACAAGCCTGAAGTAATTGAAAAAGTCACTTTTATGAATGGACTTAGATCCGAATGGAAGGTTGTTGTTTCCACAGTTAAGGAAAACGAACAATTTAAAAGCTATTCGTTGGCTAAACTTGTAGGCATTCAGATATCTCATGAAGAGGAAGTAACAAAGGAAGTGAAGCTTGTTTCAACCATGGGATCCTTAGCATTACTTGCAAAGGGAAAGAAGACTAAAGAAGAAGATTTTGAATCAGACCTTTCGAAAAGTGAAATCTCAAAAGAAGAAAAGACTCTTTTGGTGTCTAATCCCAAGAAGTTCTATAAGAAGACCTTTTCCCATTACATAAGCAAGTTCAGGCAAGGTAATCCGAGTTCAGAGAAGCCAAGGGATGACTTTTTTAAGAACTCTAGGAACGACGATTAGAATAAGGAGAAGAAGTTGTTAGATGATTCAGGTTATGATTTTAATTGCTGTCATGGCAAGAATCACTTTGCAAAGGAGTGTATGTTAAGGAAGAAAAATGAGAATACTAAAAATGAAAAGGACGAAGCCTCTTATGTTCAAAAGATAAAGGAGCTTTGGAAAAAGAATGCATCAAATGTGATGTCGGCGTTGATTATACGAGAAGGCAGTGATGATGATGGACGAGTTGAGTTGTGGTCTAAAGACTTGGAGGATGATGAGGTCAAGAAACCCACACATGGAAGGTGCTTTGTGGCAAAGTCATAATCGCAGGGTTACGATGGCAAGTTCTTAATGGCTCATAAAAGAGTTTCAAAACAAAGAAGGGATGCTACTGATGGTGTTCAAGCTTCTGAAAGTTGTTTTGCTACAAAGACTATTTCGAAGCAAGTGAAAGAATGCGAGAAGGTGGTCGATAAGGTACATTCTATACTGAAATCTCTTAACATTTTTATCTCTCATTATGATTCTGAACTAGACAATTTAAAATATATTATTTCTAATTTTAGTGATAGTTCGTCTCAGTAATTCTAATTTGACTGATCAAATTAATAGGGTGACATTTAATAGTGAAGAGAGAAGATTAAGAATAGACACTTTGGAATTAGGGCTTACTAGGTCACGTGATGATGTTATTTATATTAAAAGAGATAGTCTTGCACTTATGAAACAAAGGAATATTTTTTGTCTAATTACTTAGCGTTTATATAACAATATTACTCAATTGCATTTGGATTGTGAAATATGGAAAGGTCTGCATAAAATGATTTTACCCTTTCTTAAATTGAAAGAGGATGAAATCAATGCTGTTTGTTATAAATGCGAATCTATTGTTTCATCAGATAATGTTTCTAATTCATATAGGGATTGACTTAAGAAAATCGAGGAACACATACAGTCCAAAGACCACAATAATATGTTGAAAGAAATGTTGAATGAAAAAGATAAAGAACAAATCAAATTGAATACTATGCAAAAATATGACTCATTATGCAAGAAATTAAATTCAGAAAATACTTTTGATTCCGAAAACGTTTTTGAATTTGATGAAAGTGATATGAATGAAATTTATGTAGAAGATGAAATTGTTGTTTTATTTTTGTGCAAAATGTTGATCAACCAAAGAAAAATTTGTTTTCAGAAAATTAAATTGAATTCACTCGAATTGTTGAAAACAAAGGTTCAAATATTTTGAGAAAAATGACAACTGTTTTTCCGAAAGTTCAAACCTTTCTGAATCAAGTTTTTGTTAAGACTCGACTGAACAAAAATGATACAACTAAACAAAGGTCCCTAGTAGCTAGTGATAATGCAAATGGATGCGATGAATTCTTCTGATCGAAGCCGACTGATAATGGCGAGGAAACAAAAGGTCTTTTAGATATGAACCCATGGAAAACAAAAGGGAAATACATTTCAAAACCGTTGAATCGTGTGAAACTTTGTTACAATAAGGCTCCAATAAAACCTCCTCTGAACAGCATGAAATGCCAGTTAGAAAAGAAAAACCGAAATCCAACATTCTTAAGTCTACTAAAGAACTTATTGCTAAGAAAAGATAGATGAATGCTAGATATAGGAAGAATTTGAAAGAAAGAAAACATTTTTGGAATAATAAGAATTCAAATAAAAATTCTGTCAATTCAGAACGATCTTCTAATCCAAAAGTTGATTCCTCTCAAATTCTGAAACCAAAGTGAATTTTTTCTCCAAAAACACAATTTTCGAAACTAATTGAAAAGCCAAAATCAAAGTGTTCTCCTCTAACTCAGTTTTCAAAACCTCTCAACAAATCAATGGATATTAAGGGTAAAACCCAAGTTGTTTCGAAACTAGAGATTACTCTCAAGGAATATGAAGTAAATTTGAAAAAGTATGAAATGACATTTTAAAAAAGAATGACACCAATAATCAACGAATATAATAAGCAAAAATCTAATTTTATTAAAATTAATCTTTGTGATAACAAAAAGGAAGTTTCCAAAATCTTTGTGAGATTAATCTAATTTTTTGAAAAGAAAATCATCTTGGGATGATAAAACTAGGATATTTCCCATTCAAAAGACATCATCACAAGTACCCAAGATGGTTTGGGTTCCTAAATCCCTCTAGTTTTTTCAGGTTATGCGTGACGAACAATACGATTAGGAATGGTATATCGATAATGGTTGTTCTCGTTACATGACTGGGAGAAGAGAAGAATTGAGAGAGTTTAGATTTTTAAAGGATGGCGGCAGAGTGAAGTTTGAAAACAAAGTTGTTGGAGAGATAAAAGTATATGGAATGATTATGAATGGAGAATTCTTGGCTCGAAAGGTAACATATGTCGAAGGTGTGCAACACAATCTGATAAGTGTTTTGCAATTAGTTATATGTACAGGACTGAATGTATCATTTGATGAAGAAGGTTCGAAGATAACTGAAAAGAAATCTAAGGCAGTACTTACGAAGTCTAAAAGAAAGAGAGAGATGTACCCCTGAATCTGAATCCAATCAAAGGGAAGTCATCTATTTGCTTGCTTATGAAAGCATCTTCAGATGATAGTTGGTTGTGGTACAAAAGGCTTTCCCATCTGAACTTCAAGGATATAAACAAACTCATCATTAGTGATCTTGTTTGTGGTCAACCCCTTCTAAAAATCGAAAAGGAACATTTAGGTGTTACATGTGAGCTCAGAAAACGAAGCAGGAAGAGTCACTCAACCATCGTCAATACCAAAATCATTGAGCCACTATAATTGTTGCACATTGATCTTTGTGGACCATCAGCCATAAAAAGTATTGTTGGTAATAAATATATTCTGGTTATTTTTGATGATTTTTCTAGATTTACCTGGGTGTTCTTTCTTATATAGAAATCAGATGCAACTCCGAAGCTGATGGATTTCATCAAACAGGTTGAGCTACATTTATGAAAGTCTGTTCGGAAAATTCACAGTGACAATGGTTCGGAATTCAAAAATCAAGCATTTAAATAATTCTTAACCAGAAAACGGATCTCTCATAACTTTTCTTCACCTTATACTCCCCAGTAGAACGGTGAAGTTGAAAGATGAAATCTTTCTCTTTGTGAAGTTGCAAGGATGATGTTATCATTTACGAATATTCCTCTCTACTTCTAGGTTAACGCTATTGCAATTGCTTGATTCACACAGAACCGTTCCTTGATCAATAAAAGATGTCTGATTACTCCTTATGAGAACTTGAATAATAGGAAAGCTAACATTAAATTCTTTCATGTATTTGATTCCAGCTGCTTTCTTTTAACCTCTAAAGAAAAAATAAATTCCATGTGAAAGCAGACGAAGGAATTTTACTGGGTTATTCTTTAACTTCAAAGGCATATAGGGTTTTGAATAATAAATCAAGGAAAATTGAAGAAGCATACTATGTCACCATCGATGACAACTATATGAAGAAATATCAAAAAGAAGATTGTCATATGGGGAAATCTTTCCATCCACAAATTCTATGACAATTCCTATCATGAATTTATATGAGAAATTTCTAAATTTGTTTGATGAGCCTGAAAAAGCCATTTCCTCACAATCGAAGGCCAAGGACAACAAAGAAGATGAATTAAAGAGGATAGTTGATGAAACTACTAAAAACATCGAGACTTATCAGGAACAACCAATTATGAATGCTTCTGAATTCCTAAATCTATCACAACCTTCTGATGCTCCATTTCAGGGGGAGGGTTCCACTTTGAACTCCAAAACCGATGATTAATTCCAAGGGGAGAATCTGATTCTGAATGATGGGTCATATGCAAACTTCCAGGGGGAGAATGAAAATAATGACTCCGATGTCCAATCGGAATTTGAACAAGTTGTTGTAGAAATCGATCTAGTATATGATCAGAATTATCCTCCTATGACTAAATGGACCGAAGATCATCCAAGTTCTCAAGTGATCGAATACTCATCTTCAGGAGTTCTTACAAGGGCTCAACAAAAAGCAAAGCAAATTGCATTATTTTCAAAATTGGAATTTTGCATGTTTAATTCTTTCTTTTCTAAAATTTAGCCTAAAACTATGAAAATTGCTCTTGATCATGTAGATGGGGCTCAAGAAATGTAGGAAGAACTTAACGAATTTGATCGAAATAAAGTATGGAGATTGGTTCCCACTCTGAAGGATGCTTCTATTGTCGGAATGAAATGGGTATTTCGAAACAAGATTGATAAAGAGGGAAACGTAATTCGCAACAAGGCACTCTTGGTCGTTATAGGCTACTATCAAGAAGTAAGAATTGACTACGAAGAGACATTCGCACTGCTGGCCAGACTGGAATCTGTTAAGATTTTTCTTGCCTATGCATCTCACAAACACTTTGATGTATATCAAATGGACGTGAAGTGTGCATTTCTAACTGGTGAACTGGAATAAACCGTATATGTTTAATAACCACCTAGATTTGTGAATGAAAAATATCTAAATCATTTTTATGTTCTAGATAAAGCAGTATATGGTCTCAAACAAGCACAAAGGTGTAGCGCTTGTGTGTCTAGGCTTGCCATTTTTAGCAATGTGATAGTCTAGGTTAACCTTTGTAACCCGTTTTGAAATAATAGAAGTGTATTATTTGAGTATTATGTGTTTTGTGCTTAATTGCTTAATTATGTGGTTTGATTAATTAAGAATAAAAATAAGCGTTTTAAGTGTAAAATAAACTCGATATCTTTAGATAATGTTGTAGTAGTTGAAACAAGGTTTCCGAAGATATAAAGAATGCCGAAATCCGAGTTATAACGAGGAAGTTATGACCTGTCGAAGTTTCGCGACAGAACCGACAATGCTGATTAACGTAAAAAGTGAAATTTACGTTAGAGCGATATTTAGCCTAAGTGATCTAAACGAGAATCGAAGATCTCGTTGTTAGTATCAAAGTGATAAAAAGTTAGGCGAGAATGGACGTCAAACGAAGAAGATATGAATTTATAAAGAAATTTTCTGTCACAGCCTATTAAAAATAAATAATAAAAATAAATTCAAAAATAGCCGACAAAGTCTAAACGAAAATTGTAGAGCGTAGTCTCACCTTCGCGTGTATATAAAGAACATCGAAAACGGAGTTCGTATGAAGGAGATATGAATTTTCGAAGTTTATTAAATAATTAATAATTAAATTTAATTATAAAATCCGGCATTATCTGAAGACGAGTCACCGGACTCATCCGGAGTACGCCCAGCGTACTCGTGTACACCCCTCGTACAGCAAGAAGTGTCGACACTTCGGATGACGCATGCAGTGACGATTTCGGAGCCCTGTACGCCCCGCGTACAGGCGTACGCCCCGCGTACGAGGAGGTTCCAGCCTCCTATAAATAGGATGCAAGGGGTCCGGGCATAATTGCTCATTTCTCCTCCGTTTCGTGCCGAAGCTCTGCGTTTTTACCCCCGAAGCTACCCCGAAGCCCCGGTAATATTCCCGAGTCCCGAAGCGAGTCCCGAGATCTCAAAGATCCCGAGAAGTGCGGTTTTTGAGCCGAAGCTCTGCCCACGAGAAGTTCGATTTTTGTAGAGATCTTCCAGATCTGCTGAGGATTAAGACTTCTGCAAGCCGTAGTGCTGTCCGATCATCTTCTGATCAAATGAGTGTGTAGTTACTTTCTTCTAACGCATAATTATGAAGTATTTTATACGAAATACGTGTTATGTGTATAGTTTTGTTGTTATGTACGTGAATGTATATTCACTCTCTTCAATCTCATAGATCTGATTTGTTTTCTATGAAATACGTGTTATGTGGGTATGCCTCATCTGTTATGTGGAATATATATTGAATGAAAATGATATACAGGTTTTAAACTATGTATAAAAATGTATATTTTTATCTACTAATATGTTGGGTAGAACATGGGTAGATAGTTGGTGTGTAATAAACAGATGAGAGGCCTCGATGTTGTTGTTGTTGTTGACCTAGTTATTCAGCGGAGTATGGATAACAACCACAGACTCCTTCTAGACAGTCTCGTGGAACGCTAGCAGGTTCATAACCTGTAGATGTTGTGAACGATGTGTTCACCGGTGTACTCTATCCCCCTCATGGTTGCCTTTAGGATATCTATTATTGAGGAAACCCCTTAGCAGTAATGTCCATCCCGATGAAAATCCTAGATTAGGCCCCTTGAGATAGATGTTTGTTTTAGGGACGTAAAGTGAGGATAACGGGAATGAGTAATTGGGATAGTGATTGGTTGGTGAAATTAAATATAATTTATTTATTGTGGGTTGAAAACCCTATATGCTCACCAGGCTCCCAAGCCTGACCCACTCAGTTTTATTTGTATTACAGGAAGTGGCGCAAGGGCGTAGATGGATGAACCATCAAGTTGTTTTGTTTACAAGTCTGCATATGTATATATTTGTTGAATGACTTGTAATGTTATCGTTTATGTTTATTGGTCTGTATCGGAACATGACACCCCGAGTTTTAATTATATAATGAAAATGAATCTCTTGATGAAATGCTTTGATAAATATTATTTTATCATGTTTTGTTTTGGGAACAAATTCCGCAACTCTTTCAAATCAAAAGGATTTACTCTGAAATTATTTTAAAAGCATAAATGAAAATCGGTCTTTTCTGGCCGTGATTTTGGGGATGTCACAAAAGGTCATGCTATGGAACTTTAACTTGATTTGTTAAGCAATCTAAATTTAAAAAAGGTATTGTTGATCCTACCTTCTTTCATAAGAAGGAGGGTAACCATCTGATGATTGTTCAAATTTACGTTGATGACACTAATTTCGGATCAACTAATCCTAGCCTAATAGCTTTATTCTGAAAGCTAATGCAAACTAAATTTGAAATGAGTGCAATGGGTAAGATTAACTTTTTCCTTGGATTGAATATAAGTTAGAATTTAGAAGGAATTTTCATCAATCAAGAAGCTTTTACAAAGACCTTATTGGCGAAATTTGGAATGGTGGGTGATTCTAAAGTCAGAGTTCCTATGCCGTTCGGAACAAATAATTGGCTCTTTGTTATACATAACTTCTATTCGTCTCGATTTCATGGTTGTTGTGTGTTATTGTGCCAGATTTCAAGTCAACCCTAGAGATCCTTACATGTTGGCAGTCAAGAACATATTTTTGTATCTAAAGGGAACTACTTCTCTCAGACTATGGTATCCGTCGGAATCAGGATTCTTTGTACAAGAATATTCCGATGCTGACTTGGGAGGATGTGGACTTGATCGGAAAGGTACATCAGGGGGATGTCAGTTTTTGGATGGCAAACTTTTTAGTTGGCAATCTATGAAGCAAACTTGTGTCTCCTTATCCACCACTGAAGTTGAATATATTGATGTTGCATCATGTACATCACAAGTAGTGTGGATTTAAAACCATCTTAGAGATTATGGAATTAATATGAAATGAATCCCTCTATATTGTGATTCCGAAAGAGCAATTGAAAACTGCCATAATCCAGTGCAACACTAAAAAACAAAGCGCATTGCACTGAGATATCATTTCATAAAGGAACATGTCGAGGATGGTAATATTGAAGTTTATTTCATTAAATCCTCATTTCAGTTGGCTAAAATCTTCACAAAAGCATTACATGAACCTACGTTCAATAGAATTTTACAAGGGCTAGGAATGAGGGAAGCTAACTCTATTCCAAAATCTTCCTCATAATCAGAATTTACTATTCATGTTCCGAATGGTTCCGAGCTTCAGAACGTCACGAAATTCATTTTTCAAATTCTGATTGGTTACGAGCTTCGGAATGCTTGAGAATCTACTATTCATCAGAGTTTCAGAATGTTTTGTATCCTTTCTACACTATGTCTTTTATGATTGGTTCCAAGCTTCGGAATGATTCAAAAGTTACTGTTCATTTCTGTTTCTGAATTCTTCTTGTACTAAATATTTTTCTTTATTTCTGTTTTATTTTTTTTTTCAGAAAATCAAAAATTACAAAAAGATTTTTCTTTATTTCTGTTTTATCTTTTTTTACAAAATCAAAAATATTACAAAAACATTTTTCTTTATTTCTGTTTTTTTTTCAGAAAATCGAAAATTACAAAAACATGTTGCTTTATTTTTGTTTTATCCTTTTTTTTTAAATCAAAAATAACAAAAATTGTTTTTCTTGAATTTGAAAAGCTAATGTTTTCTTGTCAGGTTAAGATTCTTTATAATCTCAATTCAGAATAGTGGGGAAGGCATGATTCTGTATCTTGGTACTAGAAAACTATCCCTAGAAGCATGTTGATGCATGTTGTCCCAAGCCTCTGAGACTCTATGTTTGAAGTCTTAATGAAACTTTCATTCTGATCGTTTCTTCCCGATCGGGCTATTCATTCACATAAGTCGTTAAGCTACCTTACTCTTCTCACACCTAGTTAAGAGTTGAATGTTTTGTCATTCATTTATAGTAGAGGTACACATTCTTCTTTGGAACCAGTCTACATTTTCTCCACCAATTTCGTGTTCATAAACGTAACCCTTGAGACTCTCAGAAATTACCACTGAGGTTTATGATCACACAACATCTGTGTTTATGTTCTTGAAATCATTATTACCATAATTTTGAGTGAGACCCAAAATCCTGAATCCCATTTCGGAATTGACGGTGAACAATTAAATGTTCTAGATATTTTCACCAAGGAATTGTCGAATAAAACCTTTTTGGTTTGTACCATTATAATTTGAAATCTCATTTTTCTTTTGAGTGATCTTAATGAAATGTTCTCGACCCAAGACAATTCTGCCCAAGTAGATCCATTTTTTTATTTCCATCATATCCAGTCACTTGAATAATATCCAAAACTTACTTGTTTTTATGGCTTCATCGGTCAAGCAAGTACTTCTTTCAAATTTTCGGGCTTATGTTAAGTTTCGAAACTAGATTGAAGATGAAACCACCCTTAAAAGCCTGTTAAAAGAAGTCTTTCGCAGTTTCTTAATAGACTAGTGATCATAATTCAACAGGATACCACACAAGCACTTCAGAGTCTCTCTTGACTCAGAAGGAAGAGATCGTTGCCTGAGATCCATCTAATTTTCATGTCAATTTTATTTGATATCATAGAATCCCTAAAATTCATTTGCTTTATTTCTTTATCTTTGGCACACTCACTGCAAACATTATTCTCGAATCCTTTAAAGAAAAAACCCCGTATTCTCTCAGCTATTAATCATCTTCCTCAAAGCTTCAATGGCAGGTTCATCTGAGCATATCTCTTTTGTTGATCAATCAGCCTCTTTAATCATTCTCAGTGTGAAACACGGTCAAAATGTGATTATTGATCTTGACTCCTCACGCTACGATAAAGTTCTCATACCCATAATCGAATGCCTTAAGGTCTCACCTCTGGATCTGGCGTTAACGATGGTGGAATATGTTCCAATGGCTCATTTATTTAAGGCATATTAATCTGCAATTTATAGCAAAGCAGTTGATTTCATTCACTTTGAGGTTGCATCTTACAAAACCTCGATCACCAAGTCCCACTTCAGTAGACTTTTAGGGTTTTCTTCATCTGAAGCTCTCGTGGATCCAAAATCAGTTTCCCACACTACCGTAATCGAGAAGTTTTATCAAATGGGATACACAGGTGACATCACTCTTCTATCCAATTTTAGGAAACCCTTCCTTCCCCCAATGTGAAATGGGTTATTTACCTTGCTGTTTAAAAGCTTTTCAAAAAGTGTTGCAGGGTCCGATAGTGTGAGTAAACTATTCTACACTATTTTTATGGTTGGTTTCATGGAGTACATCTTGACTATGGAATCGCTTTGTGGATTCAACTTATCCAAAGCACAATGTCCACCACTCGCCACACAGAGATATTGTGTGCTTGGTTTTGGTCAACTGTGGTCAAACATGCACTTGGCCATTTCAAGGTTCCACTGGTGACTGATTTAGTGATGGCAGTGATTCCGACTATCTAGACCTCCACATTTATGATGTCAGGTCCTAGGAATTTTGCTTTTGTTGGCAATATTTCGAAGGAGATGTAGGTCAAGGTTCCACTTGACAATGTTGTTGTTAGTGAATATTGGAAGCTACCATCTCATCTGGTGTTCGCCTAATAATTGACGAGATATGAAACTTGATCGAGGAGGGTACTAAACCGAACAGGGGAGGCAAGAGAAAAGCGAAAGTTAATCCTTCTGATGTTGTCAAAGCTCCTAAGAAAACCAAAAAGAAAGCTAAGAAACCAAGATCTCCTTCTTCGGTTGTTTAGGAAGATTTAGATTCAAGGAATCTTACAGAAGTCCAAAACAAAGGTACAATTCACAATGAGGAAGAAAATACTAAAGTGACTTCGGAACCCACTCCCACCGACCTAATTCCGAAGGTATCATCTCCACCTCCTCCATCTATTCCTATTTCAGATGTCTTTCATACCTTCTCTCCACCATCTTCACCAATCATAACTCCCATTCTGATATCATTCATCCCTCCACAACGACGAAATATTTCAGTTGGAATTTCACTTCCTCAGATCTCCATTCAATTGGCCTCCATACTCTTTACTGATTCAACCCCTCCAATCACTTCATCTATTACAACTCCACCAGAATTTCTGATTGTCAAGTCCATTCTGGAGGTGACTTGGGCTTCGGACATTCATGTCAACATATCTGATACGGGGGAAAATGTTCATTCTGGTGTGACTTCAAAACATGATACATCCATTGTCCTCCTATAGATGAATCCGATGATATTATGTATGGAGATGATCCAGATGCCTTTACGTGTTTTCTTTTTAGTCCATTCACTTTCAATGTCAATAGTGATGATGATGATGCCCTGATGAAGAAAGGGCAGTTTAAGAAGCTTAATGAAAAATTGGATTCTCTCTAAGAGTCTTCAAAATCATCATCTTCATCAAACTTGGAGTACATGTTCACAACCCACAAGAAAACTGTGGAGATGTTAACTAATGAAAACACCAAATTCCTTGAAGACACATCCAAGTCAATTAAATCTTCTAAAAATACTATTTTAGAAATGACCACAAAAGTCGAAAAACTATCTCAAGAGGTGAAAGACTTTATGGTTGAGTTCAGAACATTGTCCGACTCCAACACTGAAGCCGTGAATAAAGTTATTGCATGGTTTCGTAATTCTTTACAAGCTGAGAAGGAGGCTCTCTCAGTTTTTCATTTAGCAATAAAATTTGACAATGTTGAACTGAACGCCTCCATTCTTAGCAAAATAGAAAAGTTACAGGAGGACTTGGCAATAGAAAACAAGATCATGGACCAATTGGCTGAAAAGACTTAGAAGGCCAAGGTCCTTTCGGTGAAACGAAAATATATTAACAAGCATGTTGATGATCTGGAATCCAAGAAAACAATTGTTAAAAGCTGTGTTTCTTAAAAAAAATCAATACCTGCAATGTCTTGTGGAGACTCATGACTCCGTGTTCAAAGTCTCAGTTCGACAACAACTATCAAACAAACTTTAACAAATCTTTTTCAATGTTGAATTAGATTGAAGGTAATTCAGGTAGCGGTGCTCTTCCGAAACCATGTGGAGACAAAGAAGACAATGAAGAACCCCAGGCTAAGCATAAGACTGAAGAACATGAAAAAAATCGAAGATTGATGATTAGAAGGGTAATGAAGCTTCTACATCAAAAATGTAATAGCCCGGATCTCCAGGTATCTTTACTTTCATATTTTTGGTATTTTGTGAGGGGACTCGGCGAGATGGAGGTCGAAGTCGCCGAGTTGGGTCGCGGTTTTGGACGATGGTTCGCATCTGGACTCGGTGAGTCCAAGGGATGGACTCGGCGAGTCCGCGCTGTTTAATGAAACCCTAATTTCCCGGTCCTAAGCCCTATTTAAAGGACCTTATGGCCCTTCATTGCGGTCACCTTGAGCCTTGAGTGCACCAGAGCAGCTGAGAGTCCTTGTGAGTGAGATAAGAGGGTATTTGTTCATCAATTTGTGTGTTATTACAAGAAAGGAAGGAGAAGATCAAGCTTGAAGAGTTGGGGAGCTTGGATCTGCTTCTATTTCATCAAGGGAACCTTCTTGAGGTAACTTTCAGAGCTAAACTTCGTATTTTGGTTGATATGTCAAATCTAGGGTTTCTTCTTGCCTTATTTGACTTGGATTTGAAGTGTGAAAGGTCCCATGGAGATATGGAACCTAGATCTGGACCTTAGCAGGTCCAGAAGGCCCCAAATGATATGCTTTATGTCCATTCTTTTGAGTTGGAAACTAGGGTTGCCATATTAGAGGTTATTTCCCCAAAAAGAGCCTTGTATGTGTTGCATGGCGACCAAGACTGAGACTTTACGTGATAAATGAGCTTAGGAAGGCCAGATCTATGAGTGTATGGAACGGATCTGACCGCAGAAGCAAGTTTTAGCTGATGCATGGCATGGACTCGCCGAGTCTGAAGAACAGACTCGACGAGTAGCTTGAAGATTGTCGTTAAAACCACCCAGTGTGTAGTCCTGCCGAGTTGTGGGTGACTCAATGAGTCACAGAGAGTTAGAAAGGTATTTGACAGGTGGACCGAGTCGAGTTGGGACTCGCCGAGTTGTCCTTGCGACTCGGCGAGTTGAGTCGCGATGGCCCCGTGATTCATGACCAGGTGGAACCCGTCGAGTCAGGGGAGTACTCGACGTGTCAAAGGGAAAATCCCTGCAAGTTGGTGAAAACGCGTAGACTCGCCGAGTCACTCTAGTGCACTCGCCGAATCCGGCCTATTTGACCAATGACTGTTGACCAAGTTGACCAGTGTTGACTTGATATGGATGGTCAACCTTAGTGGTACAAGTCTTAATTATAGATATATGATGTCATAGGAGGATTACAGCTCGGGGGTTCGAGCACGAGTGATTTCCAAGGTTCACGAGTTATCGAGACATACGAGGTGAGTCTTCTCACCATACTGTACCCGGAAGGGTTTGACTGTGTGACCGGAAGGTCGAGTATGATATGAGATATATGCATTATGTGTGATAAGTTAATCGTTATAGGTACCATGTATGATATCCTTGATATGGGCCGAAAGGCATTATGTTATGGGCCGGAAGGCGAATATGTTATGGGCCGGAAGGCGTTGTGAAATTGTAACACCCGGGTTTTCAGGGCTAAGCATTTTGTCAGTGTAATAGTCTAGGTCAACTATTGTAACTCTTTTTGAAGTAATAAATATGAAATATTTGAGTATTATGTGAACTATGTGTTTATGTGGTTATTATAAATGTATAATTAACAAAGAATAAAAATGAGCGTCAAAATTAAAGTGTGAGATAATCCCAATATCTCTACATAAAGTTGTAGAATATGTATCAAGGTTTCCATACATATAAAGAATGCCGAAATCCGAGCTATAATGAAGAAGTTATGAGGATTTAACGGATCAACCGTGTCCCGGCCCATTAATAATATAAAATTTAAAATCGAGCCAAAATTAGCCGACGAAGTCTAAACGAAAGTTGTAGAGTACGTTCCCACCTTCGCGTGGATATAAAGAACGTCAAAGACGGAGCTCGTATGCGAAAGTTACGAATTTTTGAAGTTTCAACTCGAAAATGCGAAACTGATGCGAAATCGGGTGACGTGGCGCGATCAGAGCCGTCGCTTGCGGCCCACGGTCTCGCTCCGGATGAAGGACGCGACACCTCGCCTTACGCCGCGCGTACGAAGCGAACGCCCCGCGTCCGAGTACGCCTCGTGTCGGAAGTCGCTACGCCTCGCGCTCCGGTGATGCGAGCCAGCTGGTGCGAAGCTGGCACCCTTATCCGAGCAGTACGCCCAGCGTACCCTCGGTACGCCCCGCGTAGAGGCACCCTTCGGCCCTTATAAATAGATGCGAAATTCTCCGGATTTTTCACACCATTTCTCATTCTCTCTCTAAAATCTTTCTCTCTCTAAGGTTTTGAAGCCTCCCTAAGGTCTAGGTGAACCCCTAGCACCCTAAGGAAGCCCCGAGGCTCCCGGAGTCCCGAGAAAAAGGAGTTTTTCGGTTTCAAAACGCTGCTCCAATTGAGTCCCGGTTTTCAATAAAATTCACTGTAAGTATGCTACGCTTACGCAATTTTTAATATAGCTTCCAAATAATTATAGGAATGTTATTAGGTCCTTAAAATAATTATTTGGGCTATTATTATGAGTTATATTGAGCATTATTAACACTTAATAATAGTCAGACTAATTAATTTATCGCGGTTATCATTAAACTAAACCCTAGTGATATCGATACTAGGTTTTATCGAAGGAATATCATTTTGAGGGTATCGAAGCGCTGTCCGAGTGCTGAGTCACCACCTAATCAGGTGAGTGCATAGTTACCTTCAACTTACACATAGATATGAAGTATTTTACGTGCTATGTGTGCATATTATCTGAATACTTGCTATCTATGCTAGATGAACGTTGTTATATATGTTTTCAATGATTTAAACTGTATATGTATTTTATATCTACGAAAATGTTGGGGTAAAACATGGGTAGATGTAATAGGTGATGTGTGATAAAATGATGAGAGGCCTCGATGTTGTTGTTGTTGATCCAGTCATCTAGCGGAGTATAGATGACGACCATGGACTCTTCTAGACAGTCCAGTGGAACACTAGCAGGCTCACAACCTGTAGGTGTTGTGAACGATGTGTTCACCGGTGTACTCCATCCCCCACATGGTTGCCTATTAGGACATTTATTGCTGAGGAATCCCCTTAGCAGTAGTGTCCGTCCCGATGATGATCCTTAGGCTAGGTCCCTTATGATAGGTGTTTAGGGACGTAAAGTGAGGATAACGGGAACGGGTAATCGGGTTATTGTTGATTGATGAAATTTAATAAACTTATTTATTGTGGGTTGAAAACCCTATGTGCTCACCAGGCTCCCAAGCTTGACCCACTCAGTTTTATGCATTACAGGTAGTGGCGCATGAGCATAGGTGTGATGTTTTGGACGAGGGATTACGGATATAGGCCTGTAGATATGAAATAATGTAGTAAGGCTTATATTGTACTGTTTATACTTTTGATCTGTACGAGCTTGACATCCCGAGTCTTTTAATGAAATACATTTCTATGGAAATGCTTTTGATAAATCTTTATCATATTATTGTTTTGGGACAAATTCCGCAATTATTTTATTAAAAGATAACTCTGATTTTGAAATAAAGTATAAACAAAACCGGTCTTTTCTGGCCGTGATTTTGGGGATGTCACAGTTGGTATCAGAGCATTAGTTTAAGCGAACTAGGAAATTGTAGGATTTCTAGACTTAAACTTAGAATGCTAAGCGATGATTGTGAGGTGTGAGCACTAGCTTATTTTAGGAATTGTGCCTAAAATTCTTATATGTGCTAAATGCTTTATGCATGATATGCTGTTAATTTGTTCGGATCTATGGTCTGTTGCCGACCGGATCTGGAAACCTTATGTGTTTAGGATTCTAAACGTACGACTACGCTATTAGAACTAGCATGTAAACGTTTCGGAGTGATAAGGACGATTTAAAACGTCTCTCCTAAATAAAGATCTAAATTTGCCTTATTCGGTGAATAGATCAAGATGGTAAGGACCCGTAGCGGAAACGTAAACGCAAATGGGAACAGACACCAACCCCCCGTGATCGAGCAAATACCAATTGCGGAAGCCGCTGCCGGACCAATAACGATGGCCGGAGTGCAAGCGATGATCCAGGCAATGTTGGATCGTCAAATGGAGGAAACCAGGCGTTTGCTCCAGCAAAATCGAGAGGAAGCGACTATTCAACTCGAACAGCCTGAGTTGAACGAAGGGCAGACTGAAGAAGGAAACTACAGTGGGACTATTGGCCAAGCCAACCCACCGATAGTTAGGCAAAACCACCAGGATGGAGGAAATGATGGACGTGGATGCAAATACAAGGATTTCATGGCATCCAAGCCACCGAGTTTATCCGGAAGCCCGACGCCGGTAGAAGTCATGAACTGGATCTCTGAGATGGAGACAATGTTTGAGAGTTGCGAGTGTAGCAATAGGCAGAAGACTGCTCTTGCAGTTCCTCTATTGAAATCTGGAGTACTAAGCTGGAGGAAGCTATTAGCTGATTCAATGCCCAAAGGTGAAGCAAGCAAAATGTCGTGGGAGGATTTCCTGGTACAGTTGAAGATGCAATATTGCTCTGAGCAGGATCTTCTGGAGATCAGCAATGAATTCCAGAATCTGAAGAAGGGAAGAATGAGTGTTACTGAATACGCTGCAAGCTTTACTGAGAAAATGAAGCTTGTTCCTCACCTCGTCCCAACTGAACTCTCCAAGGTTAACAAATTTGCCCTCGGATTACCAGCGGAATTCGGTCCAATGGTCAAGCAAACTACCACTCTAAAAGCTGCCATCTGGGATGCTAAGAATGTGGAGGCCCAGATACGAGAGAAGGGTCTGGAGAGAGCGGAAGTGGGAGAGAAACGGAAATTTGACGGATCCTCGAGGTCCGGTAAGAAAGGTAGATTCTCGAAGCCTGGTTCGAGAGGAGGAGGATCAGAAGCAAAGTGGTGTGACAAGTGCAAGAAGAAGCACTTTGGGAAGTGTGATGGAGGAGTCACTTGTTACAAATGCGGAAAGCCTGGGCACTATGCCAACGAATGCACCCCCAACCAGAAGGCCTGTTATGGGTGCAATGAAGAAGGGCACATTTTGAAGGACTGCCCGAAGAAGAAGGAGGCAGGAAGACCCAACATACCACCAAAGCCGAAGGCGAGAGCCTTCCAGATGACGCTCGAGGTTGCAAAGGAGGCAGCAGACGTCGCTTCAGGTACCTTTCTTGTAAATGGTTTGCCTGCAAATATACTGTTTGATTCCGGAGCCAACTACTCCTTTGTGTCGCATAAATTTAGTGCGAAATTAGCATTACCTGTAGAAAAACTTGATAACGCCCTAATTGTAGAAGTTGCCAGTGGCAAATTCGTACCTGTTAGTAATCGTATTAGGAACATCGTCATTGACCTAAACGGAAACGAATTCCATGAGGAACTATTACCCATAGAGTTAAACGGTTTCGACATCGTTTTGGGTATGGATTGGCTTAGCGCCAACGATGCCGTGATATTATGCTGAAAGAAGATAGTTAGGATAAACCCACCTGGAAAGGAATCATTTATGGTGTACGGGGACAAACGCAGAGTGAGTTCTGGAATCATCTCCCTGATGAAAGCCAAGAAATGTTTGTCCAAAGGATGTGCATCATACTTGGCATTCGTAATCGATGCTAAGAAAGAAAAGAAAGAGGTGCAGAATATACCGGTTGTGTGCGATTATCTGGAAGTCTTTCCCGAAGATCTTCCCGGATTACCACCTGATAGGCAAGTAGAGTTTCGTATAGATTTATTACCAGGAACAACACCGATAGCAAAGGCACCTTACCGATTAGCACCGACGGAGATGAAGGAGCTCATGATGCAACTTCAGGAGCTGTTGGACAGCGGTTTCATTCGACCTAGTTCATCACCCTGGGGAGCTCCGGTGTTATTCGTGAAGAAGAAGGACGGAAGCATGAGGATGTGCATAGACTACCGAGAGCTGAATAAGGCAACGGTGAAGAACAAGTATCCATTGCCGAGGATTGATGACCTATTCGATCAGCTGCAAGGTTCAAGCTACTTCTCAAAGATCGATCTTAGGTCAGGATATCATCAGCTGAAGGTGAGAGAGCAAGATATTGAGAAGACTGCATTCAGAACAAGATATGGACGCTACGAGTTCTTGGTTATGTCATTCGGACTAACCAATGCTCCCGCAGCATTCATGGATTTGATGAATAGGGTTTGTAAACCATTCCTCGATAAATCCGTGATAGTGTTCATCGACGACATTCTCATCTACTCGAAAAGCCAGGAGGAGCATGGCAAGCATCTACGAGAAGTGTTGGAAGTGTTAAAGAAGGAGAAGCTTTTTGCAAAGTTCTCCAAATGCGACTTTTGGATACGGGAAGTCCAATTCTTGGGTCATGTTGTTAACCAAGAGGGAATAATGGTTGACCCCACAAAGATCGAGGCTGTAATGAAGTGGGAATGTCCGAAGAATCCCACGGAGATTTCGCAGTTTATAGTGATGCATCTGGAGTCGGGTTGGGTTGTGTTCTGACCCAAAGAGAAAAGGTGATAGCATATGCATCTCGACAATTGAAAGAGCACGAAAAGAACTACCCCACTCATGATCTGGAGTTGGCAGCGGTAGTATTTGCCTTAAAGATATGGAGGCATTACCTCTACGGCACGAAGTGCAAGCTCTTCACTGATCATAAGAGTCTCCAGTATATCTTTAATCAGAAGGAGTTGAACATGAGGCAGCGATGCTGGCTAGAACTTCTCAAGGACTACGACTGTGAGATACTTTACCACCTAGGTAAAGCAAATATTGTTGCTGATGCTCTCACTCGGAAAGTCAATCTTGAAAGGAAAAGGCCAAGAGCGTTAAGAATTGAAGTCGTCTCGACGATTGTGGAAAGTATCAGGAAAGCTCAAGAAGAAGCCTTAGAAAAGAATGACCGAAAGGAAGAACGTTTGGGAAAAACGTTAGTGTTCGGTACGAACAGTCGAGGACTGAAGGTATTCCAAGATCGAATTTGGGTACCTAAGACGGGAGGAATAAGAGATCTTCTAATGGAAGAAGCACACAAGACCATGTACTCGATTCATCCCGGTAGCACTAAAATGTATAGGGACCTAAAACCCTACTACTGGTGGCCGACGATGAAGCTCGATGTTGCGAAGTATGTGGCTGAGTGCGTAACATGTGCAAGGGTTAAGGCACAACATCAGAAACCGTATGGGAGTTTAGAACCTTTACCTGTACCCATGGGTAAATGGGAAGACATCACCATGGATTTTGTGACTAAACCGCCCAAAACGAAGAACAGACACGACATGATTTGGGTAGTCGTGGATTGTTTCACCAAGAGTGCACACTTCATAGCCGCCAACGAGAAGTGGTCTATGGATAAGCTCGCAAATGCTTACGTGAAGGAAATTGTAAGACTTCACGGTGTCCCTCTTACGATTGTGTCAGATCGTGATAGTCGTTTCACGTCGAGGTTTTGGAGGAGTCTACAAGAGGAGTTGGGTACAAAGTTGTGTTTGAGTACTGCTTACCATCCGCAAACCGATGGTCAGAGCGAAAGAACGATTCAGACGTTGGAAGATATGCTGAGAGCATGTACCCTTGAATTCCAAGGGAATTGGGACGAACACTTACCTCTAGTAGAATTTTCCTACAATAATATTTTTCACTCGAGCATCAAGATGGAACCTTACCAAGCCTTGTATGGACAAAAGTGTCGTACGCCGTCTTGTTGGCTTGAAGCCAGAGAGAAGCAGTTTATGGGCCCCGAGATGGTCCATGAGACTGCTGAGAAATTGAAGGTGATTAGGGAAAGAATGTTAGCAGCTCAGGATCGTCAGAAGAGCTATGCTGACAAGAAAAGACGACCGATAACCTTCGAAGTTGGGGATTCCGTTTTACTAAAAGTCTCACCGTGGAAGGGACTTATACGATTTGGGAAACGAGGAAAGTTGAATCCAAGGTTTATTGGACCGTTCAAAGTTCTTTAGAGGATTGGGAGCCAAGCTTACAAGCTGGAATTGCCCGAAGAACTCAATGGTATTCATAACACCTTCCATGTGTGTTATTTGAGGAAATTCGTGGGAGATGTTCCCGACATAATTCCAATCTCGGAATTAAGGATGGATGAGAATAAAAGGCTGATCGAAGAGCCTGAGGCAATTGTTGACCGTAAGACTAAGAAGTTACGACGCAAGATGGTCGACTTAGTGCTAGTCCAATGGAAACATTCGAATGGGCCGAATCTCACTTGGGAAACAGAGGATGACATGATGAGTCGTTATCCACATCTGTTTGCTGATGCATGATTCCGGGACGGAATCATCCTAAGGGGGAGAGAATTGTAACGCCCGGGTTTTCAAGGCTAAGCATTTTGTCAATGTAATAGTCTAGGTCAACTATTGTAACTCTTTTTGAAGTAATAAATATGAAATATTTGAGTATTATGTGAACTATGTGTTTATGTGGTTATTATAAATGTATAATTAACAAAGAATAAAAATGAGCGTCAAAATTAAAGTGTGAGATAATCCCGATATCTCTACATAAAGTTGTAGAATATTTCTCAAGGTTTCCATACATATAAAGAATGCCGAAATCCGAGCTATAATGAAGAAGTTATGAGGATTTAACGGATCAACCGTGTCCCGACCCATTAATAATATAAAATTTAAAATCGAGCCAAAATTAGCCGACAAAGTCTAAACGAAAGTTGTAGAGTACGTTCCCACCTTCGCGTGGATATAAAGAACGTCAAAAACGGAGCTCGTATGCGAAAGTTACGAAGTTTTGAAGTTTGAACTCGAAAATGCGAAACTGATGCGAAATCGGGTGACGTGGCACGATCAGAGCCGTCGCTTGCGGCCCACGGTCTCGCTCCGGATGAAGGATGCGACACCTCGCCTTACGCCGCGCGTACGAAGCGAACGCCCCGCGTCCGAGTACGCCTCGCGTCGGAAGTCGCTACGCCTCGCGCTCCGGTGATGCGAGCCAGCTGGTGCGAAGCTGGCACCCTTATCCGAGCAGTACGCCCAGCGTACCCTCGGTACGCCCCGCGTAGAGGCAACCTTCGGCCCCTATAAATAGATGCGAAATTCTCCGGATTTTTCACACCATTTCTCATTCTCTCTCTAAAATCTTTCTCTCTCTAAGGTTTTGAAGCCTCCCTAAGGTCTAGGTGAACCCCTAGCACCCTAAGGAAGCCCTGAGGCTCCCGGAGTCCCGAGAAAAAGGAGTTTTTCGGTTTCGAAACGCTGCTCCAATTGAGTCCCGGTTTTCAATAAAATTCACTGTAAGTATGCTACGCTTACGCAATTTTTAATATATCTTCCAAATAATTATAGGAATGTTATTAGGTCCTTAAAATAATTATTTGGGCTATTATTATGAGTTATATTGAGAATTATTAACGCTTAATAATAGTCAGACTAATTAATTTATCGCGGTTATCATTAAACTAAACCCTAGTGATATCGATACTAGGTTTTATCGAAGGAATATCATTTTGAGGGTATCGAAGCGCTGTCCGAGTGCTGAGTCACCACCTAATCAGGTGAGTGCATAGTTACCTTCAACTTACACATAGATATGAAGTATTTTACGTGCTATGTGTGCATATTATCTGAATACTTGCTATCTATGCTAGATGAACGTTGTTATATATGTTTTCAATGATTTAAACTGTATATGTATTTTATATCTACGAAAATGGTGGGGTAAAACATGGGTAGATGTAATAGGTGATGTGTGATAAAATGATGAGAGGCCTCGATGTTGTTGTTGTTGATCCAGTCATCTAGCGGAGTATAGATGACGACCACGGACTCTTCTAGACA
This sequence comes from Lactuca saligna, assembly GCF_052625555.1. Taxonomy (NCBI): domain Eukaryota; kingdom Viridiplantae; phylum Streptophyta; class Magnoliopsida; order Asterales; family Asteraceae; genus Lactuca; species Lactuca saligna. The sequence goes on from NC_136422.1 coordinate 25,486,379, forward strand.
GTCCAGTGAAACACTAGCAGGCTCGCAACCTGTAGGTGTTGTGAACGATGTGTTCACCGGTGTACTCCATCCTCCACATGGTTGCCTATTAGGACATTTATTGTTGAGGAATCCCCTTAGCAGTAGTGTCTGTCCCGATGATGATCCTTAGGCTAGGTCCCTTATGATAGGTGTTTAGGGACGTAAAGTGAGGATAACGGGAACGGGTAATCGGGTTATTGTTGATTGATGAAATTTAATAAACTTATTTATTGTGGGTTGAAAACCCTATGTGCTCACCAGGCTCCCAAGCCTGACCCACTCAGTTTTATGCATTACAGGTAGTGGCGCATGAGCATAGGTGTGATGTTTTGGACGAGGGATTACGGATATAGGCCTGTAGATATGAAATAATGTAGTAAGGCTTATATTGTACTGTTTATACTTTTGATCTGTACGAGCTTGACATCCCGAGTCTTTTAATGAAATACATTTCTATGGAAATGCTTTTGATAAATCTTTATCATATTATTGTTTTGGGACAAATTCCGCAATTCTTTTATTAAAAGATAACTCTGATTTTGAAATAAAGTATAAACAAAACCGGTCTTTTCTGGCCGTGATTTTGGGGATGTCACAGAAATGGACCGTAAGATTGACGTGGGTCGGACCGGAAGGTTTACCCAGTCGGGACAGAAGTCCCCTGAGACACATGGACCGGAAGGTTAGGGCCTGGAAAGGCGTATTTGCGTAAGTTGTATTTTGGGGAACTCACTAAGCATTTATGCTTACAGTTGTTGTGTTATGTGTTTCAGGTACTAGCGAGGACCGTGGGAAGGCGCCGGCGTGATTGTACACACACTCGGGGAAAACTATTTTGTGATCTTTGTTATGTAATCGGTCATGACAATACTATTTACATTGGAGCTTAACTTATTACTCGATGTTTGGATGTTTGTAAAAATGAAAAAAAATGGTTTAAAATTTGCGTTGTTAGAAAAAAAGGGAAAGAGGATCTTATTGATGATGATGATGAGAATAAGAGCTTTCTGAAATTGAGAAGCATGTGCGAAAGAAGAGAGAGAAAGAACTTGATGATCTTCTGAAGCTTCGAAAGAAGTTATAAGCTCAAGAAGTGGAGGATAAGATTGCAAAGATTACTCTTGAAACTCATAAGTCACTCTTTCCTCCATGGTCGATTGATAAAATTCAGAAAGAAGCCATTGATGATCCAAGCGTCTATTGGCTTGAGCCTACGGTATCTTTTGATCTAAATAACGAAGTGGAATCTCAATTTGATTTCCCCATTACTCCCGAGGCTTTTATGTTTCGGTGTTTTGAGACAATAGAAAAGGATATGATTTATGACAAAGCAGTGAATCAGAAACTCTTTAATTTCAACTTGTAGTATCACAAGCCTCAGTATCAGAGTTGGAGCATAAAGTGGATTACGGGATTAAAGGTTTGCTCACCTGTGCCGACTAAATATTTTGTGAATATAATGTTCAAAAATTTTTAGGGATTCAATAAAGTTTTGGATCAATTCACTTTGGCTTCGCACTATTTGACATGCTCCTTCACTTTTTCGCAGAAAAAAATGCATCTGAGACATTTCCTTAATCTATAACACTGTAAATTTCAAAACAAAATTTTCAAATGTTTATAAAACATAATTCACTTAATATTCAGAAAACAACCATTTTCAATCGTTCAATCCAAGTAATACAAAATCCCAAGATCTCAAAATCATGAATCCCGTGCGTGTGTACTGATCAAGTCGGCGCCTTCCCGCGGTCGTCACTAGTACCTGAAACACTTAACATCAAACACTGTAAGTACAAGGCTTAGTAAGTTCCCCAAAATACCACATAAAACACATATTAGCCACTCGAGCCTATAACTCTGTGGATCCGTGCACCCAGACTCTGTGAACCCTCAGGTTCTAACTCTGTGAACCTTCCGGTTCTAACTCTGTAAACATGCACAACATAAATCACATAGAAATAATGCAGTACAACACATAACGTACATAACATACAAATACTCTGTCACATAACTCTGGTTACCTACTCAAGGTAAAGTATAGTGAGAAAACTCACCTCGCGTATCTCGGAAATCACTAGCGCTCGATCTCCCGAGCTATTGTCCTCCTACAACACAAGCATATCTCTACTTAATACCACCTTGATCCTGGCTGACTAACACTACAAAGTCAAACTAGTCAACTCTGGACAACGGTCAAAGTCAACCCATGACTGACTCTACTCGCCGAGTCAACCCGATGACTTGCCGAGTCCCCAAGCTCAGAACTTCCCTCAATCCGCGACCTGACTTGCCGAGTCAGCCCGAGACTCGCCGAGTCCAACAACTCTGAGTCCACTCACACCCAACTCACCGAGTCATCCCTTAACTCACCGATTCTCGACTCAACCAGAAAAATATTGGGACTCTTCGACAAGACTCGCCGAGTCCAAGAACAGACTCGCCGAGTCCAAGAACAGACTCGCCGAGTCTAAGGCTATCTTCAACCTACTTGCCGAGTTGTTAATCCAACTCATAGAGTTCCAGCTCATCTTCAAGCAACTCATTGAGTCCACCCTTGTGACTCGCCGAGTACCATCGGTCTGTATCCATATAGAAGCGTTCCAGGCCATGCAATTGATCATAAACATAGATCTAGCCTCCTACAACCCATCCATCACATAAAGTGGCAAACTTTACGTGAATCCAAAGAGATCTAGGCCTTATACACTTTAGAGCTAGGGTTTGGGACATGATGGCTTCACTAAGCACTCAAACACAGGGACTTTAATGCACTCTAGACCTTCCCCATTCCAGATCTGAGGTAGCAACCTCAGATCTAACCTCCAAACTCCAAAACATACCAAGATAAGCTCCCATGAACCCCAAAAATGATGAATCCATATGAGTAACAACCCAAGAAAAAGATATTACCTCAAAAGAACGCCCCAACTGCAATGAAACTCGAATCCAAGCAAAGCCCCTTGCTCCAAGCCTCCAAACTCCCAAGATTTCTTCAACAAATACCCTTCATGCTCCTAAATGCACTTTGATCCACACACACACACGAATGCTAAGGGTTTCTTGTCTTGAGGATGAGTAAAGAGGCTAGGGGTATGGATGTTAAGTTCTTTATATAGGGCTGAACTCCGAGAATTAGGGTTTTCTCCACTCAGCACCTACTCGCCGAGTCCATCTTTGGACTCGCTGAGTAGGCCACTTGACACGCGACCCTACTCACCGAGTCCATCCATGGACTCGTCGAGTTGCCCTTCAAGATTTACACTTTTAGCCCTTCAACTCTACTCTTGATATTTCGGGGTGTTACAATTCTCCCCCACTTAAATTAGGCTTCGTCCTCGAAGCCTACGACAACTCATCTCCAAAACTACTCCCACAACACGCCACCTGGCCTTAACTGGACCGAGTCCCTCAAGGCATACCCATTGAAACTTGAACTCACTTTCTCTTTCCTTTCGGTGTCCTGACCACCGTCTCAACCCGGGCTCCGGCTTTACCCTATGATATCCACACACAACAACTGAGTACTTCCCATGATGCATCACTGCTCCAAATCTCAACAATCACTCGACCCATAGGAGCTAGAAAACCATGAACCACCGGATTCCTGATCCGAATCCCACTCTATCCATTCCATGCTGACCGAAAGACCCATTCTTCAATCTCATAGTAACTCCAACAAGTCCTCTTCTTGCAATCACACGCACATGCTGCACCAGTCCTCGCACTCTCAAGTTAGGAAACCTGACACACTGACGACATCTCCAACATCCCCAGGGGGAACCACCACTACACACACGATTCCCTGATCAGAAACAAGCTGGGAGTCCCAGATTCCATCCCTGCATCCATCTTGAGACTCTTGGCTCTATACCCGCAGAATCCCTTCCGCGTCCTCAGCAGTCACCCCAACATGATGTCATTCCATACCACTAGAGATGCACAAAACCCGAATCCGATCCGATCCGATCCGGATCCGAATCCGATCCGATCCGGATCCGAATCCGATCCGGTTTCACTTACGTCATCAAAAATCCGATCCAGTCAAAATCCGATCCGAATCCGGTCAAAATCCGATCCGGTTCTAACCAAAATCCGAATCCGATTCTAATCCGATTTGAAACCGGTTTAAACCGATTTTAGTGGGTTTTAATCAGATTTTGGGGCGGATTTGGATCCGGTTTTTAGCGAATCCGGTTTACGATCCGGTATCAAATCCGATTTGGAATATAGGATTAGGATCCGATTGAAAATCCGGTTTTAAATCCGATCCGATCCGGTTTGGTCAAAACCGGTTTTGACCCAATCCGGTTTCGGATTGGATCCGGTTTTGAATAGTGAAACCGGTTTTTGTGTGCATCTCTACATACCACCACCGCAATCACGCTGCTCAAAGACTACCGATCTAACGACACCTCCTCCCATACAACAACTCAAAGGGTGGCACACTGGTGCTCAACTGATGGCTGTTGTTGCAGGAAAGCTCTGCCAAGGGCAAATACGTGTCACAACTCTCTCCGAAATCTATTATATAAATTCCCGAAGTATGTCCTCGAGCATCTGAATCGTTCGCTTGCTCTGCAGTGTCCTCAGACATCACTAAGGTAACTCTACCTCATTTCTCATATCCCTCTTCGATACTGAATACCAGATCAGCTTTTGGCCCCACAGCTAAACCTCCAAAGGTCACACATATCATGACCCAAGATATCACACCAAATTCCTCCCTTTGACAAATATTCCGGTCCAGTGACACGCAAGTCACTAAATTCTCTTCTCCTCATACGAAAAAGACAATCCGATCGAGGATCGAATCAATTTTGACCTCTGGAGTCTGCTGCGTGTATCTCCTGCGCACCTTGCTGAATCTCTCGACAGAGGCGGAGGCCCCAGCCTCACCCCGATTTAACCACTAGACTCCAAAACTCAATATTAGGGCTACTCAAGCCTAAAACTCCTCTGCATCGAACACTGATCAGAGAACACTCCATCATCACACTCTTTTGCTGTCTAGCGAGCTCTATGGCTTCTTGCAATATCACGACAACCTCTGACTAGTGAGTACTACGATTCCTCGTAGCACCACAACGCCAACCGACTAGTGAGTACTACAGCTCCCCGCGGTACCACGAATCCCACTCTCTGAATTGTGAGTACTACAGCTCCTTGTAGCATCACAACACCCTCTGACTGGCGAATACTACAGCTCCCCGTAGTATCACGACTCTTTCTCTCTCTGGCTTGCGAGTACTACGGCTCCCTGTAGCATCACAACACCCTCATTCTCATTACAATGCCACACTATGCTCACTAACTCATGCACCAAAGACTATCATTGGTAGTTACACACATGCCCCAATATGCATTACAGACTCTAGCGACAACCGCTATACGCAGAACCCATCTCTCCAGAGATCCACTTCCTTAAATAACTCCCTCTTGATGATAATACGCGAAGGGCTCCCACTGAAACCCTAGATACATGATACATCACTAGTCGCTTCAATCTCAAGACTTTAAATAACTCCGAAATCAAGACGCTATACGCGGAAACCACGGAACACCATCACCGAACATCACAATGTCCTGCCTCTACCACTGATTCTCCTACTCCTAGCACCATACATATACAATAATACATTCCTCTGAGCCTCATAATAATTCTTCATTGTACCCAATGCGCAACTTCAGTGTATCCAGACACTCACTTGGAATACAAAGAAAGCGCTGATGCTTCAGAACACACTGATGATCCTTCGGAATCCTTTCCTCTACTGCTCAGAATCCACGCAAGAATACACATATCGGCCCAGAAGTTGGCTGCTCGATGATTTTCTAACCACCCCAAAAAGCCATAAACAATCCATACTTCGACCGAGAAGTTCTCGACTGCCCATACTGTCATCACGAGCCTTCCACTTGAAACGACCCTGACCACCGCCAGATTCCTGTGCATTCACCACCTGTCGTGGAGACGCCCATCTCTCTCTCAGACATATACCACCTGCATTTTCTGGCCCTGCAACTTTCCCTGATCACCAATGACCCTGATCCCATGAATTCAAGCCGCATGTTCCTGTATTCAACCCTAATCGCTCTTGCACAAATCTCTGGTTACCTCAATAAAATACCCGGTTCTCCCCCACTAGGGTTCGAACCGTCCCTAATTGGCACACAACCATCTTGCCAATTATTTTTACCAGCAGAATCGCACCTGCCCCTGGCAAGTGCTAAGCAACGCCCGAAAATCCCCTTTTAGGAAATCAATCGATCTCATGGACTCTAAACCTTAATTGAAATCCTCAAGAACTTCTTGTCACGATGGCCTCTAGTCGTTCGAGATCTCATACCAATCCAATACCAAACAACTCAACTGTCCAATAACATCACCGACCCATAGACTGAACCACGAATCATCATACTCTCCCACCTCGACTCATCAACCAATGTTCCAACACATGGATCGTCCCAAGAACAGGGACCTACTCCCATATTCAATACCCAACATAGATTGAAAACCACTGCACTGATAAACTCTACTGGACTCCCCACTGATACCACTACAATACGCCCTACTATACTCAAATAGGTGTAACGTGGTCCTCGACTATCTCAGTCCTAACTGACTAGCTGCTCATGATAATCACTGCCTCGTGGCCCACATGCTACCTGATACTCTGGAGGAAAATCATCATAAATGACAACCTGTAGGGTTTACCCCCAAACCCAAAACTTAAACATCATGCCTCTCATGTTTCGCACACGAACATAAATAACACCACTCAGGTTACAAAAGGTGACATCTCCTCTATCGATTGATTGCTCAACTCAGAACGAAATTCTCCCCTCCCTCTGACTCCTTACCAAACTACTCTGAAAGGCTCTCAACCTCCCTCTCAAAGGACACCTCTTCGAACTCAATCATGGCCCACAAGCCTAAAACCCATAGCATCCAATCTCTACCTCATCAATCGAGACCGGATAACCGGAGAACCATAAGCATCATTCACTACGAACCATGGTACCCATCCCATGACATCTCTTCTCAATATTCTCTGGTGTATGGTACCCGAACCATAGCATCAATCCTTCATCTGCCTCGATGTATGGTACTCGAACTATAACATTATTCCTCAATCTGCTTCGATGTATGGTACTCAAACCATAACATCAATCCTTCATCTGCTCCGATGTATGGTACTCGAACCATAACATCACTCCTCAATCTGCTTCGATGTATGGTACTCGAACCATAACATCAATCCTTCATCTGCTCCAATGTATGGTACTCGAACCATAACATCACTCCTCAATTTGTTCCAAGGTATGGTACTCGAACCATAACATTACTCCTCCATCTATTCTGATGTATGGTACTCGAACCATAACATCAATCCTCCACCGGCTCCGATGTATGGTACTCGAACCATAACATCACTCCTCAATACGCTCATTAGAAGCTTCAGAATACCCCCTGTATCAAGTATGGGTCCTCTGCTTTCAGTAGTACGGGCCCATACTACCTGCCACATCTACCCATACTTTCCACACGGACTATCCCAGAGCTCCTAAGTAGCTGCTCGACCTTCTCGATCCCTAATTCGATCGCGTGCTTTCTCTTCAACGAAATTGTCTACTCTTCCAGCGCACTCATCTGGCTATAGATACTCCCTAGGGTCTTCCTAGATTCTCACACTTCTCTGCCATCAGCTGCTGAAGAGCTCCTAATGATGCCAGCCATCTACCTCCTGAATATCATCATATTGACTTGGTAGCTGACTCCCATCATCGAGAGTTCCACAAAGCACGAAGCAAGCAGCATTCGAGCATCGAAGAATATATATAACTCACTCTGGGTGATAACTCCGCTTGCTCAGCTCATCCCCGAAAGTACCACCGAACTCTGCAACTCTTCCCCTTGCGGGTTTTAACTACTCCTTTGCTAAGTACCACGGTACTTATCTAGGTATCTCCCCTAGATTACTCTTCTACTCGAATCCCCTCAAGGATTCCAACTAAATATTCCCACTCATCACATACTCAAAAGCACATCGCATAAAACAGCAATCACTAGGCTAAGGCATCACCAATCAGGCCACTATAGTCCTAAGATATGGAATACCTAGCCTATCCCCAGCATGCAATAATATCTCATAAAGTGCATTATAAATATCTCATAACACAAAAGTAAGGGTATTTTGGGGATTCACCGTCCGGGCGCTGGCTGACTGTACACACCTTCCACACTGGTTGTCTCCAAAACTTTTTTTTTCTTTTTTAGAAAATTTGTAGTTTTGGTTGTAAAATTTCTCAAATCTTCGGTTTGAGTTCAAATACGCCCGAAGGTGCATCCGAATCCCTCAAACCAAGGCTCTGATACCAAATTGTAACACCATAAATTTCAAAACAAAATTTTCAAATTTTTATAAAACATAATTCACTTAATATTCAGAAAACAACCATTTTCAATCGTTCAATCCAAGCAATACAAAATCCCAAGATCTCAAAATCATGAATCCCGTGCGTGTGTACTGATCAAGCTGGCGCCTTCCCGCGGTCGTCACTAGTACCTGAAACAAGTAACATCAAACACTGTAAGCACAAGGCTTAGTGAGTTCCCCAAAATACCACATAAAACACATACTAGCCACTCGAGGATATAACTCTATGGGTCTGTGCACCCAGACTCTGTGAACCATCAGGTTCTAACTCTGTGAACCTTCCGGTTCTAACTCTGTAAACATGCACAGCATAAATCACATAGAAATAATGCAGTACAAAACATAACATACATAGCATACAAATACTCTATCACATAACTATGGTTACCTACTCAAGGTAAAGTATAGTGAGAAGACTCACCTCGCGTATCTCGGAAATCACTAGCGCTCGATCTCCCGAGATATCGTCCTCCTACAACACAAGCATATCTCTACTTAATACCACCTTGATCCTGGCGGACTAACACTACAAAGTTAAACTAGTCAACTCTGGACAACAGTCAAAGTCAACCCCTGACTGACTCTACTCGTCGAGTCCCCAAGCTCAGAACTTCCCTCAATCCGCGACCTGACTCGTCGAGTCACCCCGAGACTCGCCGAGTCCAACAACTCTGAGTCCACTCGCACCCAACTTACCGAGTCATCCCTTAACTCACCGATTCTCGACTAAACCAGAAAAATATTGGGACTCGTCAACAAGACTCGTCGAGTCCAAGAACAGACTCGCCGAGTCTAAGGCTATCTTCAACTTACTCGCCGAGTTGTTCATCCAACTCGTCGAGTTCCAGCTCATCTTCAAGCAACTCGTCGAGTACCACCGGTTTGTATCCATACAGAAGCGTTCCAGGCCATGCAACTGATCCTAAACATAGATCTAGCCTCCTACAACCCATCCATCACGTAAAGTGGCAAACTTTACGTGAATCCAAAGAGATCTAGGCCTTATACACTTTAGAGTTAGGGTTTGGGACATGATGGCTTCACTAAGCACTCAAACACAAGGACTTTAATGCACTCTAGACCTTCCCCATTCTAGATCTGAGGTAGCAACCTCAGATCTAACCTCCAAACTCCAAAACATACCAAGATAAGCTCCCATGAACCCCAAAAATGATGAATCCATATGAGTAACAGACCAAGAACAAGATATTACCTCAAAAGAACGCCCCAACTACAATGAAACTCGAATCCAAGCAAAGCCCCTTGCTCCAAGCCTCCAAACTCCCAAGATTTCTTCAACAAATACCCTTCAAGCTCCCAAATTCACTTTGATCCACACACACACGAACGCTAAGGGTTTCTGGTCTTTAGGATGAGTAAAGAGGCTAGGGGTATGGATGTTAAGTTCTTTATATAGGGCTCAACCCCGAGAATTAGGGTTTTCTCCACTCAGCACCTACTCGCCGAGTCCATCTGTGGACTCGCCGAGTAGGCCACTTGACACGCGACCAAAGTCGCGACCCTACTCGCCGAGTTGCCCTTCAAGATTTACACTTTTAGCCCTTTAACTCTACTCTTGATATTTCTGGGTGTTACATAATCTGTGAAGTAGCTTTGACTTTCCAAACCGACGCTTTTGACCATGAAACATCTGCCTCCTCTCTTCTTTTCATTCTTCACCATCAAGCAATCTCCATGAGTTGGTCTACGAAATTCTTGTTCCTCCGAATCAGTTGACCATATTTCCACGTTTCCATCATCACTGTTGTCTTCATTCACCATCAAAGTTGGTTTGCTAGAATTCTTGCAAAGTTCTTCGATTTTCTTCATGTAATAATCTTCATCCTTATCTTTTTCTTTCTTCTCATTCTGCTTTCGCGACGTGCATTCCTTTGCGAAATTATTCTTTCCATGACACTAGTTGCAGTCAAATCCTGAATCACCAAGAAGCTTTTTTTTTTCTTATCATCATCTCTTTGAAAGTTTTTGAAACTTTCATTTTTGGATTTTTCTGAATTTGAACTTCCTTTCTTGTGATTGTTCCCAGCAGATTCGTTTTTATTGTTTTTAAAACGTGAAAAATTCCTTTTGAAGAATTTATGGATTTGTCATTATCAGGACTTTATCTTCTTTTGTAAGTTATGCATCTGAGATATCAGATTTAGAATCTTCCACAACAATCTTTGTCTTCTTTTGCTTTGAACTGTCACTTTTTGTCACGAAGGCCAATGAACCAACACTTGTAAGCAACTTTGCTCCTTCATTGCTTCATCTTCATGAGACTTCAACATGCCAACAGTTTGTGGAAGAGAGTAATTCTTGAATTGCTCGTGTGCTTTGACAGTAGAACCAATTGACTTCCATTATGATCTCATACTATTCATGAATCTGATCCTTTGCTCAATGACTTATCTCTTCAATTTTTGTTTTAGCATACGAGTTAAAAGATGATTAAATTGATTGACATTTTGTTCAATAGTTTCATCAGACTTTTGCTTAAAAGATCAAAATTCAGACAGAAGTGATGTTTGCAAAGAATGAGTGAGATCGGCATCTACAGAATATAATTCTCTCAATCTATCCCATGTTTCTTTTGTAGTTTCACAAGAACTAACCAAACAAAAAGTATCAGGAGGAAGAGCAAACCTTATGATTCTCAAAGATTTCAGGTTCCCAATCAATTTGACTCTCTCTACAGAACCAATTTGATTATCAACAATAATTATACATTCAAAATCTTCTTGATTTAAGACTTCCTTCTTCATCTTGGAATACTTGTGTATTCCTTTCGCAATTTCTTGACAAGTGCTAGATCCATAAGTTTCAATCCCTAGAACATAATTATAGAAGTAAAGAACCCAAACTTTATAGTCTTCAGGAAACAAAATAAGAATTCTTGATGTGGAACCGGTATTGCTTGGAAGATTGAATGTGACGGAGTGTGAATCCTCTTTTGACATTTTTAATGAAATAAGATGTGAATCAGATCAATGAACTTGAAAAAAGAGTAAATAAAACGACTCAAACAAGGAATTAAAGATCAATTTGCAAAGTGATTTTCAAAATGTGGAACATATCTAGAATTTGATGAACAGATCTGGAAAAACACGATGAACACGATAAAATTGAGATTTGAAAAAAGCTCAAATGATCTCATACTTTGATACTAATTGAAGGAATTTTAGATTCACAATTCAAACTAAGATAAGATTCACAAGAACAGATGAAGTAAATAAGATTTCATTTTCATTAACGAGTAAGTCAAAATAATTCGATTCAACAGTAAAGAACTATTATATACGCTACACTCTTACTCGCTCTTCTAACCAATATTCCTTTATATAGGCTTCATAGGAATATTAGAAAGGCATCTCAAGTCAACAACTAAGTTGCGAACTTAAGGTAACAAAAATGTGCGAGATTTCAACATGACTTACACAAAGTAAAGACAATATCAAAGTACGAACATACCCATTACAAAATGACACAACATAAAATACGAATTCTACTGCTTTAGCACTTGGATTTTACCCTGATGTGACCTAGGTTCAATTATCACTAAGTCATAGTTTATTATTTCTTATAAATAATTAATAGTCGAGATCCCTTAATAATCCCAATGTCTACTGATCTATAGCTGATAAAAGACAACCAGGTAGGATCATATAGGAGGTAAGGCCCATTTGGTATATAGAGTATACTGTTTGGAAATCCCATTATAAACACCTCACTAAATCCAATCTAGACATCATCCCCATAAGTAGATCAATCAGTATAATGACTTGGACTCACTAATAAATATTAATTATAGGTTCATAATAACGACTATGACTATAACAGAATGTTACACTTAAATACAATATGTGACGCTTAACTTATAGTAATCTAGTGAAGATCGGGAAATTATGCAGACAAAATCTCAATCCAGGAGCTTTTATTCTCTGGCTATCTAACACCGGAAGCACTACTAAAGTGATTGGGAACTAGAGAGTATAGGGGGTAAGCAATATAAATGATCTCTAGAGGATTTAGAGGAAGGATGTAAGAAACATAAGTTGAAATTGGAAGATAATATAGGCTGATTTAGGGTGCGTGTCGCGCATCCTTGGCCCTGCATGCCATGTATCTAGTCAGCCATAGTAACATGCCACTTAATGGGTGGTGCCACATGTCCCAATCTCGTGGCCTATCGATGCACACCGCACATCTTGTCTATATGTGCAATTGCACACTAATTTTTATAAAATCTTAGAAAGCTCATAACTTTTTTATACGAGCTACGTTTTCGACAGGTTTTATATCCACGTGTAGCTATCGACGAGATCTACAAATTCCGTTTAGTCTCCGTCGGCTAATTTTAATATTATTTTTTAAGTTTTATTTTTAACAAGCTTAGACTACTAAAGTCCGTTAAAAATTCATAACTCTCTCATTCGAAGTCTATTCTCGACTGTCTTTATATTTTCGGGTTTCTATTAATGAGATCTTCGATTCTCGTTTAGATTGTTTCAGCTAAAAATCAACCGATCTAAATTTCGTTTTCTGGGTTGTATATTGTTACGCTGAATCTTAGAAAAATCATAACTTCCTCTAATGAAGTTAGATTTAGATGTTCTCTATATTCACACTCTTGGTTTAACAACTACTACAAATTTCATTTAGATCACTTAGACTAAAAAGTAATTTATCAAAAATTTACTTTTGACGATTTGTAGAGTCATGTCGGTTTAATCGCAAAACTTCGAAGAAGCATAATTTCTTCATACGAAGTTAGATTTTAGCGTTCTTTATATGTGTGGAATCCTTGTCAGACATAGTATAACTTGGCTAAGATGATTTACCTAAATAATCTCCTATTTAAAATTCATTATTATGATGTATAATAACTTATTTGCCGAGATAAAATTTGCGGGTGTTACATTGCAAACCTCAAATTTACTAAAACCAAGAAGGAAGAGCCAATATCCAGTGTTCAAAATGTGGTTAATGCTTCATCTCTAATGATATCTTAAGATTAGTATGAACAATTGCTTCAACTCATTCAAATCAATTCCTTTGCATGTACATCATTATCAATTACTCATGATTCACCTATTACTGATAGGACTATGCATAATGAAAGTACGACTCTTGATTTTAAACATTTTGCTGCAAATGTTTACAAATCGTTAGAATTATTACATCCACATTTGTCTTGGATAGTAGATTCAGGAGCAACTGATCATATTTTTTCTAACAAATCTATTTTCGCATCTTTCTCTAAACTTCCACATACTCAATTCATTGGTCTTCCTAATGGCAATGATACCACTATTTCTTTTGTTGGTAATGTGACATTACATGCACCTCTTATTCTTGAAAATGTATTATATGTTCCTTCTTTCAAATATAATCTTGTTTCTATTCCCATGATTACTTCTCAACTTCAAACGTTTTCCATATTTACTGGTAATGATTGTCTATTGTAGGACCCTTCAGTAAAGAATAGAGTTACACTTGGCTCTTTTGGCAAAAAAAAAAACGAATCAAATATATGTATGTTTTAATCATTATGTAATACAAAAGAGTCTTTCCCTTTTTTTGTATTACATTATTTTTAATAATTCTTGTTTCAATGTAATGAATTGTTCATCAGTTGTTATGAAATGGCATAAAAGATTTGGCCATATTCCAATTAACAAGTTGCAATTGCTTTCTCTTGTTAATAAATCTAATATTTCATCGATTGAGTCTTGTGGCATTTGTTCCAAATCCAAACAACACATAAATCCTTTTCTTAAAAGCATTTATGTCACTGAAAATGCCTTTGATCATATACACATTGATGTTGGGGGTCCTTAAAAGCACTTATCTCATAATGGTATCAAGTATTCTCTTACCATTGTAGATGATCACAGTCGACATACTTGGGTTCATATGCTTTCATGTAAGAGTTATGATCTTACCTTGATTACATATGTAATCATGTTGGTTCTGATCATCTTTGTTGTCATACTCTCACTAACATGTGCATACTAAATGAAACCTTCACTTCTTCCAGTACACACAGTATTCATTATTCTTTTTTCCTTTCATTAAAAATTAAAATTTCTTAAACAAACTTTTTATCATCAAGCTAAAGGAAATAAACACTAGGAAGCAATAATAAACAAGGAACTTCAAGCACTTATTTCAAATAACCTATAGGATATTATGAAACTTTCTAAGGCAAGAAACCCATCTCATGCAGATGGGATTACAAAGTAAAATATAAAGCAGATGGATCAATTGAAAGACACAAAGTCTATTTAGTTGCTAAAGGTTTTACTCAATAGGAAGAGATTGATTATCATGATACTTTTCACCAGTTTTTAAGTTCAATACTATGAGATGTGTGGTGTCATTATATGTGAAGAAAGGATGGACAATTCAACTATTAGATATGAACAATGTTTTTTTTTTCATGGACACTTGCATGAAGAATTTTACATGAAAATTAATTCTAGTTTTCAAGTTGATTCTCCTTATCTTGTATGCAGATTGAAAAAAAAAAACTTAAATGGCTTAAAACAAGAATCAAGGAAATAGTATTGTAAACTATCTGGTGCTCTCAAAGTTTGAGGCTATATACACTGTCATAATGATTATTCTCTTTTTCTAAAGAAATCAAAAGACTCCATGGTTATAGTTGTTGTGTATGTAGATGACATACTTGTTACAAGAGATAATCTTGAAGAAATTTCAAAGTTCAAAGTCTTTCTTGATGATCAATTCAAAATTAAGGATTTAGGACATATCAATTTCTTTCTTGGACTTGAATTCACACCTGTTTCATATGTCATGATTGTACACTAAAGCAAGTTCATATTGGAATTTTAAGCCCTATATTCAACAAAAGATGGTACTTCTTTTTCCACTCCTTTGCCACCTAAAGTTTGTCTTAATCCAAAAATGTCCAATCCACTCAAAGATCCTACTATGTAAAATAAATTAATTGGAAAATTGAATTTTCTGCTTCATACAAGACCTGATTTTGCTTACTTAGTCCAATATCTAAGTTCATTCTATCAATAACCATCTCAAGAACACTTTAATGCTGCTCTACATACTTTAAATTATCTCAAAGGGACACTCAATTATGGTTTATTTTTTAATAAGACTCTGAATTACAAACTAAAGGCATAATGTGATTCTGAATGGGCAACATGTCCTATTGCTAGAATATCATTCGGTGGGTTTCTTCATTATGTTTGGAGATACACCCATTTCATGGAAATCTAAAAAAAAAACTCATTGTTTCATTGTCTTTTACAGAAGCAGAATATTGGTCTATGCGGAGAATATGTTCAGAATTGCAATGGTTGAGCAGATTATTCCATGAACTTCATATTCATCATATTACTTGTGACATCCCCAAAATCTCGGCCAGAAAAGACCGATTTCATTTATGCTTTTTAAAATAATTTTCAGAGTAACTCCTTTTAATTTTAAAAGAGATGCGGAATTTGTTCCCAAAAACAAAACATGATAAAATAGATATTTATCAAAACATTTCATAAAGAAATATGATTTCATTTCATAATCAAAAGTCGGGATGTCATGTTCCGATACAGATCATAAAGCATAAACGATAGCATTACAAGTCTTTCAACAAATATATACATATACAGACTTGTAAACAAAACAACTTGATGTTCGCCCATCTTAAGCTCTTGCGCCACTTCCTGTAAAATAAATCAACTGAGTGGGTTAGGCTTGGGAGCCTGGTGAGCATATAGGGTTTTCAACCCACAATAAATAGTTAAATTAATTATTATCAACCAACAATAACCCAGTTACCCATTCCCGTTATTCTCACTTTATGTCCCTAAAATAACTAACACAAGGGACCTAGTCTAAGAATATTTCATCGGGGCGACTACACATGCTTCGGGGGTTCCTCAGCAATATAAGTCAAATAAGGCAACCATGGGGGGATGGAATACAGCGAATGAACACCCAAGTTCATTAACACCTACAGGTTATGAGCCTGCTAGCATTCCACATGACTATCTAGAAAAGTCCGTGGTCGTCATCTAAATTCCGCTAGATGACTGGATCAAACAACAACGAGGCCTCTCATCTGTTTATTACACACCAACTATCTACCCATATTCTACCCAACATATTAGTAGATAAAATATACATTTTTATACGTAGTTTCAAAACCTGTATAGCATGCTCAATCAAAACATTTTTCACATAACAGATGAGGCATACACACATAACACGTATTTCATAGAGAATACTTCAGATCTATAAGATAGAAGAGAGTGAATATACACTCACACGTATAACAACCAAATATATACACATAACACGTATTTTATAGGAAATACTTCATAATATTGTGTTGGAATGAAAGTAACTACACACTCACCTGATTAGAAGATGATCGGGCAGCACTACGGCTTGTAGAAGTAGTAATCCTCTGCAGATCTGGAAGATCTCTACGAAAATCGAACTTCTCGCGGGCAGAGCTTCGGCTCGGAAACCGCACTTCTCGGGATCTTCGGGATCTCGGGACTCGCTTCGGGACTCGGGAATATTACCAGGGCTTCGGGATGGAATCGGCACGCAAATCGAGGCAAAAGATGAGAGAAAATGAAGAATTTGTAAAAGAAAACTCGGCTGCTTCGGACCTCCTTTTATAGTTGCTGAACCTCGGGATTACGCAGGGCATAACTTCGGGGTACGCGGGGCGTACTGCCTCAGAGACGTAAGCGCTTGCGTCATCCGAAGCCACTTGCTGCGATGTCGACATTTTCGGAGTACGCGGGGCGTACTCACTTACGCGGCGCGTAAGTCGGATAAGATCTGTGACTCGCCTTCGGATAATGCTTCCGAAAAATAATTATAAATTAATTAATAAACTTCGGAAATTCATATCTTCTTCATACGAACTCCGTTTTAGACGTTCCTTATATCCACGGAAAGGTGAGACTATGATCTACAACTTTCGTTTAGACTCCGTCGGCTAATTTTGAATTTATTTTTATTATTTATTTTTAGAAGGCTCGGACAGGAAAACTTCGTTATTAAATCATAACTTCTTCGTTCGACGTCCGTTCTCGCCTAACTTTTTATCGCTTTGATACTAACAACGAGATCTTCGATTCTCGTTTAGATCACTAAGGCTAAATATCGCTCTAACGTAAATTCATATTTTACGTCACTCGGCGTCGTGTCGGTTCTGTCTCGAAACTTCGACAGGTCATAACTTCTTCGTTATAACTCGGATTTTGGCATTCCTTATATCTCCGAAATCCTTGTTTCGACCACTAAAACTTTATGCAAAGATATCGGGCTTATCTCACACTTAAATTTTGACGCTTATTTTATTCTTAATTCATTAAATTATAAAAATCAAGAAAATAAACACATAAATCACATAATTCACAAATAATACATTCTTATTATTTCAAGTTGAGTTACAAAGGTTAACCTAGACTATTACATTGCTAAAAATGGCAAGCCCAGAAACACAGGCGTTACAATTCTCTCCACCTTAGAATGATTCCGTCCCCGGAATCACACATCAACAAACAAATGCGGATAGCGACTCCTCATGTCACTCTCCGTCTCCCAGGTGAGGTTTGGCCCATTCGTGTGTTTCCATCGGACAAGCACTAACTCCACCATCTTACGTCGCAATTTCTTAGTCTTTCGGTCAACAATTGCCTCTGGTTCCTCAATCAACCTTTTGTTCTCATCGATTCTCAACTCCGAAAGTGGAATCATGTCGGGAACTTCCCCCGTGAACTTTCGTAAATAACACACATGAAAAGTGTTATGAATTCCACTCAGTTCTTCTGGTAGTTCGAGCTTGTAAGCTTGGTTCCCAATCCTCTGAAGAACTTTAAACGGTCCAATAAACCTTGGACTCAACTTTCCCCTTTTACCAAATCTTATAAGTCCCTTCCACGGCGAGACTTTAAGCAAAACCGAATCCCCAACTTCAAAAGTCGTCGGTCTTCGCTTTTTGTCAGCATAACTCTTTTGACGATCTTGAGCTGCTAACATTCTTTCCCTAATTATTTTCAACTTTTCAGCAGTCTGATGAACCATCTCCGGTCCCATAAACTGCTTTTCCCCAGCCTCAAGCCAACAAGACGGCGTACGACACTTTTGTCCATACAAAGCTTGGTAAGGTGCCATTTTAATGCTCGAGTGAAAACTATTGTTATAGGAAAATTCTACCAACGGTAAATGTTCATCCCAATTACCTAGGAATTCCAAGGTACATGCTCTCAGCATATCTTCAAGTGTTTGTATCGTTCGTTCGCTCTGACCATCGGTCTGCGGATGGTAAGCTGTACTTAAACACAACTTGGTACCCAATTCTTCTTGTAGACTTTTCCAAAATCGCGAGGTGAAACGACTATCACGATCCGACACAATTGTTAACGGAACACCGTGAAGTCTCACAATTTCCTTCACATAAGAATTCGCAAGCTTTTCCATAGACCATTTCTCCCTGGCTGCTATGAAATGCGCACTCTTAGTGAATCGATCAACGACCACCCAAATCATGTCGTGACCATTCTTTGTTCTGGGCAGTTTAGTGACAAAATCCATGGCAATGTCTTCCCACTTACCCATAGGCACAGGTAAAGGTTCTAAACTCCCGTACGGTTTCTGATGTTGTGTCTTGACTCTCGCACAAGTCACACACTCGGCCACATACTTTGCAACATCAAGCTTCATCGTCGGCCACCAGTAGTAGGGTTTCAGGTCCCTATACATTTTAGTGCTACCGGGATGAATCGAATACATGGTCTTGTGAGCTTCTTCCATCAGAAGATCTCTAACTCCTCCTGACTTAGGTACCCAAATACGATTTTGGAATACCTTCAGTCCATGACCGTTTGTACCAAACACCAACGTTTTACCCAAACGTTCCTCCTTTCGGTCATTTTTCTCAGAAGCTTCCTCTTGAGCTTTCTTTATACTTTCCACAATGGTCGAGACAACTTCAATTCTCAACGATCTTGGCCTTTTTCTTTCAAGATTGACTTTCCGACTGAGAGCATCAGCAACAATATTAGCTTTACCGGGGTGGTAATGTATCTCGCAGTCGTAGTCCTTGAGTAATTCCAGCCAACGTCGTTGCCTCATATTCAATTCCTTCTGATTAAAGAGATATTGGAGACTCTTATGATCAGTGAAAAGTTTGCACTTAGTGCCATAGAGGTAATGCCTCCATATCTTCAGAGCGAAAACTACTGCTGCCAACTCCAAATCATGAGTCGGGTAGTTCTTTTCATGCTCTTTCAGTTGTCGAGACGCATATGCTATCACCTTTTCTCTTTGGGTTAAAACACAACCCAATCCAACCCCAGACGCATCGCTATAAACAGCGAAGTCTTTAACTCCTTCGGGTAGAGAAAGTATCGGTGCCTCGCATAGTTTCTTCTTTAGCTTCTCGAATGCTTCTTTATGCTTCTCACTCCAAGTATAAGCAGCTCCTTTGTGGGTCAAAGCTGTCAATGGAGTAGCAATCTAAGAAAAGCCTTGGATAAACCTTCGGTAATATCCGGCTAATCCTAAAAAGCTTCGAATCTCCGTGGGACTTTTCGGTTGTTCCCACTTCATTACAGCTTCAATCTTTGCTGGATCAACCATTATCCCTTCTTGGTTGACCACGTGACCCAAGAATTGGACTTCACGAATCCAAAAATCACATTTTGAGAACTTAGCATACAGCTTCTCCTTCTTCAAAACTTCTAACACTTCTCGCAAGTGTCTGCCATGCTCCTCCTGGCTTTTTGAGTAAATCAGAATGTCGTCGATGAACACTATCACTGATTTATCAAGGAACGGATTACAAACCCTATTCATTAAATCCATGAATGCTGCTGGAGCATTGGTTAGTCCAAACGACATAACCAAGAACTCGTAGTGTCCATATCTAGTTCTGAACGCAGTCTTCTCTATATCCTGCTCTCTTACTTTCAGCTGATGATATCCTGACCTAAGATCGATCTTCGAGAAATAGCTCGAACCTTGCAATTGATCAAATAGGTCATCAATCCTTGGCAACGGATATCTATTCTTTATTGTTGCCTTGTTCAGCTCTCTGTAATCAATGCACATTCTCATACTTCCATCTTTCTTCTTCACGAATAACACCGGAGCTCCCCAGGGTGATGAACTAGGTCTAATGAAACCTTTGTCCAACAACTCTTGAAGTTGCATCATCAGCTCCTTCATCTCCGTTGGTGCTAATCGATAAGGTGCTTTTGCTATTGGCGTGGTTCCTGGAAACAAGTCAATACGGAATTCCACTTGTTGATCAGGTGGTAATCCAGGAAGATCTTTGGGAAATACTTCCGGATAATCACACACCACAGGAATACTCTGCATCACCTTCTTCTCCTTCTTAGCATCAATCACGAATGCTAAATATGATGTACATCCCTTGGTCAAACACTTTCTGGCTTTCATTAGGGAAATGATCCCAGAATTCACTCGGCGTTTGTCCCCATACACCATAAATGATTCCTTCCCAGGCGGGTTTACTTTAACAATCTTCTTCTTGCATAAAATTTCAGCATCATTGGCGCTGAGCCAATCCATTCCCAACATGATGTCGAAACCGTTAAGTTCGATAGGCAATAATTCCTCGTAGAACTTATTCCCATTCAAGTCAATTAAGATGTTTTTCATACGATGGCTAACAGGTACAAACTTGCCACTAGCGACTTCGACTAATAAAGCATTATCTAGTCTATCAACAGGCAAAGCTAGTTTTCTACCAAATTCATGCGATATAAAGGAGTTGTTGGCTCCAGAATCAAATAAAATTTGGGCAGGCAAATTGTTAACGAGAAAAGTACCTGAAGCGACATCAGCTTCATCCTTAGCAGCTTCCAGTGTCATCTGGAATGCTCTCGCCTTCGGCTTTGGTGGAATGTTGGGCTTAGCTGCCTCCTTCTTCCTCGGACAGTCTTTCAAAATATGCCCCTCTTCATTACAACCAAAACACATCCTTTTGTTGTTCGGACATTCATTGGCAAAATGTCCAACCTTTCCACACTTGTAGCAAGTTACATCCTCGCTACATTTCCCAAAATGCTTTTTCTTACACTTTTCACACCACTTCGCTTCCCCTCCTTTACCCCCACCAAACCTTTTCGAATCAGATTTTGAAAATTTGCTTTTCTTGCCGGAACCAGATGTTCCCTCAAACTTCCTCTTCTCACCAACCTCAACCTTGTTGGTGGTTCTCCCCTTTATCATGTTCTCAACAGACTTGGCAGCCCAGATAGCTGCCTCTAAAGTATGTGCCTGACGTACTGGCACCTCATACTCCCATGGGAGTCCCTTCGCATACCGGTCCACCTTCGTCAGCTCGTCTGGAACGATACGCAAGGCAAACTCCATCTTATCGGTGAAGTTATTGGTGTATTCATCAACTGACATACTGCCCTTAGTCAATGTCAGGAACTTGTTCTCCAACTCCAACAGATTTTGAGCCGAGCAGAACTTGCGCTTAAACTGCACCAAGAACTCTGCCCATGACAATTGCAGTGGCTCATTAGGGCTGAAAGTCTTCCCTAGAGTGTTCCACCAACGAACGGCTCCACCTCGGAATTGACGCACGGCATAGATGGTTTGCAACTTACCTCTGCAGCCACACGTCATGAAGGCTAGCTCCATTTCGGAGATCCAATCCATAACCCCAATCGGATCCTCCTTTCCATTGAAGGTCGATGGTTTGCAAGTCAAAAAGTCCTTGTACTTGCATCCCATTCCATCATTCCTTCCATCGCGGTTATCTTGCCTAACTATCGGTGGGTTGGCTTGACCAACTGATCCACTGAAGTTTCCACCTTCCGAGTGCCCTTCATTTAATTCAGGCTCTTCCACACGAATCGATAGTTCTTCACGATTTTGTTGAAGCAACCGTCTAGTTTCCTCCATCTGACGATCCAACATCGTCTGAATCATCAATTGCACACCAGCCATGGTTATTGGCTCAGGTGCTGCTGCTACAACAGGTCTTTGTTCAATCACTGGTGGTTGATTCCTATTTTCATCAGCATTTCCAACTCCACTTCTTGTTCTCACCATTTTTGATCTACACACCGAATAAGGTGAAATTAGATCCTTATCCACGACAGATATTCAAATCATCCTTATCACTCCGAAACGTTTACATGCTAGTTCTAATATCGTAGACGTATGCTTAGAATCCTACACACATAAGGTTTCTAGATCCGGTCGGCAACAGACCTTAGATCCGAACAAATAAGATCATATATGGCAACATACAACATTTAGCACATAAAGCATTTTAGGCAACATTCCTAAAATAAACTAGTGCTCGTGTCTAAAACATAACAGACACACATCTCAAAATTCCACTTAGCATTCTAGGTTTAAGTCTAGAAATCCTAAAAATTCCTAGTTCGCTTAAACTAATGCTCTGATACCAACTGTGACATCCCCAAAATCTCGGCCAGAAAAGACCGATTTCATTTATGCTTTTTAAAATAATTTTCAGAGTAACTCCTTTTAATTTTAAAAGAGATCCGGAATTTGTTCCCAAAAACAAAACATGATAAAATAGATATTTATCAAAACATTTCATAAATAAATACGATTTCATTTCATAATCAAAAGTCGGGATGTCATGTTCCGATACAGATCATAAAGCATAAACGATAGCATTACAAGTCTTTCAACAAATATATACATATACAGACTTGTAAACAAAACAACTTGATGTTCGCCCATCTTAAGCTCTTGCGCCACTTCCTGTAAAATAAATCAACTGAGTGGGTCAGGCTTGGGAGCCTGGTGAGCATATAGGGTTTTCAACCCACAATAAATAGTTAAATTAATTATTATCAACCAACAATAACCCAGTTACCCATTCCCGTTATTCTCACTTTATGTCCCTAAAATAACTAACACAAGGGACCTAGTCTAAGAATATTTCATCGGGGCGACTACACATGCTTCGGGGGTTCCTCAGCAATATAAGTCAAATAAGGCACCCATGGGGGGGATGGAATACAGCGAATGAACACCCAAGTTCATTAACACCTACAGGTTATGAGCCTGCTAGCGTTCCACATGACTATCTAGAAAAGTCTGTGGTCGTCATCTAAATTCCGCTAGATGACTGGATCAAACAACAACGAGGCCTCTCATCTGTTTATTACACACCAACTATCTACCCATATTCTACCCAACATATTAGTAGATAAAATATACATTTTTATACGTAGTTTCAAAACCTGTATAGCATGCTCAATCAAAACATTTTTCACATAACAGATGAGGCATACACACATAACACGTATTTCATAGAGAATATTTCAGATCTATAAGATAGAAGAGAGTGAATATACACTCACACGTATAACAACCAAATATATACACATAACACGTATTTTATAGGAAATACTTCATAATATTGTGTTGGAATGAAAGTAACTACACACTCACCTGATCAGAAGATGATCGGGCATCACTACGGCTTGCAGAAGTAGTAATCCTCTGCAGATCTTGAAGATCTCTACGAAAATTGAACTTCTCGCGGGCAGAGCTTCGGCTCGGAAACCGCACTTCTCGGGATCTTCGGGATCTCGGGACTCGCTTCGGGACTCGGGAATATTACCAGGGCTTCGGGATGGAATCGGCACGCAAATCGAGGCAAAAGATGAGAGAAAATGAAGAATTTGTAAAAGAAAACTCGGCTGCTTCGGACCTCCTTTTATAGTTGCTGAACCTCGAGATTACGCGGGGCGTAACTTCGGGGTACGCGGGGCGTACTGCCTCAGAGACGTAAGCGCTTGCGTCATCCGAAGCCACTTGCTGCAATGTCGACATTTTCGGAGTACGCGGGGCGTACTCACTTACGCGGCGCGTAAGTCGGATAAGATCTGTGACTCGCCTTCGGATAATGCTTCCGAAAAATAATTATAAATTAATTAATAAACTTCGGAAATTCATATCTTCTTCATACGAACTCCGTTTTCGACGTTCCTTATATCCACGGAAAGGTGAGACTACGATCTACAACTTTCGTTTAGACTCCGTCGGCTAATTTTGAATTTATTATTATTATTTATTTTTAGAAGGCTCGGACAGGAAAACTTCGTTATTAAATCATAACTTCTTCGTTCGACGTCCGTTCTCGCCTAACTTTTTATCGCTTTGATACTAACAACGAGATCTTCGATTCTCGTTTAGATCACTAAGGCTAAATATCGCTCTAACGTAAATTCATATTTTACGTCACTCGGCGTCGTGTCGGTTCTGTCTCGAAACTTCGACAGGTCATAACTTCTTCGTTATAACTCGGATTTTGGCATTCCTTATATCTCCGAAATCCTTGTTTCGACCACTAAAACTTTATGCAAAGATATCGGGCTTATCTCACACTTAAATTTTGACGCTTATTTTATTCTTAATTCATTAAATTATAAAAATCAAGAAAATAAACACATAAATCACATAATTCACAAATAATACATTCTTATTATTTCAAGTTGAGTTACAAAGGTTAACCTAGACTATTACATTGCTAAAAATGGCAAGTCCAGAAACACAGGCGTTACATTACTCATATTCCAATGAAGTGTTTCAATCAAGCAACTATTTACATAGCTTCATATCCGATTTTTCACGAGAGGACTAAACATATAGAGATAGATTGTTACTTTGTAAGGGAAAACTTGTAAGAAGGATTAATCTCATTGTCTTATGTAAACACTGATGATCAATTAGCAAATGTTTTCACCAAGCCATTAAACGAAGTACTCCATAATAAAGTTGTTTCCAAGCTACATCTCCGTTATCAAGTGATCTTAATTACCGTTTATATAGTTAAAGGATATTATTGTAATTTCATCTAGAAGTTTGTTAGAGTTGTTAGTTAGAGGCAGTTATTTATGATATGGTGTATATAGCTCTGTTAGTTAATTGTAATTGAATATAAAGATATTGAAATCATTTTCTCTCTCATCATCTTTCATTTCTCACTCAAGCTCCTTCAATGGTAAAAGACAACAAACTTCGACATTTAAGTACATATACAGAGTGCTACTTGAAATAAAAATATATATCAAAATGTGATAGTTTCAATATAGAAAACAAACTACATCGTCAACACTGGAGACTTTGAAATCAGCTACTCTATAAAGATACTTTCAACATATAAGCTTCTTCATGACAAATTATAATGTAACGTCCCAAAATTCATGACCAAAAGTTTTCATTTTTAATTACATAATTATAAAATCCCATAGTCTAAAAAACATCAATAGTGTCAACACATGTCATAATCAAAATCAATATTTCTAAAACATGTCATAAGAAACAACATCAGAGTACAACTCCCAAAGATATCATGTGCAGAAATCATAGTGTGCTACGTTGCAATCATGTCGGCTCCTTTCCTTACGAAGAAGACGTACCTAAAACCAAAAATGAAAACCATAAGCACGAAGCTTAGTGAGTTCCCCCATCATACCATATACCATAAAAAAAACATACTGCCAAGCATATCCAGGTGCTGGCCTACCCCTTCGGTCTCTTTTAACCGGTACTGCCTAGCATATCAGGGTGTTGGCCTACCCCTTCAACCTCTTTCAACAGGTAATTGCCTAGCATATATGGGTGTTGGCCTACCCCGTTGGTCTATTTCAACTGGTTATGGGGTCTATTTAACCCATACCACTACCACATAATAATATCCTAGCATATAAGCACATAAACCACATACTGCCTAGCATATCTGGGTGCTGGCCTACCACTTCGGTCTCTTTCAACCGATTAAGGGGCCTACTTCACTCCTACCACTTCAATATAATAACATACATACAAGCACATACTCTCAACATATAGGGGCATACCGGAAAATTATCATAAAGACAATCATCTCTACTATAAACAACAATTGGTGGGCCAACATTAGTGCCTTTGACCCACTTCTACCGAGAAGGTAACTCACCTCAACTGTGGGTACTGAAATCGTGCTCCTCGTATGGCTCGGGAATCCTCTCCCTAAAGCATAACAAGTCTCTTAGTTAGTTATTAGGCCTACGTATGAGTCCTTTATTACCCAACTTCTAACCAGTGCCACAAGGGAAGGTTCCCTAGTCCTTGCCCTAATGGGCATTTTCCCCCAAGGTAAAATCCATAATAAATTTACGGCCCAAGTTCATTACTTTAAACTTTAAAGCCTAATAAATCTTAATAAGGCCCAAAAGGCCTAACAAGATAAATCCTAGTCCTAGGCACAAAGGCCTTACTCCACAGTGTACAACAAATCCAACTCCAATCACCCTTAAGTCCTACTTTTAACTTAATCCATTAATTCCCAATGTCCATAACATAGATCCAGGTCCTTTAAGATGTCCTAAACCATAAATTTACAAACTTTATGTCTTTTCATGAATGGATGGGGGTTAAGACATGTTTTAAGTCCTTAAACACACTTTGTGACCATCTAACACTTGCATGGTTGTGGCTTAACCATCAAGATCCGATTTGTATGGTTCTAAACACCTCCAAGAGCCAAAAAGGACAACTCATTTGCACAGAATCTTCTAAAACTCAAAGGAACTCAATTATGGGACCAAAAAGTGACATAAAACACCCTAAAACTAGATCTAAGCATAAAATGATCAAGTTTAAAACTTTATACCTCTAATGGGCCAGAAATGATGCCAAACTTCTGGATCTACAAGCCTTCTCCAAGCTTTTGCTCCTCCTTAAAGATTCTTCTTCTTCAAAACCAGAAAAATAACACCAAAATGCTTAGGGTAAGCTCAAGATACATGCAAATGGAGTTAGGGTTCAAGTTGGGCATAGGGAGAACAAGGGAGGCTGAGAGGATAAGGGTTTGGAGGGTTATATTGTTTAAATAGTAGGCAAACCCTAAAATTTAGGGTTTACATCTTATCACCCTACGCCAAGCATACACATGAGGGCTCCCCATTCCGCATCTCGTATATGTATGTCGTGCGTACACCCTGTACACCCAGCGTACGCTCCGCCCCAAAAATCCCAACATTTTAAATAATTATAACTTTAACACATAGCAACATAATACCTGTTAAATCCCTAATGTTACAAATCTCCTTCACTTGAATTAGACTTCGTCCTTAAAGTCTGCTCCTAATGTTGGGAATAACTCGGGATAATGCTCCCTCATCTTGTTCTCTGGCTCCCACGTCCATTTCGAGCTCTTGTGGTGCTGCCATTGCACCTTCACCAGTTCTAATTCCTTGTTTCTCATAGTCTTCGTCTTCCTTTTGAGAATGGATACATACCTCTCGATGTAGTTCAGGAGGTCATCCACCTATTTGTCCTCCAAAGGAACCACGACAGAATCATTGGCTATGCATTTCCATAGCTGCAAAACATGAAAAGTGCTGTGAATCTGTCTAAGCTCTTCCTAAAGGTCCAACCGATATGCTACCTTGCCCACCCGGGCTACCACCCTGAAAGTTCTGATATACCTGGGGGCCAGCTTGCCCTGTTTTCTGAAGCGGATGACACCTTTCCAAGGTGACACCTTCAGAAGTACCATATTCCCGACCTGAAACTCCAAGTCCGATCAGAGTCTGTCGGCGTAGCTCTTCTACCAACTATGGGCTGTCTGGAGTCTACTCCAGACCTATTGGATCTTCTCCGTCGTCTTGAGTACCATCTCAGTACTCCCCATGACCCTCTGACCGACCTCACCCCAACATAACGGGGTCCAACACTTCCTACTGTAAATCATCTTGAAGGGAGGCCGGTCGATATTAGCATGGTAACTATTATTATAGGAAAACTCTGCAAAGGGAAGCTAGGTATCCTAGCTACCACCGATGTCTAGAACGCACACCCGTAGCATATCCTCCAAGGTTTGGATGGTATGCTCGCTCTGACCATCCGTCTAAGGGTGGAAATCCGTGCTAAAGTGCAGACGAGTACCTAACACGTCATGAAATTTCTTCCAAAATCTGGAAGTAAGTTGCACATCCCTGTCAGAAATCATAGAAACTGGCACCTTGTGTCAAGCAAATACCTCTCTGATGTAGATGTCTGCCAGCTTCTAAACTGAAATACTCTCTTGAATCGGTATAAAATGGGCGCTCTTTGTCAACTGATCCATCATGACCCATATCGCGTCATCTCCACACGCCGTTTGAGGTAACTTTGTAGTGAAGTCCATGGTAATATCCTCGCATTTCCATACAGGGATATCCAACGGTTGTGTCTTTCCGTGAGGTCTCCGGTGTTCGGCCTTGACCTTCCTGCAGTTCAAGCACCTCTCGACATACCAAGCTACATCCCGCTTCATGCAAGGCCACAAGTAATCAGGACGGAGATCACTATACATCTTCGTCACCCTGGAATGGATGGAAAATCTGGATTTATGCGCCTCCTGCATCAGGATTTGGCATACACCGCCCGTGTATGGAACCCACACTCTACGATGGAGTGTAAATAGCCCATGGCTATCATAGTCTTAGGAGGAAATATGTCCCACAATACGCTCACTCTTCCGGTGTCCCTTCTTTATAGCCTCCTGAATCCTCTCCAAAAGTGAGGTCACTACTATCATCCTCAAGCAGATGTCTATGATCGGGGTCGCGAATTCCTTGCGGCTAAGTGCATCGGCCAAAACATTGGCCTTCCCCGGGTGGTAGAGGATCTCGCAATCGTAATCCTTCACCACATCCAACCACCGTCGTTGTCTCATGTTCCGACTTGGTTGGTCCATCAAGTACCTCAATATCTTGTGGTTTGTTTAAATCGTACAATGGACCCCATAGAGGTAGTGTCGCCAAATCTTGAGGGCAAAAACAACAGCCCTTAACTCCAAGTCATGCGTCGGGTAATTCGCCTCGTGAGGCTTCAACTGCCTCGAGGCGTAAGCGATGATGTGCCCTCTCTGCATATTTAGAAAAGAAAGCTATAAACCAAGGGGGAGATTGTTGGGTCATAATTATTGGTTTATACTTTGCTTTTCTAGGAAAATATATTTTTCTATAATATAATATGTAATATTGTGGCTGTGTACAGCTGCACATGTGTGTGTGGCCGCACATCCTATGTACGGCCGCACACGCGTGTGCAGCTGTACACTCGTGTGCTACTGGTGGCCCATGTCTCATATATATATATATATATATATATATATATATATATATATAGGGTGAGGAGTACATGTGAGTGTACGGTTAGAGACGGTTGGGAGAAGAGAGCATCTTGTAGAGAGAGAAAGCTAGAAAGAAGAAGTGTGTGTGTGAGAGAATCTATTGTAAGGAGCATCATTCATATTGAATACATCATAGATTCATCTTCTTCTTCTCCTTCTCTTCTATTTTATTCTGACATCATCCAATTGATTGGGATTCCGCACCATCAATTGGATCTTATTGATACACAAACAATTTTGGGGACTTACAATTGGTATCAGAGCAAGGTTGTATCAATCAATTTTGTCAGATCTGGAGCTTATTTGATCTTATTTTGAAAAGAGAATAGCGGTTTTGGATAGATCTCGCAAAAATAAGGGGGGTTACTTCTTTGCATTTTTCATAAAAACGAGTTTTTGATTGAGTTTTAGAGCAAAAAAGGGTGAAAAACGGCGTTTTTTTCGCGAATCTGTTGAAGGTGTGCGGCCCGGTTGAAGGTGAGCTGCTGGTTGAAGGAGTGCGGCTCGGTGTGTGCGGCTCAGCAGTGTGCGGTCCGGACGTGTACGGCCTCGGAGTGTGCGGCCCTCGCCCTCGTCATCGCATTACAAACTCGCTTCGCAGCCATTCGCACAGCAGCTTCGCATTTTAAAAAAGAAACGGAAGAGATATTGGGGCTGCCTGGAATCGAACCCGGGACTCTTGTCAATTGTACATCACGCCTTACCAACTCATCTGGAATGCTCTTTGTATCACTACTCCGAAATTTAAAACATAACCTCTCCTTCTCGGTTATTACTTTCGAAAATTGGCAATTTTAACCCCAAAAATCAATTCCTTTTATTTTTAAAATCCTTTTTCAACCCAACTTTTTTTTAAAATTTTTTTTTTAATTTTTGGTTTTATTTTATCTTTGACCTTAAAATTTTGACTTTGATATTTAAAAGTTGACATTTGACTTTAAATTTTGACTTTCTCGTTTGACTTTTAATTTTTCAAATTTGGCTTTTCGTTTTGACTTTTAAGTTTGACTTTTCAAG
Organism: Lactuca saligna; assembly: GCF_052625555.1. Lineage (NCBI taxonomy): Eukaryota > Viridiplantae > Streptophyta > Magnoliopsida > Asterales > Asteraceae > Lactuca > Lactuca saligna. Next base: position 25,517,048 of record NC_136422.1, read on the forward strand.
TTTGAATTTTGAGTTTGAATTTTAAGTTTGACTTTTTTAAATTTGACTTTTAAGGATGACTTTCTCGGTTTTTATGTCAAAGGGCAATTAAAAAATATACATATAAAAAAAAATTAATATATATATATATATATATATATAATATAAAAAAATAATAAAAAAAAATTATTTCCACATCAATTCCGGTAAATGAGGTTTCATGTACTCCATCTTGTAAAGCTACGATTAAATTTCTTTGCGATCAAATCGATTTATTAAAAAGGGAAAATGAGGACCTTAAATACGAAGGCTATACTCTAAGGAAAGATCAGAAACCGTTAAAAGCAGAATTAGAGGCCAAGACTAAGGACTTTAGGAAATTACAAGAAGATTACAGCAACAAGTGTGAAAATTATGATCACATTAAACGCAAACTTGCTGCTGTAAGTGAAGAACTTGATGCTTTGAAAATAAAGTGTGGAAAAACAAATGTTAGTTTCAAAAATTATACTGCATCAAGTAAGACAGTCGAGTCCTTAGTAGAAAATCAATTGAGTTTTAAAGATAATCAAACCAAGGGTCTAGGGTATCACAGTGTGCCCCCTCCTTTTAATCACAACTATAACCCACCCCTTAAGATCAATGAGGAAGAAATGCCTGCTCAGTATGGCCAAACCCCTTCTCTAGATTCAGTTAAGACTGAACAATCAGGGCCAACTGAGGGTGCTAAGGTGAATGATACTAATGATTCTACTTCTTGTGCAGGTAAAGTAGCAAGAGATGAGAACAAGGAGAACACCATTGAACAAACCAACATCTCCTTGAACTCTGAATCTGTTGCTTCGAACTCAACTGCTTCTTATCAACCTGCTGTTGGTAAATACAGGCCACCATTTCCAGCTAAACACAGTGCTTGTTGCAACTGTACATGTGGGAAAAGCAAGAGACAAGGAAAAGATACGCCACCAGGGGCAGGAAGAAACAACTCCACAGTGAAGAAAAAGACATGTTTTCACTTTGGAACACCTGGACACATTGCCCGAAACTGTCCAAATCGCGCATACATATCCTACTATGCACAAGGCTGGCAAAACGCGCCAAGAGGGAGATACTTCAAAAGAAACCCCTCAAGGTCATGTTCAGACAATGGCGACTGGAATGCCATGAAGGGCAAGAGTTCAACTCCAAAGGCCAAGAAATCAAATCCCAAGGTCAAGAAGGGAATGTCGACCAAGAAGCCAAATCCAAGAGATGCTCCCGTGAAGTCAAAATCAAAATCATCTCAACGGCCGACATCAAGTTCAAAAGCAAGTACTGAGCCACCCATCAGATCGAAAAAGAAATGGGTTAAACCCAACTACAAATGGGTTCCAAAGGCTCACTCTCTCAAATCTTCTAATGCTTCTAATATATTTACATCTTCTGTTTGTGATAAGCAGAACATGTCATGGGAGAGAGTATTGTGCAATGATGACAAAGGTCAACCCAGTTTCAAAATGGACTGGGTTCCAAAGACCAACTGATCTCGCTCTGTGCTGGAGCAGCTATGGAGGCATGTCATCAAACTTCGGTTTGTTGATAGTGGTTGCTCCAGGCACATGATAGGAGGCATCTCTCAACTGTACAGTGCTCAGAACATTGTTTGAGAGTATGTGTCCTTGCGGGAAGGGAAGACAGGAAGTGATCACTCAAGGGGTTTGTGCTTAATGACATGAAGAATTTTCGGATCTGTTCTGAGATTACGCGTGCTGTTCTCAGACCTTCTGGATGCAAATTCAATCGGTGACTTACGGTTTGAGTTTTCTTCTCTATACTCCTGAGTTTTTCTTAAGCTGATTCGCTTTAAAGACTAATTTTTGTTTTAGGATAGTTTAAATTTGCACACTTACTTTCGTTTCTCTCGTATGCACAAATTTATGGAGAGAAATAAAAACAAAACAAAAATTACAAAATTCAAAAAATATATATATCAAAATAATAATATGTTGGCTATGGAATGTGCTTGAGGGAGATGTTTTGGGAAGTGAGTGATAACAGGCAACCTGAGTCTGTGTAACGTACCCAAAGTTGAAGGGTCTATGCTCTGGTTTGATGCGTCGGTAGGCACGAAGAATTTAACGGACTTGACTAGGTGAAGATGAACTTAAGGAATCTATAGACTTGAAAAATCTTGACCTAGTTAGATCCGTTCAGTCTGACAATATGATGCTTGGATAGGTTGAGCAGGGAGATATATATGGGAATCTACTTGTCACATTAAATGAACCTGTATCTGGAACCGTGGTTTAACTTTTCCTCCATGTGCGGATTCTGTCCTTAATTCCGGTATTGATGGGGCGAATGGTAAATTCCGATAAATTAGGTCTGTAGAAAATCATTTTCTTTCTTTCTATCTGTTAGTCATATGTTGCCTCCTCTGCGTGATTGGAAGAGATCTGACCTGGACTGTAACATATGCAACTCTACTTCTCTGCATATTATACATATACATATATGAAATTCCTCTTATCTGTTAGCCATATGCTGTCTCCTTTGCGTGACTAACAATCCGACCTAGTACACAACATATGCACTATAAGTGATAATACTCTGAATCTATCTTCTCCCCTAATGATGGTATGCTCATCCGATGTAAGGAGTACTCTGGAAGTCCTTGATTACCGGAGCATATCTGGAAGTGGGAAACATGTTCCAATACAATTAAAATTGAACACTCAAAGATTGTCTATAGATCTCGCTGCTCAATTTAGGTGGACAACAATATCCCTGGTCGTCGTCAGCTGAATGGTCCTTAAGATATAGTATCTAGAAACTTAGGATCAGATATAATATCTAGGAACTTAGGATCACATTGTCTTGTCACTTATAGTATGTCCTAATTTTGTCACAATTTTTCGTGTTTAAGTGGTGGCCAACTGCTTCCTTGGAGCCTACCGGCGATCGACCAGACAAAGATGTGAAGATAGAAGGTACCGACAAGCGGATAAAGGGTGCCTAAAAACTTTGATCCCAAATCATCCTTAAAGTTAGATATCATTTTATTTTTGTTAAATTTGTTTATAGTTTTCCTCTATGCATAAATTTTAGGGGGAGAATCAAAAATAATTCAAAAATCAAACAAAAATCAGACAATTAAAATCCAAAAATAGTGTTATTTCTTATTCAGAAAAATCAGAAAATCCAAAAATATTTTTGTTTCTATTTTTATTTTTATTTTGTGTGTTAATTTTTCTTTTAGTTTTGTTTTGTCTTGAAAGGTGATTTCAGGTATAGATAAGACTCATGGAGTTTGTGTTGAAGATTTCTGAGCCAAGGCTTCATCTGTGAGTATCGAAGAATTCGCATTCGGAGGAGCAAGAAATGAAGATTATTCTTTCGACATTCCATCCTTCAACCACAGAAGCAAGGTGAAGCTAAAATTAAAGAATATATGACAGATTGCATTGAATCCTCCTTAATTAGTCTGCTGCTATCTTTGTACCTGCTGAAGTGATCTAGAAGATTATTTCTCTCTGATAGTTCTCTCTGAAGATTATCAAGCTGAAAGTGCTATCTTTCAAGAATCCTTTTATCAAGCCTCCTCACCCAATGTGCGTTCAGATTCAAATCTTGAAGAAATGTCCAACTGCTCAAGATGAAGTCATTCATGGAAGATTCATATGTTCATCCTGATGCTGTGAAGAATTTGAAGATTAATGTTGAAGCCAAGTTCCCAATGAAGATTAGCAAGAAAAGCCAGCTATTTTTAGGCAGAGCTTGTTGGGTCATTTGGAAAAGAAAGCTATAAACCAAGGGGGAGATTATTGGGTCATAATTATTGGTTTATACTTTGCTTTTCTAGGAAAATATATTTTTCTATAATATAATATGTAATATTGTGGCTGTGTACGGCTGCACATGTGTGTGCGGCCGCACATCCTGTGTACGGTCGCACACGCGTGTGCAGCTGTACACTCGTGTGCTGCTGGCGGTCCATGTCTCATATATATATATATATATAGGGTGAGGAGTACATGTGAGTGTACGGTTAGAGACGGTTGGGAGAAGAGAGCATCTTGTAGAGAGAGAAATCTAGAGAGAAGAAGTGTGTGTGAGAGAGAATCTATTGTAAGGAGCATCATTCATATTGAATACATCATAGATTCATCTTCATCTTCTCCTTCTCTTTTATTTTAATCTGACATCATCCAATTGATTAGGATTGCGCACCATCAATTGGATCTTATTGACACACAAGCTATTTTGGGGACTTACAGGTTCTTCACCGTTACCTTTTTGAAATCTTGATAATCTAGACACATCCGATGTGACGTGTCCTTCTTCTTCACAAACAAGATTGAGGCTCCTGACAGCGAACTGCTCGGCCTGATAAATCCCTTGTCTATTAGTTCTTGTAGTTGTGTACAAAACTCCTACATCTCGGGAGGAGCCAACTGATATGTTTCCTTGGCTATCGGAGCCACACCAGGAACTAGGTCAATCATGAACTCTACCTGCCTCTCTGGAGGTACCTCGGGAAAATCCTCGACGAATACGTCCGGATACTCCTGTACAGTTGGCACATCCTCCACATTCGCCTTACCCTTCTCCCGAGTGTCCATAACATAAGCGACAAAACCTACACATCCCTGCTGAAGGTAGTGTCTGGCTCTTGCTGCTGAACACATGCCGGTCTATGTTGCGGTCTCTCACCCTGAATCACCAGCTCTCCCCTACTTGGGGTCCTAGCTCAAACCAACTACTGCTCACATTCGATCATCACCCCATTAGGGCTCAACCAACCCATGCCTATGATGACCTTGTTCCCATGCAAAGGAATGATAACCAAATCCACGAGGTAACGCTCGTCATACATCCTCAGGACACAATCTCTATAAACCTTTGATGCCCAGACGGATTGGTCGTCTGTAATCTAGACCTCTAAAAGACAATCTAACGTGCCTAAAGACTAAGCAAACCTCTTGCTGAGTGCAAGAGAAATGAAAGATCAAGTAGCTCCCGAGTCAAATAACACCAACACTAGGATATCGTTCAAATGGAACGATCCTAAAACAGAATACATGGAACATAAATATCAAAACTGAAATATAATAAAAGATAAAGGGAAGAAACATACCTGGTACCACATCTGGTGCGACACACGCCTCCTCAGCGGTCAGCTGGAAGGCTCGACTCCTCACTACTGGAGCATCTGACTGGCCCTGATGGCCATCTGTGATCCGTAAGGTCGCTGGAATTGGCGCCACCATTGGTGCTCCTAATACCAATCTCGGGCAATTGTCCTTTTTATGGCCTTACTGATTGCAGTGAAAACAAAGCATGTCTGATGTTTGGATGACAGGGGTAAGGTCAGTACAATCTTTGCTAAAGTGCCCCAACTTTCCGCACTTATAGCAACCCGACTCCCCTAATCTGCAAGCTCCATCATGTGTCTTGACGCATTTCCCATAGCGGCTTCAGCCCTACTATCCCTTCGACTTTGAGTCGAATCCATTGGGTTTCTTCACAAAACCCCAATCGTCTACCCAGTCTCCGCCTTCCTCTTCCAGATATGCTCTATATCAATCTCCCTCTCTTGTGCCCTGGCTATCATATCATCCAAGGTCAGGCATCCTGATTCGTTGACAAATTTCCGAATGCCAGTTCTCAACATATCATTGTACAAAGCTTTTTCATCTCCTCATCACCCGCGTACTGGATACCAACAAGGCCCTCTCCCTGAACTTAGCGGTAATCTCCATCACCGTCTCAATAGTCTGTCTCATATCCAAGAACTCCCTAGCCAACTACTGAACCTCTACAGCTGGCACAAACTACGCCCGAAACCTGGACACGAAATCCGACCACGTCATGGCCTCAATGACTAGGGCTCCTAGACTATCACTGATTGCCTCCCACCAGTCTCTAGCTCGCTCTCTCAAACTTCCAGCAGTGAATCTGACCTTCGACCCCTCAAGGCAGAAGCTCGTCACTTGAGCAGACTAAATTTCTGCGAACCATCGCCTAGCCACAATAGGGTCTTTCACCCCGCAGAAGTCTGGTGCTCTGCATCCCCTAAAATCCTTAAAGGAGAGCATACGATTCCTTGACTGTCCAGGTGCCATTTCACTCCTGAATGCCCTAAGGTGATGCTCCGTTAGCTCAACGATAACTTTCTTGATTGACCTGAAAATCATCGGGGTCGACTCAAGGATGCCTCTCGTAATCTCGGATGCTATGAACTCATGCAATCCCTCATCAATCGACTCAGAACTGATACCCAAACCAAAACCAGATCCTGAGCCTCCTGCTCCATGACGTGTCACCACCATTGTGAAAAAAACCATACAATTTTCAGGATTATACATAATCATCGAAAGACCTCACACTCTTCCATTCATGGTTCCCTGCATCTTTCCAAGAGTCAAGTACGGATCCTCTACCTTTAGTAGTATGGGCCTATACTACCTTCCACATATATCCGTACTTTCCTCTTAGTTTTCCTTGGTTTACTAAGCTCACTTCCTATCCATGTATATGTTCACAATCGAATAACTCATGTCACTAATCTCATCCTAAGCTTTCCCTAGGGTAATCTCTAACCCACTCTCCATTATCGGTTGCATAAGAAGTCCCTGTTATTTTTCCCTAACTAGCTCGTGAATACCATTACATATCACTAAGACCATATACTTTGTCGAATGAGAGGTCCTACCCTAAAATGGTTGGACTCAAACAAGAGCTGCAAAATAGGGCTAGACCTAACCTTCTTTAATTATTTTGTCTTTCTAATATGTAGCTTAACGTATTCGTGTACTAGTTAATTAAAGATAACTAGAACTCCTAAAAGCACAAAGCAAGTAGCATTTAAACATTGAGTAACCAAAACCAGGCATATCCTAAACATGCTATCATATCACTGACTAATCAGTGCTACCATATAGTTCAATAAGCACATTCAGTAGGCATACACGACATCCTTCCTACATCCTTAGCCCAAATCTAGCATGCAATTCAATAAGCACATACAATAAGCATACAATGCATCCTTCCTAGATCCTTAGCCCTAATCTAGCATGTAGTTCACATATTCACGCTTCATATCTTAATATAACATGTATGGGTATCTTGGGAAAACTTACTTAATCCTGACCGATTGTACGCATCACACTCTTTGTTCTTTATCAAAAACCCTTAATTTTAAATTTAGAAAAACTATTTTTCTTGTAAAAATATCTCAAACCCTGGAATTGAGTCCAGACACCCCCGAAGGTGTGCCCGAATCTCTTAAACCAAGGCTCTGATACCAACTTTTAATGTCCCAAAATTCATAACCAAAAATTTTCATTTTTAATTACATAATAATAAAAGCAAATAGTCTAAAAAACATCAATAGTGTCAACACATGTCATAATCAAAATCAATATCCAAAACATGTCATAAGAAACAACATCAGAGTACAACTCCCAAAGATCTCATGTGTGGAAATCATAGTGTGATGTGCTGCGATCATGTCGGCTCCTTTCCTTTAGAAGAAGAGGTAACTAAAACCAAAACTGAAAACCGTAAGCACGAAGCTTAGTGAGTTCCCCCATCATACCACATACCATAAAATAAACATATTGCCTAGCATATTCGGGTGTTGGCTCACCCCTTCGGTCTCTTTCAACTGGTACTGCCTAGCATATTAGGGTGTTGCCCTACCCCTTCGGTCTCTTTCAACCGGTAACTACCTATCAAATCTGGGTGCTGGCCTACCCCTTTGGTCTCTTTCAACCGGTTATGGGGTCTATTTCACCCCTTCAACTACCACATAATATCCTAGCATCTAAGCACATAAATCACATACTGCCTAGCATATTTTGGTATTGGCCTAACCCTTCGGTCTCTTTCGACTGGTTACGGGGACTACTTCATGCCTACCACTACCACGTAATAACATACATATAAGCACATAATCTCAAAAGATAGGGGCATACCAGACAATTATCACAAAAACAATCATCTCTACTATAAACAACTACTAGTGGGCCGACATTGGTGTCTTCGACCCACTTCTACCGAGAAGGGGACTCACCTTAACTGTGTGTGTCAAAATCGTGCTCCTCGGATGGCTCGGGACTCCTTTCCCTAAAGCATAATAGGTCCCTTAGTTAGTTATTGGGCCCAAGTATGACTCCCTTATGGACCAACTTCTAATCTATGTCCCACGGCAAGGTTCCTTAGTCCTTGCCTTAATGAGCCTTTTCCCTAAGGTCCAATCTATAATAAATTTAAGGCCCAAGTCCATTACTTTAAACTTTAAAGCCTAATAAAGCCCAATAAGGCCCAAAACCATAAATCCCAATCCTAGGACCAAAGGTATTACTCCACAGTGGGCCATGAGGCCCAACAAATCCTGGCCCAAAAACCCACATCAACTACTCTGTATGCGTATGTGCGGCGTACCTCGCACATACGCGCGACATACACCAGCCTTGACTAGAAGCAGGAGACTGACCCAGAACTGGCAACGTACTCGGGGGTACGCCCAACGTTCCTGCCAGTCAACTTAAGTCCTTCTTTTGACTTACTCCATTAAGTACCAACGTCTAGAACATAGATTCATGTCCTTTAAGACGTCCTAAACCATAAAGTTACAAACTTTATGTCTTTGCATGCATGGATGAGGGTTAAGACATGATTTAAGTCCTTAAACATACTTTGTGACCATCTAACACTTGCATGGTTGTTGCTTAACCATTAAGATCCGATTTGTATGGTTCTAAACACCTCTAAGAGCCAAAAAGGATAGCTCATTTGGACCGAATCTTCTAAAACTCAAAGGACCTCAAGTATGGGACCAAAATGTGACATAAAACACCCTAAAACTAGATCTAAGCATGCCATGATCAAGTTTAAAGCTTTATACCTCTAATGGGTCAGAAATGATGCCAAACTTTTAATCTACAAGCCTTCTCCAAGCTCTTGCTCCTCCTTCAAGCTCCTTCTCCTTCAAAACCACCAAAATAATACCAAAATGCTCAAGGTAAGCTCAAGATACATGCAAATAGAGTTAGGGTTCGAGTTGGGCACAGGGAGAACAAGGGAGGATGAAAGGATAAAGGTTTGTAGGGTTATAAGTTGTTTAAATAGTTAGGAAACCCTAAAATTTAGGGTTTGCATCTGGTCACCCTACGCCCAGCATACACATGGATACATCCAACGTATGCATGGGGCTCTCGTTCCGCGCTTCGTATATGTACACCGTGCGTACACCCTGTACGCTCAGCGTACGCTCTGCCCCAAAATCTCAACATTTTAAATAATTATAACTTGAATACATAGCAACATAATACCTGTTAAATCCCGGACGTTGCATATAATCTACGATAACACGTGTTGCACGGATATAAGATACATTAACACTTATTTCTAAAGACAAATGTTTTAACCCATATAAGTGCTAAATGGCGAGTATGATGCCATAATAAATAGTATTGTGTCATAATTGACCGATTCTTATTGCTTACTGATAAATATTACATGATACAATAAATAAGCTAGGCCTGAATACAATAGTGGGCTGATTTTAAAAGTTATACAGATGACCATATGCATACACGTACACAATTAGACATAAGTAATATATGAATCAACCATTCATTTTGTTTATGTAAGTATTAGCTTTTAGTTTAATACTTCCTCCTCCCAAAATCATAGTCTATCTTTTCTTTTTCGTTTGTCCCAAAATAATAATCTACTTCTAAAAATAAATAACATTTTTACCAAAATACCCCTTCATTATTACTTAACCAACTAAACATTTAATTGGACATTAAATGCAAGGTAAGGACAAAACTGTCATTTTATTATTTAAAATTACTGATAAGTAATATTTTTTTTAATCTGTATGTTTTTTGTCTGTAGACAATAATATTAGGACGGAGAGGATACAATCTTAACTCTTTCACCTTGAACACGTTCTCGTGTCAAATGGATTTGTAAGGTGAAATGATTTTGTGTAAAAGTAAGCTTAGTAAAGCTTTTCATAAGAGATATATTAGTATTTGTGAATCATTTAATCAAACCAAATAACTTAAACTTATGCTAATTAAAAAATAAGCTTAATAAAAAATATTTTTAAACGGATAAATGAATGAATTTTTAATAAGTTCGTTGAAAGATAACATTTTATAAGTATATAAAGCTAGAACACTCATTATAAAATATCGACATGGACAATTATGAAGTCTAGGTTTATTACACCTTTTAATACACACGTACCATTTAAAATAAAGTAATGCTATTGTTTTTTTTGAAAAGATGGTAAAATAAAGAAATGACTATTAAATAAAGAATTGGATATTAGAACGTAAAGGGATACATTTTATTGATATTAATTGTCTGAATGAAACAAACATTTATCAAATAACCATTTGAAAAAGGTGAAAACGGGATTAAAGAAGTAAAAGGGATAATATTTGAGGGAAGGGGCTTTTATTACGAAACATAGGGGTCACGTGTAGGGTTGAATGCACTTAAGGGCAGCAGTAATAATGAAATTCCATCATTACCCTTTGCATGGGTTGGTAATTATTATACGAAATGATGAAATTTTACCTCAACAATTAATTAAATAAAAGAAAATGGAGGTTGAGTTGGAGTTGGGTTGGGGGGCTCTATGGAGGTGGAGGACTGAATGGAGGATTATTAATTTAATAATAACAATAATCACACAGAAAATGTTAAAGGACGTTTTTATTTAATTTTTATAAGATTATATATATATATATATATATATATATATATATATATATATATATATATATATATATATATATATATATATATAAGTAATTAAGTAATTAAGAATAATACTATAGAAGTTGGCTGCATTGTTATGATGCTTAGAGATAAATTTATTAATGGTACATTATTGTTATTATTTGTTTGTTAATGTTATTTAAAAATATTCAATGGGTAAATGTGGGAAGGGTGTAAAAGTAATAAAGATAGGAAAGTGAATAATGGTGTGAAATGTAAGATAATGATGATAGAAGGAGAAGAAGAGGCACCCATGAATGGTTGTTAGCTTGTTATCAATTGCCATGCAAAATCTTTTGGTCACTACCATACATTTAATTTATTGTAAACAAAATCATATCATGCCTCCCCTTACCCAAATCATAACTTCCTTTTATAGATAGCTCTTTAATATATTTCAATAAAATATTAAATATTTTAAATGATTATAACATAGTAGCATTATGAATTCTCAACAGATAAAAGTAAAATCAAACTCGTTAAGATTAAAACAAACTTGATTTTATTTTTATTTTGATTGGTGATTTTATATGTTATACATAAGGGTCTATTAGATTTATATGTGATTATTATCCTCAACTTGAAGGTATGATTCGAAATATGCTATTAAAGTAGCAATAGTGGTGGGGCTTCTTGATTGATTTTGTGCATGTGATGGATAGGGATGTTAATGAGCGAGAAGAAAATAAACCATGGCCCACGGGTACTTGCTCATTGCGGGTTCTGGTATGGGTAAAAACCAAACTTATTTACGGATAAAAGGTATTTTATTGGTTGTAATTTTCGATACCATACGAATTCGATATGAACATAAATGGTTTTTAACGAGCTTTTTTAACCCACCAACTTATTTAGTTTGTGTTATTTTTGAGTTTTTTAAATAATTTCACAGGTTGATCGGTTAACATGTTTATTTTATTAGATTAAAAAATATTTATTAAATAAATGAAATAATAATGACTAATAAATAAATTTGTCACGTGCCCACAAACCAGATTTTGACTCACAGACCCACAATCACGTGTAATTAAATAGGTTATGTGGGTTGATTTGATTATGTTAATCTGATTTATGGTTGAACAACACGACACAAATATATATGACTTGTCAGCCCGAACACGATACGATTAACACCTTTATACTTACGTGTATGTTTCAATTTTGTTTCCAGATGAAATCTATGTGTGAATTTACTTTTTACAAATGGCAAGATATTTATAAAATAAAAGATATTGAAGGCTAAAAATCGAAAGCGGCCACCCGATTCTATGCGTAGGAGACTTATGTGGAGAAGATGTCCACAGGTGAATACTGCTCCCAATGTGTAGGGGTGATGCGGATTTATTTTAGAACATCAGAGAATATATAAACTCAAAAAAAAATCTAGCAAGAAGCTAGAAATGAAAGTTCAACCAACATTACAATAAGGTTAAAATTGAGTTTTGAAGCCACAACACCCAATTGAATGAAACTTGCACCAAATAAAAGAATGAGAAACTTACACCCACTAAAGCACCAAATAAAAGAATGAGAAACTGTCATCGAATATAACACCCAAGAAGCTAGGGGTGATGCAGATTGGAATCGGCCACGGGATGTCATGAACAATCAAAGCCATTCTCACAAAACAAATGAAACCATTGCATGCATTTTATATATAAAAAATAATTATTATTTTTCAAATTTAAACCATATACTTCCATTATAAATATAAACCATTTTAACACATTTCACACTACAAAAACACACAAATCTCTTTATATTTTTATCATATTCTCTTCAAACTATGGATCCAAATCAAAATATCATACCCACTCTAAAAACCATAACGACCCCAAACACTCCAAATGATTTATGTGGACATCTTGGTTACATGAAAATGTTAACCTCCTTAATCCAATATTAACCTTTATTCACAAACATTTCATAACCCCCAACTACTACCAACAACAAAGACCATAACAATTCAACCAACCTTAATTTCAAGCTTTTCAACAACAACCTTCTCAACAATTTGAACACAACCTTCTCAACCTTAACGATTTCAAACATAACCATCTCAATTCTCAGTTTCTCAATCCCAACCTATAAGCCTCAATAATGACGACGATAAAAGGTTCCAACAAACACAACCGCCATCTAGAAGAAGGCAACAGAAAGGAAAAGGCAAAGAAAAGAGCTACAAGTTGGAGCGAAGAAGAAGAGGAAACATTATCGAGGGGGAGGGTCCACCGGAAGTCCAACTTCGTCGACCACCAAGAAGGGACAAAGGAAAACGGGCAACGTCTTCATCCGGAAAACTGAGTAGCGAAGACGTACCTTTGGAAAAAAATAGACAAAAATTTACTTATTCTCAAAAAAAAAAGGAAAAAATGGAGGAAGCTGGTCACCCAAAAAATAGCGCTTATCGATGTTTAAATTATAAACACAAAGCTTCAACCGGATCTTGACCCGGAAAATCTAGTAAAATTTTTAAAAATTCAATGACGAGTCCAACAAAAATTTGGCAATTAGGTTCTAAGGTTTTTAATATTTATGTTTTATTTTCTATGTTTTTTAGTCGTTTAAGTTTAAATTTCTATATTTTTTTAGTAATTTAGGTTTTAAATTTTTATGTTTTTATGTTTTTTTAGTAACTTAGGTTTTAAATTTTTATGTTTTTTGAAATGGGTTTTTAAGTAATGTAAGATATTTATTTATGTTTAATTATGGTTTTTATTTAATCTAATGTAAAAAAATAAATAATAATGTAACACCTGTTCCAGGTATTATTTAATTTATCAAATTTTTAGGGTTTTGTGCATGGACTCGGCGAGTTGGGGAGCTCCAACTCGGCAAGTAAAAGTTATGATGAGGACGCGGGTTTTCTATCCTACTTGACGAGTCAGAAGACCCCGACTCGCCGAGTAGGCGTTGTAAAGGAAAACCCTAATTTTAAGGGTTTGCACCATATTTAAAGAACTTAATCTGCCTCTTGTGGCCTCCCATACCACCTTGTTAGCCAGAGAAAACCCTAGTTAGACCTTGCACCTTCTTGAGTTAGAGAAAGTGCTTTTTTGAGCAATTAAGATGTGTTTGTGAAGGATTTTAGAGCTTGAAGAAGAAGGAGCAAGGAGAGAAGCAATAGATCCGACAACTACACTGTATTGGCCACCGTCTTGAGGTATAAAGTTGTTACCTTGAGCTCTAGTTGCTTAGATCCCTTTTCTTGGAAGTAAATGGGCATTTTTGGTGTAAAATGGTGTAATTCCCCGACTCTCAGGTATTAGTTTTACTACTTTATTTTTCATATTGAAAGGTCTACTCGACGAGTTAGATGCCCTGACTCGTCGAGTAGGAACATTTTGGCCACGTGTTTAAATGACCAACTCGACGAGTTAAAGGATACGACTCAACGAGTTGGAGCTGAAGGATGAAACCCTAATTTATGGTGTTTTGCACCCTATTTAAAGGATCCTTTACCCCCTAAGCCTCCCCTTACGTCCCCTTGTGAGTCCAGAAACCCTAATTCGTGTGTGCACTCTATTCTTCTGTGATTTTCAAGCTTGGAAAGTGATTTGCAAGAAGAAGACTTGAAGTATAAGAGGAGTAGTGCAAGAGGAGCTACTAGATCTGACTCTTCTGCTTATTGGCATCGGTTTGAAGGTAACAAGTGGTTACCTTAACCTTCCCTCTTTCTAGATCTCTTTATGTTTAAGATTAGGGCTTTTCTAGTATATATCTTAACCATTTTCAAGTCTGAAGTTGCAACTTCATATATGAGCTTATCTTGGTCTCTATAGCTACAAACTCTTTAGCTTTAGCAAGTATGAACCTTCCCTTTTGAGTTAAACCCCATTGTACGCTTGTATTTGACATTCTAAGCGTTTATAGCCTTGCATGCACGTAAATTTTGCAACTTTACGTGATAAACATGCATTGGGAAGCTTGATCTACAATATGGAGCTTTGGATTAGCTTAAAAAGCATCTAAATGGAGAAAGAACTGAAGGGACCTGACGAGTTGCATGGCTAACTCAGCGAGTCAGCTAGGGTTTTCTCGAGATTTGCATATGCATGAACTCGGCGAGTTGCAGGGAAACTCGACGAGTCAACTAGGGATTTCATGACTTCTCGAGTTCTGGAAGGACTCGACGAGCCGGTGAACTGCACTCGACGAGTCAGGTCAACATGGACTTTTCACCTTGACCATTGACTTGGACTTTGACCAAGGGTTAACTAGTTGACTTTTGGGGTATTTTGGTAGAATGGAAATTTATGAAAATGGTCTTATGATAAATATAGGTGGTGGAGTTCGTGGTCATAGTTTGAGAGTTTGAGATTATCACTTCGATTCGACGGTTGAGAGGTGAGTTATGCTCACTATACTAATGGTCGATGGCACCAATGCCGGCCTATTAGATATATTATCCTAGTAGTTGGTATTATGTTGAGTATGAGTTAGTTTTGCATGCTAGTTGCTATGACAGTTTGGTAGATTTTTTGGAATACCTGTATTATTATGTGATTATCTGTATGTGCATTAGTTATGTTATATGTCGACATATTATCTAGGTTGGGTTGAGGTTATACTACTTTGTGCGGTAGCCAACAAACCCTAGAGTATTCTAGATATGAGCTAAGGGTCGGGCGGGGCATGCCAGACTCATATTGAGGACTCGGGAGCATTCTAGATACGAGCTGAGGGCCGGGTGGGGCATGCCAGACTCGTGTTGTGGGCTCGAGAGCATTCCAGATATACGCTGAGGGCCGGGTAGGGCATACCAGAGTCGTACTGTGGGCTCGGAGGTAATCTAGATGTAAGTTGTGGGCCCAGAAGGCAATCTAGACTCATACTGTAGGCCAGGGGTAATCCAGTATGTAAAGCTATGGACCTTGTACATATTGTTATTTGTATATTTGTTATTTGAAGTGTATTGGTATTTTTAAGGAACACACTAAGCTTTAGGCTTACAGTTTCAGTTTTTGTTTTAGGTACATCAGATGATTGCGGGAAGGCAAAGGCGTGATCGTACAACTCCTCATGTTTGTGACTTGTTTCTAGGATACTCTGATATTATACTATTTTGAAAACAAGTTTTGTAATGATTAATGGTTTTGAAATGTTTTGAAAAAGTTTAAAATTGGCATGTTTTTTTATGGATGTTACAAGTTGGTATTAGAGCCTTGGTTTGAGTGAATTGGAGGAAAACTTGTGTGAATCCAGTCTCAAACTAAGGAAAAGATTTTTAAAATAATTTTCAAAAAGGTTTTCAAAATATCAAAGGAGGATGCAAGGTGTACGATTAGTCGGAGCCAGTAAGTAGACCCTAAAATACCATATAGTTATTTGATATTGTCATATGTTAGAACATCATGCTAGTACTAGGCTAAGGATCTTCAAGAATTGCATGATAGAATTTTATAATTACATAGTGCCTAATAGCCTAGGGTTTTCTTATATGAAATTGACTTCATTACTGTAGTTGCTCATGTATGCATCACGGCTATACATAATTAAGATCTTATAGCCTAACAATGTTTGGTTTGGTCTTATTTCCTATTCTTATATTTAAGGGTGGGTTATATGCGGATTATCTGATATCTTCCTAGTATATTTTCAGAATGGTGGTTACGAGACGCTTTGTGGCTGCATCTAGATCAGGAGATGGCAGCCAAGAGGGGCCAGCAGCACCCGAGGTTGTGATACAGATGGGGGAAGATGAGCTAGATGCCAAGATTTGAGAGATCCTATGTGATGAGGTTGCCACTTTGTTATGGGCATAGCTGCCAGAGATGTTTGGGTCTATTAAGACCGCTATGGTCAAGTATTTCGACGAGCGTGACGTAGCCCTTGCAGAGACAAGTGTCACCGCAGCTGCATCAGCTGTAACGACGGCATGGGGAGCCATTCGGGATTTTCAGTACAGGGACCTCGATAAACACGAAACCCCCTACTTTTTATGGGACTTAGGACCCTGTCAAATCCATGAGGTGGCTTCTCTGACGTGGAGGGGTGTTTATTTACATGCTTGTGTCCTACTGACAAGAAGGTCAGATGTACCCTGAACTTGCTGAGGTCCGGGGCCAAGGACTAGTAGAGATTGATGAAGGGGTCGTACACTGATGATCAAAAAGCCGCTATTACTTGGGAGCAGTTCATGGATATGTTTCGTGCTCGTTAAATTCCACTGGTTGCGCAGGAACTATAACGCCCGTAAATCTGGGCTAGTCAATTTAGGGTTAATAGGGGTCGAAAACGAATTTTCAACAAAATATTATTTAGAAGAAATAATCTTAACCAAGTTTTAAAATATGTCTCAAGGGTTCCGTACATATAAAGAACGCTGAAATCCGAGTTATAACAAATAAGTTATGGCTCGTCGAAGTTTTACGGCAAAACCGACACAA
The DNA here is from genome assembly GCF_052625555.1 of Lactuca saligna. NCBI lineage: Eukaryota > Viridiplantae > Streptophyta > Magnoliopsida > Asterales > Asteraceae > Lactuca > Lactuca saligna. The sequence goes on from NC_136422.1 coordinate 25,534,201, forward strand.
CATCGGGAGACGTAAATAGTGAATTTTTGATAAAGGAATTTTTAGACCTAGTCATCTGAATAAAATTTGTAGTACACGTTAAATCAAGAGCGTCCATAAAAAGAACACCCAAATCTGACTTCGTATGAGGAAGTTATGAACTTTCTAAGATTTCGCATAGCAGTACACGACCCGAAACTCGAATTTTAGATCGAGTGATTTTTGGCCTACACGATCTAAATGAGAGTTGAAGATCTCATTAATAGGAACTCAACAATAAAAATACAGACGAAAACGAAGTCCGTATGTAGAAGTTATGAATTTTACGCAGATATTTAACAGTATAATCTCCTCCTACTATTAAATTTAAGATCAATCAAGAATTAGCCAATGGAGTCTAAATAAAAGTTTTAGATCTTGTTTTTACCTACGTGTGGATATAAAGAACATTGAAAACGAAGTTTTTATGCAAAAGTTATGAATTTCTGAAAATCGGCTGATTTCCACCCTATGTGCGATGCCATGTGTCAGCACCAGGCTGTGCCTGGGTGTCTCCAGCTGGCTCACGACGTGAGCATCATAAAACTCACAACGTGATTGGCCCTCCAACCCTATAAATAAGAGTTTAATCCCTCTTCATTCCTCACACCTCCCATCACTTCCCTCTCTCTCTCTAGAACTTCTCTCTAGCCGCGAAACCCCCGAAAAGCCTACGGAACCTCCCTAGCACGAGGTGGAAGCCCTGAAGTGCCCGACGGGAACGCTGCTCTAGCGGATCCCGGTTTTGAGAAAAATCCGTTGTTTTGTCAAGGGATAATTGTTTTAAGAGTAACGAAGTGTTGTCCGAGTGCCGACTCACCACCTTACCCAGTGAGTGCATAGTTACTTGTTGGGTTTTAGCCATAAGAACTTTCCTATATGCGCATGCAAAACCCTAATGCTTGGATCTAGGCTTTCTAATAAACATGCTTTTGAATCCAAGACTTCTAATAGCTAATTAGGCTAAATAACAATGATGAAACAGATCTAGAATCATACCTTTGAATCCCTTGTTGATCTTGTTTGTCTTGGAGCTTCTAGAGTCACAAATGTCACTCCTCTAATGGCTTACAAACACCAATAGCAAGCAAGATGATTTAGGAGAGAGGAGAGGGGAGGAATTCGGCCAGAGTATCCTTGCTTAAGGTTGTGTGTCGAATTCCCTCACCCATAGGGTCTATTTATACTTGTAGACTCCTTAAGGGTTTCACCCTAAACCCTAATTGGATAATCTTCTCTTAAGGCTATCCAAATCCATTCCATAGATATCCTTATGGTCGATTTTGAGCTATCCTAAAGCTCTTAGAATCCGTCCAAAGTCAACCCTAATGGATTTACAGTCTAAAGCTTAACTATCAAACAATTGACAGTTTATACCCTCTTATTTAATTAATCTCTTTAAGTCACCAAATTAATACCAATTAATTTATGACTTATATTAATCAAATAGCTAAATATTATTTCTTATAATATTTACTCTCTCTTAACAAATCATCCTTCAAGTTGCTATGGTGAAGGCAACCCAAAAGGACCATGCACAACCGAATATAGTTACAGCCTTAGACACTATTCCAACAGTCTCCCACTTGGATAAGTCTAGTAACTATACAAGTACAATTCGGTTTGCAATCGTAGCTCTCAAAGACGCTGTCAACTCTGATCTAATCAATCTTGTCCTTTAGATAAGGGATCGTACAGTCCTCTGTTAGATATCATGCTGACAATCCTATGGAACGGTTAGTCTAGCATTTAGATTTCTCCATCTTCGATTCATTTGACATAGAACTTAATCGAACACATCAATTCAGTTCTGACTGGGCCCGGCACATAAGTCAAATCAAATCATCGAGTGGCCAAGATATTTCTTCTATCCTCTTAGGATAAAATTTACAGATAAACTTCGACTTATATGCATTTACTTATTCATTAACCAACTATACACAACAATGCGTTTTATAACATCAAGTTACTGATGCGTTTTCGCATTATCAATGCACAATCAATTAACAAATAATAAACCATATATCTAGGTTTTAAGACCATATGATATTATCGTCTCGCGATCACCTTTTATATCGTATTCCATAAGGTGATTCCAGCAAGCGCGGGTTTATTCCAATGCTCAAAACCAGTTCATAAGCACTCATGAACATTGCAGCAACTCTTGCTATGTCTAACACCATTTAGACACTCTACACACCAATTCACGACAATCTTCATTCATATCTACTCCTAACATATGAACGATTGTGGACCATTTGAATAATTCGATTATTCCTAATAAACTCAATTATTCTGGAAGTCAAAACATGCAAAGTGAAACAATAGTTAAACAACTAACATGTGATAGTAACTTTACTCATAAATAAAACTTCTTTATTTATTCATCAAATGTCAATTACATTTATCTATTATACGTTTCTAATACTATCTAATCTATGCTAATATCATCCTTCAGCCCAATACTCCTAGCATGCTGTAAGTGCTTAACCCTACTTAGTCCCTTCGTAAGCGGATCTGCTGGGTTATCTTCTGATGATATCCTCTTCACTACGAGTTGTCCTTCTTCTACACGATGTCTAATGAAGTGATATTTTCTGTCGATATGTCGAGATCTACCATGATCCCTCGGTTCCTTGGTCAAGGCAACTGCACCTTCGTTATCACAGAAAATCTCCATGGGCTCCTTTATGGCCGGTACAACTCCAAGATCACCGATGAAGTTCTTCAGCCATATTGCCTCCTTCGACGCTTCGCTTGCTGCGATGTACTCTGATTCGCACGTTGAATCAGCTACGGTTTCCTGCTTGGAACTTTTCCATGTCACTGCTCCTCCATTTAGGGTAAAAACCCAGCCCGACTGCGAACGATAGTTGTCCCTGTCGGTTTGAAAGCTGGCGTCACTATACCCTCGCACCTTCAAGTCATCACTCCCTCCAAGGACTAAGAACCATTCTTTCGTCCTCCGAAGGTACTTAAGGATGTTCTTCACCGCAATCCAATGTGCTTTGCCAGGGTTCCCTTGATATCTGCTAACCATGCTCAAAGCGAAGGCTACATCAGGGCGAGTACAAGTCATAGCGTACATGATTTAGCCAACTGCGGAAGCGTATGGTACTCGGCTCATTTCTGCTATCTCAGCTTCGGTACTCGGACTTTGAGTCTTACTCAACTTGGCATTTCCTTGTATCAGTAGTTCTCCCTTCTTTGAGTTTTCCATACTAAAACGTTTTAGTACCTTCTCCAAGTAAGTATTCTGACTAAGTCCAATTAGTCTCTTACTTCTTTCTCTTACTATCCTTATTCCCAAAATGTAAGAAGCCTCTCCGAGGTCCTTCATAGCGAAGCACTTCCCGAGCCAGGACTTAACCTCCTGCAGAGTCGGGATGTCGTTTCCTATGAGTAATATGTCATCGACATATAGAACGAGGAAGATTACTACACTCCCACTGGCTTTGACATATACACAAGATTCGTCTTCGCTTCGTACAAATCCAAACTCTTTGACTTTCTCATCGAAGCAAAGATTCCATCTGTGAGACGCTTGCTTAAGTCCATAAATTGACTTCTCAAGCTTACACTCTCTATTCGGATGCTTCGGATTCACAAACCCCTCTGGCTGAGCCATGTAAACATCCTCAGCCAACTTTCCGTTAAGGAAAGCGGTCTTGACATCCATTTGCCAAATCTCATAATCATGAAATGCGGCAATCGCTAGCATCACTCTAATAGATTTAATCTTCGCAACTGGTGAGAAGGTCTCATCATAGTCAACTCCGGGAGTTTGAGTAAAGCCCTTCACAACCAATCGCGCCTTATATGTGTGTACGTTCCCATCCACGTCGGTCTTCTTCTTGAAGATCCACTTGCACCCTACGGTCTTACGTTCGGGCACGTAATCAACCAAATTCCAAACTTGGTTATCGTACATGGATTGGATCTCGCTATCCATCGCCTCTTTCCATTTCGCAGACTCCGGGCCTGCCATGGCTTCCTTATAGCTATTAGGTTCATCAAGATTTACTAGTGTACCATCACTAATATACGTGTCCCCTTCGGTAGTAATATGAAAACCATAAAACTGGGGATGAACTCTAACTCTATCGGAACGTCTAAGAGGTAAGGATTCGTCAATCGGTTCAACCGGAGTTTCCTCCTCGGGTTGAATGCCAGCGGTAGAGGTTCCTTCATCTATCGACTCTTGAATCTCTTCAAGTTCGATTTGCCTCCCACTGTCTCCTTGGCTTATGAGTTCTCGCTCTCGGAAAACTCCTCTCCTCGCAACAAAGATAACATTATCTTTCGGTCTATAGAAGAGATATCCAAAGGAAGTTTGCGGGTAGCCGATGAAAATACATCGTTCACTTCGAGGTTCAAGCTTGTCGTGAGTATCTCGTCTTACGAAAACCTCGCAACCCCAAACCTTGATATGTGCCAACGAGGGAGCTTTCCCCGTCCACATCTCGTGAGGTGTTTTGGCAACCTTCTTAGTAGGGACTCGGTTAAGGATATGGGCGGCAGTCTCTAAGGCATACCCCCAAAAGAAGATAGGTAGTGAAGCACGACTCATCATAGAGCGAACCATATCCAATAAGGTTCGATTACGCCTTTCTGCCACACCATTCAATTGTGGTGTCCTAGGAGGCGTCAATTGCGAAACTATTCCACACTCCTTGAGATACTCGTGGAATTCAAGACTTAGGTACTCTCCTCCTCGATCGGATCGAAGCATCTTGATTTTCCTGCCCAATTGATTCTCCACTTCATTCTTGAACTCTTTGAACTTTTCAAAGGTTTCTGACTTTTGCTTGATTAAGTAGATATACCCATATCTACTATAATCATCGGTAAAAGTCACATAGAAGCGGTTCCCATCCTTCGTGGTGGATCTAAAGGGTCCACATACATCGGTATGTATTAGGTCCAATAGGCCCTCACCCCTTTCACAAGTACTCGTGAAGGGTGACTTAGTCATCTTTCCAAGCAAACAAGACTCGCATGTGTCATCTTCCCTAAGGTCGAATGACTCCAACACTCCATCCTTTTGGAGTTGGGCTATGCGTTTCTTGTTGACATGTCCAAGACGACAATGCCACAAGGATGCTTTATCCATACTAGTGGAAGAATCAATATTCAAAACATCATTTCCTAAGTTATCAACAATCATAACAGTTTCATATATTCCATTACATGGTATAGCTTCAAAGTAAAAGACACCATTTAGATAAGCCAAAATAGAACCATTCTCATTATTAAAAGAAAATCTAAAACCTTGTCTATATAAACCATGAAATGAAATGATGTTTCTAGCCATTTCTGGCGAATAGCAACAATTGTTCAAATCTAAAACTAAACTATTCTTAAGCACTAAAGAATACACTCCAATCTTGGTCACAGGCGACGATCTTCTGTTCCCCATGATTAGATTGATTCTTCCTTGCTCCACATCCCTACTTCTTCTTAGTCCCTGCACATAAGAACAAATGTGATAACCACAACCGGTGTCAAGAACCCAAGAAATAGCATGATTAGAATCGTTAGATTTTATTGCATATATACCTGCGAAAGATGGCTTGATCTTTCCTTCCTTGATGGCTTGCAGGTAGTCCGGGCAGCTTCGCTTCCAATGTCCTATCTTGTGGCAGTGGTGGCACTCTGCCTCCTTCGGGTTAGAGCAGGGCTTAGAGGGATCAACTTTGGTCCCACTAGAAGAGGAACCATCTCGGGCTTTCACCTTTCGATAGTTATTTGAAGAAGCTTTCCTCTTCTTTCCCTTCCCTTGACCAATAGCCAAGACAGGAGCAGCAGACGGATTGGGAGTTGGTGCAACAGACTTGTCCTTGAAATTGCTCTCAGCGACCCTCAAGAGACCTTGGAGTTTACTTAGAGTGACCTCCTCTTTGTTCATGTGGTAGGTCATCCTAAATTGATTGTACATTGGAGGCAAAGAGTGAAGCACCATGTCGATCGCCAAGTCTTCGCCGAAGTCAACATTTAACTTGCGAAGGCGGTCAACATATCTTTGCATCTTTTGCAAGTGCACGGTAAGAGATTCTCCATGACCCATCTTAGCGGAAATCATGTTAGTGAAGATCTCGTAACGCTCTTGTCTCGCGTTTTGGTGGTACCTCTCCAACAAGTCTTGATGCATCTCGTATGGATACATGTCCTCGTAGGACTTTTGGAATTCGGAGTTCATGGTGGCGATCATGATGCAATGTACTTTCATTGCATCTCGCTCATGGGTTTCAAAGGCGGTGATTTCAGCGGGAGTAGCAATTTCGGGGTTGATTTTCTCGAGCTTCTCGTCGAGGACATACTCTTTATCCTCATAACGAGCAATGGTGCGAATGTATCTTATCCATTCGCCAAAGTTCGTTCCATCGAAGGTGACCTTTTGGCAAAGGCTCATCAACGTGAAAGAACTAGCAGCAGCGTTGTTTGCGTTTGACATCTATAGAAAGGACAAAGATAGATTAGAACAAGAATCCCTAATTATCACCCAATAAGAAAAATTAGGGCTAGGATCCAACAATAACATTTACATACTAGAAAAGGGATGCCGTAGTCCAACATGTAAATAAATTGAAGGTAAGTGAATGACGATTCACTAATTCTCCATCACAAAACTTAAACTTTTGGTCCTAAGTGTTTTGAGAATTCCTAGGTTCGGATGAGATTCATTGAACTATTCAATGGCATGTTTAAATCTCGATATGCCCCTCTTGTTTGTGACTGGGATGCCGAGGATCACAAAGCGGGTGTGAATTACCATGCAAATTTACATGGTGCCTTCATTGTTACGATCACCTATTCGATGTGCCGGTAAACCACACACGCTCCATCGAACTATGATAAACAATGAATCACCCTTTGCCACCTTCGCTTAGAACCAATTAGTGTGCCGGTAAACCACCTACGCTCCACTAACATCTTAGCAAGGTGCAAAGTGTAATTTCATGGGATTGCATCAATTCACTTTTCCTAAAGTAACTAAGATTGGGAAATTTTAAAAGAAGGTTTAGTTACTTCATATTTCTTATTATACTTTTAATGAGAGGATGAGGTTGCCCTATCCTACCCGTTCGGCTAACGACCCTCCACCAATCAAGCAAGCGGTGGGTGTGAGTGTACACCCATTAAGCGCCATTTTATAGGCCGCAACCTTATACCCACCTTATAGATCGGCTTCGTGAATGAGGCCTACTAGCGGTAAGACTAGCATTTAGTTATACATATATATATTATCCTAGTAATATTATATAAGTATAGGGTTGCATTTTAAACCTTTCAAAATCTAGGGTTTGAAATTTAAGTTGTCTAAATTAGAACTTTTAATCACAAATATAAATTTCAAAACTATAGGGTAGGTTTTAAACATTTAAAACATGGAGGATCAAATAACAAATAATTTCAATTAACAATTAATATCTTAATTATCTTTATTTGATTTATCTTTGATTTCTTTGAAGATAATTACCAAAAATAATCAAAATAATTAATTAATTATCATATAAGGAAACTAAATATTTAATTAGTTGATAATTACCTTTAACTAGATCAATATAACACTTATATTTATCAAGAAATCGGATTCATATTGATCTAATTAGTTTATGGAAAGTTTGGATAAGATAAACACAAAGAAATCCCGAATTTGGCCCTTCCTGACGCTTGGACTCGCCGAGTGCACAAAGGGACTCGCCGAGTCAGGCCTACTCGACGAGTCCACCTTGGAACTCGACGAGTCAGTGACTCAAAACCCAAAAATTCGAATTTTGCAGGTTTGTTTCAGTTATTCAAGCAACAATTTGTAGAAAACCAATCTAGGCTCTGATACCACTGTTGGGTTTTAGCCATAAGAACTTTCCTATGTGCGCATGCAAAACCCTAATGCTTGGATCTAGGCTTTCTAATAAACATGCTTTTGAATCCAAGACTTCTAATAGCTAATTAGGCTAAATAACAATGATGAAACAGATCTAGAATCATACCTTTGAATCCCTTGTTGATCTTGTTTGTCTTGGAGCTTCTAGAGTCACAAATGTCACTCCTCTAATGGCTTACAAACACCAATAGCAAGCAAGATGATTTAGGAGAGAGGAGAGGGGAGGAATTCGGCCAGAGTATCCTTGCTTAAGGTTGTGTGTCGAATTCCCTCACCCATAGGGTCTATTTATACTTGTAGACTCCTTAAGGGTTTCACACTAAACCCTAATTGGATAATCTTCTCTTAAGGCTATCCAAATCCATTCCATAGATATCCTTATGGACGATTTTGAGCTATCCTAAAGCTCTTAGAATCCGTCCAAAGTCAACCCTAATGGATTTACAGTCTAAAGCTTAACTATCAAACAATTGACAGTTTATACCCTCTTATTTAATTAATCTCTTTAAGTCACCAAATTAATACCAATTAATTTATGACTTATATTAATCAAATAGCTAAATATTATTTCTTATAATATTTACTCTCTCTTAACAAATCATCCTTCAAGTTGCTATGGTGAAGGCAACCCAAAAGGACCATGCACAACCGAATATAGTTACAGCCTTAGACACTATTCCAACATTACTTTCATCTTACATATAAATATGAAGTATTTTATATAAATTATGTGCTGTGTGTGCATACTATCTGAATACTTGTTGTCTATATTGGATGAATGATTTTATACATGTTTTAAAATGATTAAAATTGTATATGTATTTTATATCTACAAATATATTGGGTATGAAATGGGTAGTTGAATAATGAGAGATAAAAGATGATGTGAGTAAACATTTGCAGTTATAGACTTAGTGCCTAATAAATAACATCGACAACTATGGACTTAGTGCCTATTGGACAAACACTAGTAACTATGGACTTAGTACCGATTAGGTAAACACGGGTGGCTATGGACTTAGTACCTATTAGGTGATGGTAGCTATAGACTTAGTACCTGGAAGCTATGGACTTAGTGTCTGTTAGATAAACGTTGGTAACTATGGACTTAGTACCTATACTGGTAGCTATGGATTTACTACCTAATGAATGAACTTTAGCAGCTATGGATTTAGTGCATTGGCAGCTATGGAATTAGTGTCTGTCTTATGAACCATGGAAGCAAGGGACTTCGAAATGAACGAATACAGGATAGATGACTCTTAGGGTAGACCCTTAAGTGTACGAAAGATAATGGGGATGGGTAATTGGGGTGATTGTTTGATGTTTAAACATATTAATTATATTATTGTTGGGTGGAAAACCCTATGTACTCACCAGGTTTCCAAACCTAACCCACTCAGTTTATTTATATCATAAGTGTTGATATGAAGTCTCATTACCTGAGAGATTAAGGAGATATAAATCACCAGTGATAATGAATGTAAGTTCTGTTTATGCTTATGTTTCTGTATTGACGATGACATCCCAATGTTTTTAAAATGAATAAAAATACATTTCTTAGGAAATGATTTGATAACATATTTATCGTGTTTTACTGGGAACAAATTCTGCAATATTTTTATTCAAAAAGGTAAACTGATTTTTATAAATCATAAACAAAATCGGTCTTTTCTGGCCGTGAAAATAGGGATCTCACAATTGGTAACAGAGCATTAGTTTAAGCGAACTAGGAATAAGGATTTATTTCTAGACTTAAACTTAGAATGCTAAGCGATGATTAGGAGGAGTTTGTCCAATATATTTCAGGTAGTACACCTGAATAAGACACACGCACTAGATTAGTTAGGGAAAATGCCTAACATGCTTTTATGTGCTAAATGATTTATGATATGCATTATATGATCGGATGTACGGTCTGTTGCCGACCGGATATGGAAAAATTTATATGTTTAGGTTTCGAAATGTTTAATTACGGTTTTAGAACTAACATGTAACTTTTCAGAGTAATAAGGAGGATTACACGTCTAAATCTTTTCTATCTATATTCTCGTCTCGATGCAATGAATGCATGATTCCATGAAAATAACGTCATGGTGAAGACTCATAGAGAATTGAGTAAACAGAGGAAATGAAATGGCTTATGATAGTGAATGACACCTATAAGAAGATATCATAAGAGTGGTATCGTGCCTTTATAATATGTCAGACAATATGTTTAGAGGCGTACGGTACATCCGATGTACACCTTCAATTGGCGAGATGATGGAACGATTGGCATAATTCTTGAAGTTGTCCCATCGTATGGCATTTCCACCACCAACCCATCGGTCTATTATGATAATCGAAGGAAGAAACTTATCTCAAGTTTCTTAAAGAAGGAGTATCCAATAAATATCGAGATTGTAACATGAAGATCATGATTGGAAGTCTAACATGAGATAGAGAGCGGGTCCGAGATCAAGAGCGGGTCCGAGATCAGGCGTCGCCTGCAGTCAGGAAGTCTTAGAGCTAGATACTCCTTCGAAGAAACATCAAAGCTACAGTTATGACTTAGGATGAAGAGATAATGTATGGAGTCATCATGTGAGCCCTGTTTCGTTGATGATTCTGGGACATAATCATCCTAATGGGGAGATAATTGTAACGCCCATAGATCTGGGCTAGTTAATTTACGGATAATAGGGGTCGAAAATGACTTTTTGACAAAAGATTATTTAGAATAAATAATCTGAACCAAGTTGTAGTATATGTCTCAAGGGTTCCGTATATATAAAGAATGCCGAAATCCGAGTTATAACGAATAACCTGTGGCTCGTCAAAGTTTTACAGAAAAACCGACACAGTACCGAGAGACGTAAATAGTGAATTTTTGATAACGGAATTTTTAGCCTTAGTGATCTTAACGAAATTTGTAGTATATGTTAAACCGAGAGTGTCCACAAAAACAACACCCAAATCTGACTTCGTATGATGAAGTTATGAATTTTATAAGATTTGGCATAGTAGTACATGGCCCGAAACTTGAATTATAGATCGAGTGGTTTTTGGCCTATGCAACCTAAATGAGAGGTGGAGATCTCATTAATAGGAACTCAATAATAAAAAGACAGATGAAAACGGAGTCCGTATGTAGAAGTTATGAATTTTACGCGAACCTTTAACAGTATAATCTCCTCTTACTGTTAAATTTAAGATCAATCAAGACTTACCCGATGGAGTCTAAATGAAAGTTGTAGATCTTGTTTTTACCTACGTTTGGATATAAAGAACATCTAAAACGTAGTTCGTATGCAAAAGTTATGAATTTTTGAAAATTGGCTAATTTCCAACCTGTGTGCGATGCCACGTGTCAACACCAGGTTGTGCCTACGTGTCTCCAGCTACCTGACGACGTGATCATAATAAAACTCATGACATAAGTGACCTTTTAGCCCCTTATAAATAAGAGGTGAATCTCTCTTCATTCCTCACACCTCCCATCACTTCCCTCTCTCTCTAGAACTTCTCTCTAGCCCCGAAACCCCCCAAAAAGCCTAGGGAACCTCCCTAGCACGAGGCGGAAGCCCCGGAGTGGCCGACGACTCCAAGAAGAAGAGACTTTCGGCTCCGGAATGCTTCTCCATCGGAGCCCGGTTTTGAGAAGAACCCGTTGTTTCGCCAAGGGATAATTGTTTTAAGAGTAACGAAGTGTTGTCCGAGTGCAAACTCACCACCTTACCCAGTGAGTGCATAGTTACTTTCATCTTACACATAAATACGAAGTATTTTATATAAATTACGTGCTATGTGTGCATACTGTCTAAATACTTGTTGTCTATACTGGATGAATGATTTTATACATGTTTTAAAATGATTAAAATTGTATATATGTATTTTATATCTAGAAATATGTTGGGTATGACATGGTAGATGAATAATGAGAGATAAATGATGATGTGAGTAAACATTTGAAGCTATAGACTTAGTGCCTATTAAATAACATCGACAACTATGGACTTAGTTCCTATTGGACAAACACTGGTAACTATAAAATTAGTACATATTAGGTAAACACGGGTGGCTATGGACTTAGTACCTGTTAGGTGATGGTATTTGTGGACTTAGTACCTGGAAGCTATGGACTTAGTGCATGTTAGATAAGCGTTGGTACCTATGGACTTAGTACCTACACTGGTAGCTATGAATTTATTACCTGATGAATGAACTTTAGCAGCTATGGATTTAGTGCATTGGCAACTATGGAATTAGTGCCTGTCTTATAAACCCTGGAAGCAAGGGACTTCGAAATGAACGAATGCAGGATAGATGACTCTTAGGGTAGACCTTTAAGAGTAAGGAAGATAATGGGGATGATTGTTTGATGTTTAAACATAATAATTATATTATAGTGGGTTGAAAGAACTATGTACTCACCAGGTTTCCCAACCTGACCCCCTCAGTTTATTTATATCACAAGTGTTGATATGAAGTCTCATTACACTGAGAGATTAAGGAGATATAAATCACTAGTGATAATGAATGTATGTTATGTTTATGCTTATGGTTCTATATTGACGATGACATCCCAATGTTTTTAAAATGAATAAAAATACATTTCTTTAGAAATGCTTTGATAACGTATTTATCATGTTTTACTGGGAACAAATTCCGCAACATTTTTATTAAAAGATGTACTCTGAATTTTATAAAGCATAAAGAAAATCGGTCTTTTATGGCCGTGAAAATGGGGATGTCACAGGAACGATTGGCTTAGGAATTTTTGGGATTATCATAGGATGGGGAGTCGGTGACGGAGATCACCCACACGTTCACAGAAAGGGCGATGTTTTTCCCAGAGTTTGCTTCCAAGCAGGCTCAGATGACATGTTTTTTGAGCATGTTGAAGACTGACATCAGTCAATTTGTGTCAACCCAGCGATGTGATACGCTACTGGAGTTGGAAGAGGCCACAAGGCGGTGTGTATTGGAGATTAAGCTACTGTTGAAAGAGCAACGGATGGCCCGACATAGTCACAGCTGACGCCGAAGCGGTTTAAGACCACTGATTCTAGGACCGGGGATCAGTGGATCCGCACTTGTGGAAAGTGTGGCAAGGGTCATCTTCGGGTTTGTCAAGCTAGTAGCAGATGCCACAGATGTGGCAAGGATGGGCATTATGCGAAGGTTGTCGCCAGCCCGCCTCGGTTCCGAGTATGAGATTATGTTATCACTGTGATGAGGTTGGCCACTTGAAGGCCAACTGCTCATTACTTACCGCCAATCTGGCACAGGCTCCCATGCCAGCTACACTGAGGATTACGGACGGGAGGCTTGGTAGAGCAGAGCCTTTGAAGGCTTAGGGAGGCACCTTCCAACTAACTGAAGAGGAGACTAGGGCAGCACCAGATGTGGTTGTTGGTATGTTTTTGTCCCTTACCTTATTGATTATATATGGTTTATGCTTATCTTTTTATATTTATGATTAGGTACGTTTTTAGTGAACTCCCTGCCTGCATTGGTTTTTTTCGACTCGGGGTGAGTCAGTCATTTGTATCTCAGACGTTTAGAGGGGAGTTCAATGTGCTAGTAGGAGAGCTAGAGTGTCCGTTGCGAGTCTCTATTGCTAACGAACACGAAGTTTCCGCTTTTTCGGTCTACCAGGGATGTGAGTTAGAGATCTTCGAGGTATATTTTCCGATTGACTTGATTCTGATCCCCATGGGGGATGTGTGTGTGATTGTAGGGATCGACTGGCTTAGTCGATTCAGTGCCATGATCGACTGTGAGGGTCAGCGGGTAGTAGTTCGAACCCCAAGTAGGGGGAGAGTTGATTATATATGGCAAGGGTACCAGAGTGGGATCAGGGTTTTGTTCAACCGCTAGGTCTGGACAGTATATTCAGCACGGGTGTGCGAGTTATGTAGTGTATATGGTGGATACGTGAGACAGAGATTGTATTTTAGTTTCAGAGGTTCCAGTGGTCAGGGAGTTTGCGGATGTGTTCCCGGAGGAGTTACCAGGGATACCTATGGAGAGGCAAGTCGAGTTTCGGATCGACCCGGTGCCAGGTGCGGCCCCTATCGCCAAGACGCCATACTGATTGGCACCACCGAAGATGCAGGAGCTGTCATCATAGCTACAGGAATTGCTGGGTTAGTAGTTCATTCGTCCGAGCAGTTATCCATGGGGAGCACCGATCCTTTTCATCAGGAAGAAGGATGGTTCATACCGGATGTGCATTGTTTACCGGGAGTTGAACAAGCTGACGGTGAAACACCGTTATCCACTCCTAAGTATAAATGATATATTTGATTAGCTGCAGAGAGCACCTTGTTCTCAAGGATAGACCTGAGGTACGAGTACCATCATGTCAGGGTTAGAGAGGAAGACATGGAGAAGACTTTGTTTCGGACTCGCTACGGGCACTACGAATTTGTGGTGATGACGTTTAGGCTCACCAATGCCCCGAAAGTATTCATAGACCTAATGAATCGGGTCTACAGACCGATGCTCGGTCGCTCGGTCATCGTGTTCATAGAGGATATCTTGGTGTATTCCATGACCCAAGAGCAGCATGAGGAGTACCTTCGGGAGTTATTGGGAGCTCTAATGCAGGAACGACTTTATGCCAAGTTCTCGAAGTGTGAGTTTTGGTTACAAGAGGTTCAGTTCCTCGGACATCTCGTTAACCAGGAGGGGATTTTGGTCGATCCAGCCAAAATCGAGGCGGTTGTGTAGTGGGAGGTCCCGAAAACCCCTTCAGATATCAAGAGTTTTCTGGGATTGGTAGGGTACTACCGGCGATTCATACATGATTTCTCCAAGATTGCAGTACCCTCACTCTTCTGACGTGGAAGGGGGTGGATTTCCGGTGGGGCCCCGAGCAGCAGAGGGCATTTGAGACCCTCCAACAACGACTATGCCAGGCTCCAGTATTGACTCTCCCAGAGGGAGTTGAGGATTTTGTAGTGTTCTGTGATGCATCCATCAAGAGACTGGGTGTGGTCCTCATTCACAGAGGATGGGTGATAGCTTACGGATTGCGGAAGCTGAAGCTGCATGAGACGAGATACCCTACTCATGATCTGGAGTTGGGAGCGGTAGTATTCGCTCTCAAGATTTGGAGACATTACCTCTATGGGGTCTGTTGTACCATATACACGGATCACAAGAGCTTGTGACACATCATGTATCAACCGAACCTGAATATGAGATAGCGTAGGTGGCTAGATGTTTTCAAGGACTATAACTATGAGATCCCTTACCACCCAGGTAAAGCGAACGTGGTGGCAGACGCTCTGAGCCACAAGTCATTTGGGTCTTCCATACCAGTGACATGTATGAGGATATCAGTGGATTCTCCACTCGTGAGTTTGATTAGAGATGCTCAGGATGAGGGCATGCGACCAGAGAACTGGAAACTGGAGAGGATCAGTGGTGAGAACATCCGATTTTTGCAGGATAGTCGAGGATTGTTGACACGATGCTATCGGCTATGGGTTCTGATGTTTGGTGGGGTCAGACAGACGGTTATGGAAGAGGCTCATAAGTCTCACTTCTTTATTCACCTGGGAGCCAGCAAGATGTACCGAGATTTGAGTTTGAGCTACTGGTGACCGTGCATGAAGCAAGAAATTGATTCGTACGTCGAGAGGTTCTTGACCTACAGGATGGTCAAGGTCGAGCATCAGAGGCTGCATGACAAGCTGCAGCCTCTGGAGATTCCTATGTGAAAATAGGAACAGGTGACGATGGACTTCATTACCAAGTTGCCAAGGACTGCGATGGGATTTGATGCTATATGGGTCATCATGGATCGATTGACCAAGAGTGCCCATTTCCTAGCAATACGGGAGAGTTCGTTGTCAACATGTATGTCCACGAGATCGTTGCTCGCCACTGAGTTCTGGTCTCTATTGTTTCCGACCGAGATGTTAGATTCACCTCCCACTTCTGGCAGAAGTTCCTCGAGGAGCGGACATGCGGCTACATTTTAGTAGAGTGTATCATCCGCCGACTGACGGCCTGAGCGAGCGGACTATACAGACCCTCGAGGACATGTTGAAGGCTTGTGTCATCGATTATTATGGGAGCTGGGATTCCCACCTACCCCTTGCAGAGTTTGCCTACAACAACAACTACCATTCTAGTATTGGTGCCCCACCTTTTGAGTTGTTTTACAGGCTGATATGTTGCACCCTGGTCTATTAGGGTGGGAAGGTCATAGAGTGATGGGATAGACAGAGGTAGTTTTACAAACTATGAGAAGATTCAACAGATTATGTAGCGATTTCAGACAACACAGAGTAGATAGAAGATCTACGCCGACTGACGTTGATCAGAGTTAGAGTTCCAGGTCGGCGACATGGTACTCCTGAAGGTCTCGCCCAGGAAGGGTATGATCCGCTTGAGGATGAGGGGGAAATTGGGGCTCCATTACATTGGGTCATTCAGGATCATTGCTAGGGTAGGCAAGGTAGCTTATAGACTAGATCTTCCTAAGGAACTCAGTCAGATGTATAACACTTTTCAAGTTTCATAATTGCGAAAATGCATTTCGGATAAGGAGGCACTAGTATCATTCGATGCAATTCAGGTCAATGAGTGCCTAAATTATATGGAGAGGCCCATGGCCATCCTGGAGAGGAAGGTGAAGGTTTTGAGGATCAAGAATATACCCTTGGTAAAGGTACAGTAGGAGCACCTTAGAGGATCTGAGTGGACATGGGAGCTGAAGGCAGAGATGCGGGAGCACTATCTGGAGGTGTTCACCGCAGCAGACTTTGAGGACGAAGTTTAGCTCAAGTGGGGGAGAATTGTAATTCCCCGACTATCGGGTATTAATTTTACAGCTTTATTTTTCATACTTGGAAAGGTCTACTCGACGAGTTGGATGCCCTGACTCGTTGTGTAGGAACATTTTTAGCCACGTGTTTAAGTGACCAGCTCGATGAGTCGGGGGATACAAATCAATGAGTTGGAGCTGAAGGATGAAACCCTAATTTCCAGGATTTTGCACCATATTTAAAGGATCCTTTGCCCCCTTAACCTCCCCTTACAACCCCTTGTTAGTCCAGAAACCCTAATTCGTGTGTGCACTCTATTCTTCTGTGATTTTCAAGCTTGGAAGGTGATTTGCAAGAAAAAGAGTTGAAGTATAAGTGGACTAGTGCAAGAGGAACTAGTTGATCTGAATCTTCTGCTTATTGGCATCAGTTTGAAGGAAACAAGTCATTACCTTGACCTTCCCTCTTTCTAGATCTCTTTATGTTTAAGATTAGGGATTTTCTAGTATATATCTTAGCCATTTTCGAATGTGATCTAGGATCTGAAGTTGCAACTTCAAATCTGAGGCTATCTTGGTCTCTGTAGCTATAAAGTCTCTAGCCTTAGCAAGTATGAACCTTCCCTTGGAGTTAAACCCCATTATAAGCTTGGATTTGACATTCCAAGCCTTTAGAGTCTTGCATGCACGTAAAGTTTGCAACTTTATGTGATAAACATGCCTTGGGAAGCTTCATCTACAATATGGAGCTTTGGAGTGGCTTAAAAAGCATCTAATTGGAGAAAGGATTGAAGGGAATCAATGAGTTGCCTGGATAACTCAGCGAGTTCGATGAAGATTTCCGTGCAAGGATTTCTATATGGACTCAGCGAGTTAATAGGATGACTCGGCGAGTCAGCTAGGGTTTTCCTGATATTTGGACATGTATGAACTCGATGAGTTGTAGGGAAAATCGACAAGTCAACTGGCGATTTGACAACTTCTCGAGTTCTAGAAGGACTCGACGAGCCGATGAACTACACTCGACGAGTCGGGTCAACATGGACTGTTCACCTTGACCATTGATTTGGACTTTAACCAAGGATTCACTAGTTGACTTTTGGGGTATTTTTGTAGATTAGAAATTTATGGAAGTGGTCTTATGGTAAATATAGGTGATGGAGTTCGTGTCGTAGTTCGAGAGTTTGCAATTATCACTTCGATTCGACAGTTGAGAGGTGAGTTATCCTCACTATACTAATAGGTCAATGGCACCAATGTTGGCTCATTAGATATGTTATCCTAACAGTTGGTATTATGTTGAGTATGAGTTAGTTTTGCAAGCTAGGTGTTATGCTAGTTTGGTAGATCTGTAGGACCACCTGTATTATTATGTGATTATCTTTATGTGCATTAGTTATGTTATATGTCGACATATTATGTGGGTTGGGTTGAGGTTATACTGCTCTGTGTAGTAGCCAACAAACCCTAGAGTATTCCAAATATGTTCTAAGGGCCGGGTGGGGCATGCCAGACTCATACTGAGGACTCGTGGGCAGTCTAGATACAAGCAGAGGGTCGGGTGGGGCATGCTAGACTCGTACTGTAGGCTTAGGAGCATTCTAGATACGAGCTGAGGGCCAGGTAGGGCATACCAGACTCATATTGTGGGCTTGAAGGCAATCTAGATGTGAGTTGTGGTCCCAGAAGGCAGACCGGACCCACACTGTGGGCCAGGAGTAATCCAGTCTATAAAGTTATGGACCCATTACATGTTATTTGTATATGTGTTATTTGTAGTGTATCAATATTTTGGGAGAACTCACTAAGCTTTGGGCCTACAATTTCAGTTTCTATTTCAGGTACATCAGATGACCGCGGGAAGGCAAAGGCTTGATCGTATAGCTCCTCATGTTTATGACTTGTTTATGGGATACTCTGATATTATACTATTTTGAAAACACGTTTTGTAATGATTAATGGTTTTGAAAAATTTTAAATTTGGCATGATTTTTATGGATGTTACAAATGGAGTTATACATAGATCTGGACTTATCACTAGGATATGGTTCTAGATGTAGACCTCTTTTGGTCCCCAATGTCATAAAGTTACTCATTTTATCCAGCTTAGGCCCTTACTATGCACTAAAACCTTGTAGGAAGCTTAATTTTGATTTTATGACCTTGGAGGACCTTGCATGCATGTAAAGTTTGCAACTTTATGTGGTATCTGCATTAGGGGAGGTTGGATCTGAAGTTTGGGACCTTAGATTCCACAGAAAAGGGCTAAACATAATAGTGGCTGAAGGAGCTCGTCGAGTCCCTTAGTTGACTCGACAAGTCGGGGTAGGGTTTGCCCATTTTTGAGTTTCTAATTGAGTGCAGTGAAAGATTAGGGTTTTGGTCTGAATGTACTTTAGGTTTTCTGGACATTTGATGAACTCGATGAGTCACTAAGGTGACTCGGCGAGTTGGCTCGGGATTCAATGGAATGAACTCGAGAGGAACTCGATGAGTTGCTGAATAAACTCAGCAAGTTGAGGTCAACATGGACTGTTGACATTGACTTTGACCAGGATGGACCAGGGTTGACTTTGAGGGTATTTATTAGGATTGTGATAAGTTAATCACATGTTGATTATTAGAAGTTGAGGAAGAGCAGCGCGTGGGAAATATCTAATATTAGCTTATCAGTTCAGCATTAGAGAGGTGAGTCTCCTCACCATACCAATGGGTTGAAGGCACCAAGGCCAGCCCATTTTATGATATGTGGTATTCTAGTTGAAGTTATATTATGAGACATGATAGCTAATTATGTGCTAGGATTTTATGTTAGTTGTATATGTGGTATGCTTGTATGGATGACCGTAGGAGAGCCTGTGGCACCAGGATGTAAGACCATGTGGAGAGCCTATGGCTTTCCTACTAAATACCATGGGAGAGCCCATGGCAAAAGGATGTAAAACAATGTAGAGAGCCCATGGCTTTCCTATTAAAGACCATGGGAGAACTTATGACACTTAGGTGTAAGACCATGTGGGGAGCCCATGGCATCCTAGAGTAAGACCCTGGGGATGAGCCAACGGCATCCCTATATGTTATGTGCATGGCTTATGAGAGATATGTAGCTTCGTGGCTAATATGATATGTAATTATGTAGACTGTGTGTGTGTGTGGGGGGGGGGGGGGTATGCTCTAGGGAACTTACTATGCATTAACTTATAGTTTTTCGATTTGCTTCAAGTACTCATAACCTAAGGGCAAGGGTAAGGCTTGATGGCACGGCGTGCACTCTACGACATTTGTTTTGATGGGGCACTCTGATGTTTTGAATAAATGATAATGTTATGAATTTTGGAAACAGTGGTTAATGTTACTGTAACAGCCCAAAATCTCAAGTATTGTTAAAGTGCATTTTGGGGTGTTTTAAAGGGGAGACTCGGCGAGTTGGAGCCAGACTCGCCGAGTAGGGTCGCAGACTTGGTCGCGGGTTCGCGACTAGACTCGACGAGTCCAGATATGGACTCGGCGAGTCGACGCTGTTCAGCGAAAAACCCTAGCCGTTCAGTTTTGGGTCGTATATAAGGGATCTTATGTCGTCATTGCTCGTCTTTTGGTCGATTGAGAAGAACCCTAAGCGGCTGTGGCATCTAGAGCAAGCTTGTAGGCCATTGGTGACCTTGAAGGAATTGTTGTGCAAGGAGGAGAAGGGTTTTGGCTAAAGTAACTGCAAGGGATTCGAGTTCTGAAGTTTGGGGACACAAAAGGTACATCATTCAGATAATAGCTCGGATTACATTCTTCTGTGATTGATGTGTATATGGATTTAGGGTTTATGAAACCCATTTGATGAGTAGATGGATTATTACCTTGTTACCCAAACGAATATAACCCTGTATTAGGACCCTTAGAGGTCCAGAAGGTCCCACGTTTGTGTATTCGGAAAAATACGTATCTCAGGAAGCAGTTTGATCGACTGCATGGCATGGACTCTCCGAGTCCGATAAGCAGACTCGGCGAGTAGCTTGAAGAATAGCTGGGACTCGTCGAGTTGTTCTTCAGACTCGACGAGTGGAGTCGGGGTGGCCCCGCGATTCTTCCAGGAGTAACTCGTCGAGTCAAGGAGGATACTCGACGAGTAGAAGGGGAAACTTAGAGGATTGGAGGACGACTAGACTCGCCGAGTCGCCAGAGTACTCGACGAGTCCGGCCGAGTTGACCGTGGACTATTGACCAGAGTTGACCTGTGTGACTTCTTAGGGTCAGTTAACGTGGAAGATAAAAGTATTAATAAGAGATATATTGTTATAGGGAGCTTGTAGCTCGGCGGATCAGGTGCAAGTGATTTCAGGAGTTGCTAACTTCCAGCATCCACGAGGTGAGTCTTCTCACTATACTGTACCCGGAAGGGTTTGATTGTGTGACCGGAAGGTCGAATATGTTATGTGTTATGTATATATGCTATAAATGGAAAGTTATTTGCTACACGTGATATGCATGTTTATATGGGCCGGAAGGCAAAGTGTTATGTGACAGAAAGGTCAGGTATGATATATGATATATGTGCTTTATGTGTTAGAGTAAATGTATTATGTGCCGTATATGTTTTTGGGCCGGAAGGCAATATGTTATGGGCCGGAAGGCAATATGTTATGGGCCGGAAGGCAATGTACTAATGGCCGGAAGGCAACATGTTATGGGCCGGAAGGCAATATGTTATGGGCCGGAAGGCATTGTGCAGTGGACCGGAAGGTCAGGGCCTGGAAAGGCGTATGTGCGTAAGGTGTATATTGGGGAACTCACTAAGCTTCGTGCTTACAGTGTTTTATGTGTATTGTTTCAGGTTCTTTCAGTAACGCGGGATGGCACCGGCTCGATTGTACACACCAAAGAAAGAGTTGTAATCTGGAGGATCCTGGTTTTCTACTAAGTGAAAATGGAACTATGTTTTTGTAATTCAAATGTGTATGAGATTTTAAACAAGTGATTTTATATTAATTTGATTAATTAAATGAAAAAGTTTGAGGGATTCGGATGCGCCTTCGGGTAAATCTGGACTCAAACTGAGGAAATAAGAAAAAGTTTTCAAATAAATAGTTTTCTAAAAGTGGATAAGAGTTCAAAGAGAAAGCAAGAAAGAACAGTGTGTACAATCAGCCATAGCCAAACGGTGATTTCCCAAAATACCCTTACTTTTGTGTTATGAAATATCTATTATGCACTTTATGAGATATTATTGCATGCTAGAGACATGCTAGGTGTTTCATATCTTAGGACTAGAATGGCCTGATTTGTGATGCCTTAGCCTAGGATTTGTTGTCATATGTGCGTTATGCTTTTGAATATGTGCTGAGCGAGAATATCCAGTTAGGACGCACGAGGGGTAGAGCTACAGAGTTCAGTGGTACTTCCGAGGATGAGCCGAGAAGGTGGAGCTATCACAGATAAGGAGTCCTATGTATTCTTCGATGCTCGAATGCTGCTTGCTTTGTGCTTTGTGGAATTCTCGATGATGGGAGTCAGCTACTACGTGAGTATGACGATACTCAGGAGGTAGATGGTTGGCATCATTAGGAGCTCTTCAGCAGCTGATAGCAAAGAAGTGGGAGGACGGCGGAAGGGACTAGGGAGTAAACCTAGCCAGATGAGTGCGCTGGTAGAGTAGAGGATTTCGCTGGGGAGCGAGTACGCACGATGGGTTGGTAAAAGAGGAGGTCGATCAGCTACTTAGGAACTCTGGGATGGTCCGTGTGGAAAGTATGGGTAGATGTGGAAGGTAGTATGGGCCCGTACTACTGAAAGCAGAGGACCCATACTTGATACAAGGAGCATTCTGAAGGTCCTAAGGAGCGGAATGCAGAGTGATGTTATGGTCAGGGTACCATACATCGGAACAGATTGAGGATAGATGCTGTGGTTCGAGTACCATACATCGGAGCAGAGTGCGGAGTGATGTTGTGGTCAGGGTACCATACATCGGAACATATTGAGGATAGATGTTGTGGTTCGAGTACCATACATCGGAGCGGGATGCGGAGTGATGTTATGGTCAGGGTACCATACATCGGAACAGCTTGAGGATAGATGTTATGGTTCGAGTATCATACATCGGAACAGATTGAGGATAGATGCTGTGGTTCGAGTACCATACATCGGAGCGGAGTGCGGAGTGATGTTATGGTCAGGGTACCATACATCGAAACAGCTTGAGGATAGATGTTATGGTTCGAGTATCATACATCGGAGCATATTGAGGAGTGATGTCATGGTTTGGGTACCATACACCGGAACAGATTGAGAAGGGACATCATGGGATGAGTACCAGGGTTCGTAGCGGATGATGCTTGTGACTATCTTGCTATCGGGTCATGATCGATGAGGTAGAGATCGAACGCTATGGGTTTTAGGCCTGTAGACCATGATTGAGTATGGAGAGGCGTTCCTCGAAGGGAAAGGCGAGTGTCTATCAGAGTATTTTGGTAAGGAGTTAAAGACAGAGGAAAATTTCGGTTGGGTCGAGCAATCAGGCGATAGGGGAGAGGTCACCTTCTAGGTGGGTGGTGCCATCTATGTTCGTGAGCATGACACGAGAGGTCTGATGTTTCAGTTTTGGATTTGGGAGTACACCCTGCAGGTAGTTATCGATAGTGATTTCCCTCAGAGTATGAGGTAGCAGGTGTGCCACGAGGTAGTGACTTATCGAGAGCAGACAGTCAGTTGGGGACTGAGGTAGTCGAGCACCACACCACACCTAATTGGGAATAGTAGGTTGTGTTATTATGGTAGCAGCGGGGAGTTCAGTCGAGCTTTGCAGTGCAGAGAGTTTTCGTCTATGTTGGGAGTGGGTCCTTGTCCTTGGGACAATTCCGGTGTTGGGGCATTGGTTGATGAGTCGAGGTGAGAGGAACGATAATTGCGGTGCAGTCTATGAGCCAGGGATGTTATTGAACAGTTTAGATGCTTAGTGCTAGATTGGCGTGGGATTTGGATCGATTAAAGGCAGTTGTGATGAGAAGTTCTTGGAGAGTTAATCAGAGGTTCAGAGTATAGAGGGTTGATTGATTTCCTTAAGGGGGAATTACCGGGCGTTGCGTAGCACTTTCTTGGAGCAGGTGCGATTTCACTGGTGAAAAATAGTTATGGGTTGGGTGTGTGCTAATTGGTGATGGTTCGAACCCTAGTGGGGGAGAACTGGGTGCAATATGTAGGAAAGCAAGGATTTTCCAAGAGTGGTTATAAGTGAAGTATAGAGATATGCTATAAGAAATCATGAGACCAGAGGTGTCGGTGATTGAGGAAGAGGGTCAGAGTGAGTTAATGCGGGAAGTACTCGAGGAGGAGAGCGAATGTATCCATGGCAGGTGTCTGGTGTCGTTACAAGTAGATAGAGAATGTATGGGTCGGTATGCGCATTCTTGGTTGGATTTTGAGCGTCGGAAGAAGGGTTTCGGGGAATTATCAGCATATTTCGTAGCGTCAGCGTTTTCTCGTATTCCAATTGGGAAATTATATGCGTCGGAGTTGTAATGTGGGAAAATCTAGATCTATTTATGGGATTCCGAGGAGATGTATTATTGTATATACGTGATGCTTGGGGCAGGAGATCAGTGGTTGTGGCAGTATTTTGGGCTATTCGGGTATGATATTTCTATTTCGAAGTTACTCGTGAATCCTGAATTGAATCGACGTGTGGCATATCAAGTATCTGTGGATCTAGTGGGAGCCCTTCGAGTATGGGTATTCAGGGAGATTATTTGAGAGAGTGGATATTCGCAGAGATGGACAGTTGTTATGTTGATTGTCTCCATAGTCTGTGGTGGATATTCGAGTCGCAGTACTCACTATTTAGAAGATGTTGTGATACCGCGTGGAGTCGCAGTACTCATTAAATGGCAAGAGAATACGATGTTGGAATGTTTTCCGAGCAGTTTATGGTGTGGAAGAGTTTTGGGTTTGAGTAGTCCTATTATTGAGTTTTGGAGCCTAGATGTTGAGTCGGGGGCAAGACGGGGGTATCCGTCCCTGTCGGGAGATGCAGGGAGATACGCGACGAATATGCGCAGCAGAACCCAGAGATTAGAGTTGAGACGATCCTCGGTTGGATTGTATTGCTCGCATGAGGAAAAGAGAATTTTGTGACTTGCGTGTCACTGGGTCGGGATAGTGGTCACGAGGAGAAAGTAAGTGGAATATTTGGGTCATGAGGTGGGTGACAGTTGGGGGCTCAGATGTGGAGCCAAAAGCTGATCCAGTACTCATTCTTGAGGAGGAATATGGGAAAGGAGCTTAGCATGATGATGTCTGACGACACTTTAGAGAGAGTAAATGATTCAGACGCTCGAAGTCATGATTCGGGCATGTGCATTAGATTTCGGAGGAAGCCGTGGTACGTGTTGATCCTTGGTTGAGTTGTCCCATATCAACAGCCATCATTAGTGCATTAGTATGCCGCCCTTTGAGCTGTTGCATAGGAGGTGGTGTCGGATCCTCATTTGCTGAGGAAAGGTAACGCATGGACCCGAGAGTCTTTGCGAGCAGATCCAGAGCATGTGCGATACATGGAGTAGTGACAAGGTCGTCAAGCGGATTTCCCTAAGTAAGGGAAGAGGAAGGTATGTTGGGGGCTAGTGCAGCATGTGTATACGATTGCAAGCGGAGAAATCGTGAGAGTTGCTCTGAGAGTGAGAATGGGTCTCTCAGTCATTCTGAAATGGATAAAGTGGGCTTTGGATCGGGGACCCGGTGATTCAGGGTTTCATAACCCTTATGGGTCGAGTGATCATTGAGATTTAGAGCAGAGTTGCATCTTGGGTAATCCTCGGTTGCAGGGAGTGGCGGACAGTACAGAGATCATGGTTTAGTCGACAGAGCAGATGCGGCAGGTTAATCAGAGAGTAATGATCGTCTAGAGTGGACAGGAAGGTTAAGCAGACAGACGCCGTTACGAGCATGTGTTTCAGGTCGGCGACTTCGTACTTCTAACGGTCTCTCCTTGGGAAGGGGTGATTCGGTTCAGGAAGAGGGGCAAGTTGGGGCCCTGATATGTTGGGCTTTTTCGTGAGAATGCGAGGGTAGGACGGGTGGCCTACCGTTTGGAGCTGCCAACGGAATTGGGATGGATCCATGACACTTTTTATGTGTCGCAATTGAAGAAGTGTATAGCAGATGAGTCAGCAGTGGTTCCACTAGAGAACAATTAGGTGGATGCGAGCCTGTGTTACGCCGAGAGGCCAGTGGCCATCAGGGATCGGAAGATTAAGGTTCTGAGGAACAAGGAGGTACCTCTGGTATTGATTCAGTGGCAACCTCGGAAAAGATCGGAAGTGACTAGGGAAGCCGAAACGTGAGATGCGGGAGCAGCATCCAGAACTATTTTCAGAGTGAGACTTCGAGGGCGAAGTCTGATTCTAGTGGGGGAGAATTGTAACAGCCCAAAATCTCAAGTATTGTTAAAGTGCATTTTGGGGTGTTTTAAAGGGGAGACTCGGCGAGTTGGAGCCAGACTCGCCGAGTAGGGTCGCAGACTTGGTCGCGGGTTCGCGACTGGACTCGACGAGTCCAGATATGGACTCGGCGAGTCGACGCTGTTCAGCGAAAAACCCTAGCCGTTCAGTTTTGGGTCGTATATAAGGGATCTTATGTCGTTATTGCTTATCTTTTGGTCGATTGAGAAGAACCCTAAGCGGCTGTGGCATCTAGAGCAAGCTTGTAGGCCATTGGTGACCTTGAAGGAATTGTTGTGCAAGGAGGAGAAGGGTTTTGGCTAAAGTAACTGCAAGGGATTCGAGTTCTAAAGTTTGGGGACACAGAAGGTACATCATTCAGGTAATAGCTCGGATTACATTCTTCTGTGATTGATGTGTATATGGATTTAGGGTTTATGAAACCCATTTGATGAGTAGATGGATTATTACCTTGTTACCCAAACGAATATAACCCTGTATTAGGACCCTTAGAGGTCCAGAAGGTCCCACGTTTGTGTATTCGGAAAAATACGTATCTCAGGAAGCAGTTTGATCGACTGCATGGCATGGACTCGCCGAGTCCGATGAGCAGACTCGGCGAGTAGCTTGAAGAATAGCTGGGACTCGTCGAGTTGTTCTTCAGACTCGATGAGTGGAGTCGGGGTGGCCACGCGATTCTTCCAGGAGTAACTCATCGAGTCAAGGAGGATACTCGACGAGTAAAAGGGGAAACTTAGAGGATTGGAGGACGACTAGACTCGCCGAGTCGCCAGAGTACTCGACGAGTCCGGCCGAGTTGACTGTGGACTGTTGACCAGAGTTGACCTATGTGACTTCTTAGGGTCAGTTAATGTGGAAGATAAAAGTATTAATAAGAGATATATTGTTATAGGGAGCTTGTAGCTCGGCGGATCAGGTGCAAGTGATTTCAGGAGTTGCTAACTTCCAGCATCCACGAGGTGAGTCTTCTCACTATACTTTACCCGGAAGGGTTTGATTGTGTGACCGGAAGGTCGAATATGTTATGTGTTATGTATATATGCTATAAATGGAAAGTTAGTTGCTACACGTGATATGCATGTTTATATGGGCCGGAAGGCAAAGTGTTATGTGATAGAAAGGTCAGGTATGATATATGATATATGTGCTTTATGTGTTAGAGTAAATGTATTATGTGCTGTATATGTTTTTGGGCCGGAAGGCAATATGTTATGGGCCGGAAGGCAATATGTTATGGGCCGGAAGGCAACATGTTATGGGCCGGAAGGCATTGTGCAGTGGACCGGAAGGTCAGGGCCTGGAAAGGCGTATGTGCGTAAGGTGTATATTGGGGAACTCACTAAGCTTCGTGCTTACAGTGTTTTATGTGTATTGTTTCAGGTTCTTTCAGTAACGCGGGATGGCACCGGCTCGATTGTACACACCAAAGAAAGAGTTGTAATCTGGAGGATCCTGGTTTTCTACTAAGTGAAAATGGAACTATGTTTTTGTAATTCAAATGTGTATGAGATTTTAAACAAGTGATTTTATATTAATTTGATTAATTAAATGAAAATTTTGCCTTGAAATTCACGGTGTTACAGTTACTCCACATTTTATGGAAATGTTTGGCTAATTAAAAATGAAAAACATTTATTTGAAAATTAGGTCGTTACATGTTGGTATCAAAGCCTTGGTTTGAGCAATTCGGGCACACTCTCGGGTGTGTTAGGACTCAACATAAGGATATGGTAAAATTGTTTTCAAAAATAAAAGTTAAAAAAAATTTATAATAAGAAAAAGGAGAATGCAATGCACGCGATTGGCTGAGCCAAGTAAGTAGTTCCTCAGTATGTTAGCCATCTTATGCTAATATGTGAGTTATGATAATCGTATGAATCTTGCTACATGGATGCTCTCAAAACTGTATGCAGTTAGGGTCTTTTAGCTTCAGAATGTTGATTTGGCCGTATTTCCGGTTCCTTTTCTGGTTGTGGTCTTAGGGTAGAGTCTATTATTCGAAAGTCTATTT
Organism: Lactuca saligna; assembly: GCF_052625555.1. Taxonomy (NCBI): domain Eukaryota; kingdom Viridiplantae; phylum Streptophyta; class Magnoliopsida; order Asterales; family Asteraceae; genus Lactuca; species Lactuca saligna. The sequence goes on from NC_136422.1 coordinate 25,562,328, forward strand.
GATCCTTTTATGTGTATAATTTTCACGCATAAGGAAACATGTTATGATTGAGTTCTGGCTTGATAGGGATGGAGGAAATCTTAGGTTGGCCTAGGATTTGGGCTGTGCAGTAGCCTGTGAGATATGATTTGTTTTGGTATGAATTAGAGTTATCAGGTAGAGTCGTGGGGAAGGTACAAGTAGGTGTGGAAGGTAGTATTGGGCCCGTACTACTAAAAGCACATGACCTGTACCCAAACCAATGTTAGATCTTGAAGCCCTAACGAGTACCGGTGAGGTAGGATCCCCTCTATGGACATCCTGATCATTAAGTTTCATGCAGTGTTCTAAAAGGCGCGCCATGGCAGGCGCCAAGGCGCGCCATGGCGTGAGGCGCGGCATCGCCGTTACGAAAAGCTTCATACCATTGTTGTTAGGCGTGGCGCGTGGCAAGGCGTGATATGGCGTGCCATGGCGCGTTATGGCGTGTTATGGCGCGTGTTTTTTCGTTTGAGACACGTTTTTTTTGCTCTTTTTTATACATTTTCTAATCGGACATACAAGTATTGTGTTTTTTTTATTAACTTTATGTTATTAGTTGTTGATATAACACTTCTAAAAACTAGGTATATTTGATATAAATTTATATATATGCGGTAATATAATTATAAATTAATACAAAATCGCCGCCTTACATCACGCCTTGAAAAACGCCATGGCTCGCCATAACTCGTTAAGCTTGAGGCTTGGCCTTGCCGCCACACCACGCCTCACGCCTTTTAGAACCTTGGTTTCATGATATTGCAGAGTAGTATAGTGGTGACACGGTTTGGAGCAGGATGATCAGGATCGGGGTCAGGATCTGGGTCTGGGTCAGGTGACACCATTGAGCCCATTGTTGAGAGGTTGCATGAGCTCATTGCAACAGAGGTTACGAGGGGCATCCTTGACGCTACCCCAGTTATCATTGGTATGGTCAAAGAGGGTATGATGGAGATCATGGAGGAGAGGCTCAGGACATTTACAACCGAGATAGTCGCGGGTTAGGTCGGGGCTCGAACTCCCTCGTTCTGGGAGTTCAAGGTGTGTGGGGCACCGAAGCTTTTCAGGGTTAGGGACCCCTTTGTTAGCCGATGTTGGGTGGCAGACATAGATAACGCCCAGCACACGAGTTCTTGCCCTGATGCGGTAAAGGTAGGGTTTGCTTCATGTATGTTGCGAGATCGGGCATGGTATTGGTGGGGAGAGGTGACCAGCCAAGTGTGAGCAGTAGGTGTAGCACCTGGTTCCTGGTATGTATTTATTTAAGTATTTTGCATTTTGGTCTGGAACTCGGCGAGTTGAAGGCCCAACTCGTCAAGTAGAAGTGGATTGGATACGGGATTTAAATGACAGACTCGTCGAGTCGGCCTCCAGACTCGATGAGTAGACTCTGACTGGACAAAACCCTAATCTAAGGGTTTGCACCATATTTAAGCATCTCTTTTAGCCACCCTTCGTCCCTATTGCTTCAGGAAACCTCCCCATAGCAAACCATAACTATGTGTGTGAAGATCTAAAGGAATTTGTGGTGATTTTTGGTGATTTTGATCACAAGGAAGAAGGAAGGGACTAGAGGGATCAAGAGAAGACCAAGGGAGTTCGAGTTTGTGCATCATTTGTAGTTCCCAGAAGGTATAAAGTTGATACCTTGCTTGTTCATTTGCTATCTCCCTTTTGGGGAGATTTAGGGCTTTTATGAGCCATTCCTGGTGATCAACCATGATTGCAAGCATGGTTGGGGGTTGGGGCTTCAGATCTAGGTTCATGAAGGAGTTACAAGGCAGAAAAGGGTTGCTTTTACACCCACGGAAGCCCCCATGCAACTTAAGAATATCTTTTAGAGCCTTTTTGGCTCAAAGTCCCGTGCATGCACGTAAAGTTCGTAACTTTACGTGCTAGATCGAGTTTAGGGACCAAGATCTCTCTTTTGGACAAGAGTTGTATAACAGAAATCGAAGAAATAAGGCTTGGACAGTATCTACTCGGTGAGTCGTTCTTGGGACTCGGTGAGTCCAAGGTTAGACTCCCCTTTTATGTTATGGGTCAAAGAGACCCAGTTGAGTGTTGGAAAGGTTTATTGGGTCCGAGGGAGCGACCCAACTTTTTGGGATAATCCATAGTCCTGGAGTTCATAGGACTCGACAAGTGCATGAGCCGACTCGGTGAGTCCAAGGAAATCTTCCAACATTTGAAGATGAACTCAACGAGTTGTTCTTACAACTCGGCGAGTCTAGGATAGGACTGGTTCATAGGATGAGGATAAACTCGGCGAGTTGTTCATACAACTCAGCGAGTCGGATGAAGGATCCTTCGATGATTTATATGGGAGGAGAACTCATCGAGTCATTGATAAACTCGACGGGTAGAGATGTGGATGAGGACAGTTAAAGGGATAGGGACTCGACGAGTTGGCGGCCTAACTCGGCGAGTCAGGTCAACTGGAAGTTGATTTGACTTTGACTTGGACTTGGTTAGGGGTAAAATTGTCATTTTATCCTAAAATTAGATATCAGACTCTAATTAAGTGTTTTGTGGGGATTATAGCCGAAGGATTTCCGGAGCAGCAGCAGCCAGGAATTTCCAGTGCAGATTATCAGCAGCTACTCGTTCAAGGTGAGTTACCTTCCAGTAGTGGGGTCTAAGACCACAATGATGGCCCACCAACAAGGGTATTTGGAACATAATTGTCTTTGTGATAATTATCTTGGTATGGTTATGTGCTTTGGTCATGAGATATGCCTGTGTGATATGTTATGTGTGTTAATGGTAGTGGTAGGGATTAGTCTTTCCCTGACATCAGTCTTTAGGATCGAGGGGTAGGTTAGTACCCAGTTATGCCTGTCTGTATGATTATATCTTGTTATTGTATGATAGTGGTAGGGGTGAAATAGTCTCTAGTTATCGGTTGAAAGATACCGATGGTAGTTACCGTTTGAAAGATATCGATGACAGTTACCGGCTGAAAGACACCGATGACGGATACCGGTTAAAAGACACCGAAGACAGCTACCGGTTGAAAGATACCAATGATATTATATGGTATGTGGTATGATGGTGGAACTCACTAAGCTTTGTGCTTATAGTTTAAGTTTTGGTTTCAGGTACCTCTTCATCTAAGGGGAAGGAGTCGACGTTGTAGCAGCGCATCACACATTCACACATGATATGAGCTTCTGAAATTGTACTCTGATTTCCATCACTTATAATGTTATGATTTTTGAGACACGACATTGTGGTTTAAACCTGATGTAAAATTGACAATGTTTTCGTAACATATTTTAAGATTTACTTAATTTAAAAATGAAATTTTTGGCCTCAAATTTTGGGATGTTACATAGGCCAAGTTTGTTAGGCGATTTGATTTGGAGTTTGTGTCACCTCTTGAGGTGCAACGAATGGTGAGGGAGTTTCACGAGCTTCAGCAGACCACCAAGATTGTGGCAGAGATCACCGCCAAGTTTTGGGAGTGGGAATTGTTGATTCCACAGTATGCTACCAATGAGGACATGAGGAGGAAGAGGTATCCGTCCATGCTGAGGGATGATATCCACTAGTTTGTGAGTTTCACAGGGTGCAAAACCCTGAATGAGATGGTGGAGAAGGCTCGTGAGCGGGAAATGGGGTTGGACTTCCGTACTAAGCGGAAGCCTGAGTAGGCGTAGAAAGCAGTAGGTCATGCTAAAAAGCCTAAGACCACAGATTCTTCTAGTAAGGGCTAGCAGGTTCGGGGATGGTGTGCCAAGTGCGGTAAACCACACAGTGGAGCTTGTCGGACGGGCGGTTCGGGATGCTACGTGTTGGGGTTTACTATGTTGCATCTTGGGATTTTTATATTGTATCCGGATTGGGCCTGTCCATCCGTGATTTTCTCATAGGGTTAGACTATATATATGCATGCATGTGTGCATTATATTAGAACGTCTTTAATTACGCTTAAGTTTTGTAACCCTAAACGCCTCTGCAGTCGAAGTTCTTAATTGAGATCTTTTGAGGTGTTGAAGTTTTAATCATTCAACTTATTCAAAGTCATTATTGTGTTTATATTTTCATTCTTAATTGTTTTCATGCATAGAGTTAATCGATCCTGAAAGAACTTTGTTCTAACAATTGGTATCAGAGCAGGAGACTGTGTGATCAATACACATTCCTTCTGTATTCAAAATTCCTTAGGATTTCCGATTTTATCGTATATATATAAGAAATCGTCTTCTTTGTTTCGACGAAAACTCTGTTTTAGATAAAACCCTAATCTCAAGTTTATAGGTTTGATTCTAAAACCTCACCATGTCTCACGAAGATTCGCAAACAAATCCCATCAACATCTCAAACAACATTGGATCTACAATCAGGATACCCATTCTCTACACTTGAGACTACGAAGTATGGGCACATCACTTCGAAGACTATGTCGTTGGATCTGAAGATAACGACTATCTCATCTGGGAAGCTATCACACTTGGACCATTTGTTCATTCAGGAACAAACATAACCGTTAAGACGCAAAAGGAATATAACAAACTGGTAGTGGTTGTAGACAAGATACCGCAGGACGAAAAAGACAAATTGTTGTGTAATGTGAAGGCTATGAGAATGATCAGATTCGCATTACAATCTGACACTTTTCGGTTGGTTGGTTCATGCATGACGGCTAAATAAATCTGGGATAGGTTGAAGGAGCTTTATTCGACTGATGAAGATCTAGAACACTCCATTCAAACCTTGCTACTGTCAGAATTTGGAGTATTTGAACAGAAACCTAACGAAAACCTCATACAAACTTTCGATCGGTTCAACCATCTCCTAAGTAAGATGATTAAGCATGGAATAGAGAGGAAGTTGAATGCGCAAAAAGTAATTTTTATCAACGGGCTCAGACCAGAATGGATGGCGGTTGTTTCAACTGTAAAAGCGCACGAACAGTTTAAGTCTTACTCGCTAGCAAAACTTGTGGGAATACTTAAGTCCCATGAAAGTGTAGTAACCAAAGAAGCAAAAGTGGTTTCTGGTGTGGGTTCACTGGCTTTAGTCTCTAAAGGAAAAAGTATTGCAGAAGAAGAAGAAGAAGCTGATATGTCAGAATCTGACCTTACAAGCGAGGAGTATGCTATGATGGTCACCAATCCAAAGAAGTTTGCAAAGAGAAAATTTCCTGTCAACAAGAACCGAAACTGGCAGGGAAGTTAGAGCTCTGAGAAGGTGAAGGATGAAGTGAAGATCACCTCTCAAAAGGATGAAGAAAAGAAGGAGAGCAAGCTTGCAGGAGATTCAGGGTTCGACTGCAATTACTGCCACGGAAAAAACCACTTTGCTAAGGATTGTGTGCTAAGGAAAATCGCTCAGAAAAGAGACAGAGAAGATGATGAGGCGTACTACATGCGCAAGCTGGAAGAGATCAAGAAAAAGAAAGCGACTAACAGTTCCATGAATGCTTTAATTGTGCGGGAGAATGCTGACGAAGATGAGTTCGGTGGAGTGGAAGTTTGGTGAACCGACTCTGAAGATGAAGAGGTGAGAAAGCCCACTCATGGAAAGGCTTATGTAGCAAAGGAAGTAGGTTTGGCTGGGAAGTGCTTAATGGTCACCGCTGGATCATCAACCGAATGTGCATATGAGGAACCGAACCTTACTGAAAACAAATGTTTTTGCAGCAAAGCCAGTCAATGAGCAGATCAACGACTGCGATCGTTTGATCAAAAAGGTACAATCCATCCTTGAATCACTTAAAGTTCCATTAATAAATTATGAAGTAGAATTAAATGAATTAAAATTTAAATTCTCTAACTTAAGTGGTACTCTCATGCAAACTCGCTTAGCGAATTCTAACCTAACTAACCAACTCAGCAGGGTGTCATCAAAGAGTGAGGAGAGAAGGATGTGGATTGAGCTAAAGGAGCAGGAGTTAGTTAGAGCTAGAGATGAAAGTATTTATTTGCAAAGAGACAATCTAATGTTTTTAAAACAAAGGAATATTTTTTATTTAATTGCAAAGCGTTTATATACTAATATAGCTCAATTGCATTTAAGTTGTGAGATAGGAAAGAAAATTCATATGATGATTTTGCCATTTCTTGAATTTAAGGAAGACGAGGTCATAGCAGAATGTGAATTAGAAGTATCATCAGAAGAGACGTCTAAGTCATACAAAATTGGACTGGATAAAATAGAAACCTTCATTGATTTAAAGGAACACAAATATATGTTAAAAGACATTTTAGATGAAAATGATAAGTTGAAAATTAAGTGGGACACTATTCACTCATTTGACCAGTCCAATGTCAAACTAGCTTCCGAAAATAAAATAGACTTAAAAAAGGCGTCTGAATTTGATGAAGAATGTGTGATGAGTGAGATATATGTAGAAGACGTAGTTGATTTCTCTGAGTTTATGAAGAGCGAAACTAAGAATGAGAAACCACTAATCTCAGAAAATTCAGTGGAATTTGATCGTCTAGCAAAGGATAAGGAAAAGAAGCTCAAAGAAAAGGCTGTGGTTTATCAAAAGGTTCAAACTGTACCGAATAAGGTATATGCAGCTAAAGGGGTCACTTCCAGACAAACAGAAGAACTAAGAGTCTTGGTGGAAAAAGACAATGCAGAAGGGTGCAAAGATTAATTCTGGTTTGCCCCTATTGACAACGTAGATGAAACTGTAGGCTTGTCTAAGGAAGCTTCATGGAGGGTTAAAGGAAGATACGTCACTAAATGTAACGACCCTATTTCCGGTATATTATTTAATGGTTATTTTTCTAAGTATTCAAGAGGGACTCGACGAGTCTATTCCCGACTTGTCGAGTAAAGACGGGATTTCCAACACGTGTAAGTGGGCGACTCGATGAGTCCATATCCTGGACTCGGCGAGTCCGCCAGCCTGGAAGAAACCCTAGATCCACGGGTTTTGCACCCTATATAATCCCCCTTATACACCCAATCTGGCCTCCCTCAACCTCAAAATGTTTCATAGCCATACCCTAACCTATCTTGAGTGTTTTTGGGCATTTTTGTGTAAGAAGTGAAGATTGGAAGAGAGGAGGAAGGCTAGATCCAAAGGAGAAGAAGGGGAACAAGATCTTGCATCCATTTCAGAGTCATTTGAGGTATTAATCGGACTCTTTCTGTTCTTTGGTTGTTTTTCTTCAAGAATCTCATTTAGGTTACCTTTTTGCCCATTTATGAGCTTAATCTAGTATGGGAGCTTGTGTAAGTCTTATAGCTTTTAGATCTAATCATATTTCTGTCCCAAAACCCAGATCTAATACCTTTATTGAACCTTGTTGCATATAAACCGTAGATCTAGCCTTATTCATACATTTTAAGCCTATAAACCTGTTTAGGAGTGTTTGTGCACGTAAAAATGGAACCTTTACGTGCAAACCAGGCCTTAGGATCCCAGATCTATCAGTTGGATGCATTAGTTTTGAGCAGAATTGTCTGAATAGTAATTGCATGCATGTGACTCTGCGAGTCATTCTGTGGACTTGGCAAGTCGAGTCGCGAGTCCAAGACAATATTCATACCTCTAGATCAGACTCGACGATTTGTTCATACAACTCGGCGAGTCACAGCCAGAGTGTTCATTCGTTGAAGGAGGACTCGACGAGTTGTTCACACAACTCGGCGAGTCGGATGCAGATCGACTAGGTGATAGCATAGAAGGGGAACTCGTCGAGTCTATGCCAAACTTGACGAGTAGTAGCGATTAGAAGTAAAGAAGTGAGGGTGAGGACTCGACAAGTTGGTGACCCAACTCGACGAGTCAGATCAACTATATGTTGACTTTGACCAATAGGGTTGACTTTGACCAGCGGTAAAATAGTCATTTTACCCTCAGTATAGTTATCAGTATTTGATTCAGTGTGTTATGGAAATTGTAGCCGGGGAGATACTGGAGCAGCAACAGACAGTTTCCAGAGCTGTTCATTTACCAGCCACTTTACGAGGATGGTTTTCTTCCAGTAGGAACGGGTCTAAGGCCACAATTCCGGCCCGTTTAGCTAGTAGTAGTTTCCGGACTTCGGTCCGATGCAGTTTTTAGTATGTTTGATGCCTTTGTGGCTCAGACAAGATTTATGTGTTATGTGTTCCGAGCTACGGCCCGATGTAGTGTGTAGTTTATGTGTTCATGATAGTTGATATGTTTATGCCATGCTATGTTATACTCAGTCAGTTCCAGTCAGTTTCGGACTTCGGTCCGATGCAGTTTTCAGACTTCTGTCCGATGCATTGGGCAAGGATCAGTATTTGTTTATATGTTGTTGTATGGTATGTGGTAGTTTGGGGGAGCTCACTAAGCTTTGTGCTTACAGTTTCAGTTTTGGTTTCAGGTACCTCCGCAAGTAAAGGGAAGGGCTCAGGTTGATGGCATCGCACACACCATAGCTTCAGCTTTATTCTTGAGAGTTTTGTTTAGATACTTAGATATGATTTGATACATATCTTGATATGACATTTTATTATGCCTTTTGAGATACCCAACGTATGGTTTTATTATATGACATTCAGTGTTATGACTTTTATTATTATTTAAAAACAAAAATTTTTGGGTTGTATTTTTGGGATGTTTCACTGAACCCATCAACAAACCCTCGAGCTTCGACAAACCAAGCACAAGTGAACTGAAGAGATTCATGAAGAACCAAAGAAAGAACCAAAAGTTATAAACAAAACAACCGAAACTCAAAGAGAAAAGCCAAAGGCCAGTTTCAATACACACAAATCACAGAAGGAACTAGTTGAACATAAACGCTTAAGAAATAAAAGATATGCAAAGAATCTGAATGACCAAAAGAGTTACTGGCATTCCCAAAATCCCAACTATGTTCCTCTTAAGAAGATCTCAACGGACAAAGGAAAGGAAAAATTAAAGGAAAATTTCAGCCCAAGTTCTTACTATTCCAAGTCTAAGAACCGAAATTCGTGTTTCGGTCCGAACATCACTCAGAACCAAAAGTCCACCTTCAGTCCGCAGACCAGTTTCGGTCACCCGACTAGTTCTAAACCCAAATTCTGTACCCGGTCAAGTTTCAGTTCCACCAAGTCCCAATGCAAAGAATTTTCTAGGGAAGACCTCAAAGGAAAAGGAAAGATAACATCAGTTCCTAAGCTTCAAAATAAGAAATCATCAACTAACCCTAGGATACAAATACAATCTAACAAGCCATGCAATACACTAAAATTTAAACAAGATCATATTAAAATCAAGGTGTATACCATTAAAAGAAAAGTTCAAACCACTTTGATAAAAAGAACATAGTTGGTGTATACTGCAATTCTTTTTTCTCTGAAAAACTCACCAGGACCCAAGAGGCTTTGGGTTCCTAAATCTGCTTAAATTTTGTAGGTAATCAGTGACGAGCATTTCGATGATGAATGGTATATAGACAGTGGCTTCTCGCATCACATGACAGAAAGGAAGGAAGAGCTGAGGGAGTTTCGATCCCTTAAAGATGGTGGGTGTGTGAAATATGGAAATAACTCCTATGGCACAATCAAGGGATATGGTATGATAACAAATGGAGACTTCACGATTCGAAAAGTGGCTTATGTAGAAGGTTTGCAGCACAGGTCTAAAAGTATCATTTGACGATGAGGGCCCTGAGATAATTGAGAAACAATCCGAGAAGGTTCTGTTGAAATCTGAATGTAAGGGAGAGATGTACCCTTTAAATCTCAATCCTATACGAGGAAAACCAGCAATATGTTTGCTGTCAAAGGCAAAGACCGATGATAGCTGGTTGTGGCATCGACGACTATCGCACCTGAACTTCAAATACATAAATAAGTTGGTGCTTGGTGATCACGTTCGAGGACTTCCTCTTCTCAATTTTGATAAGGACCATCTGTGTGCAGCATGTGAAATGGGCAAACAAAGAAGAAAGATCCACCCTACATGAATCAATACACAGATAATTGAAGCTCTTGAACTCTTGCACATCGACTTATATGGACCTTCGGCTATTGAAAACTTTGGTGGAAGTAAGTATATTCTTGTAATTGTAGATGAATTTTCACGCTTCACCTAGGTTTTCTTTCTTAAACAGAAATTAGATGTGACTCCCAAGCTGAAAACATTCATCAAGCAAGTGGAAGTACAACTCAGGAAAACAGTAAGGAATATCAGAAGTGACAATGGTCTGGAATTCAAGAATAATGATTTTGAGAGCTTTCTGGCTGACAAGGGGATAACTCATAATTTTTCGGCCCCTTATACACCACAACAGAATGGGATTGTTGTAAGACGAAACCGTGTTTTGTGCGAAGCAGCCAGAACCATGCTCAATTTCACTTCACATCCATTATATTTTTGGGCTGATGATGTTGCAACTGCATGCTATACACAAAATCGGTCCTTGCTAAATAATAGATTCTCAATTACTCCATATGAGATCTTAAACAATGGAAAGCCAAATGTCAAGTTTTTTCCACATATTCGGTTCAAAGTGTTTTATTTTCAATTCCAAAGAGAACCGAAATAAGTTTGATGTCAAAGCCGATGAAGGAATTTTTATGGGTTACTCACTAACGTCGAAAGCATACAGAGTGTTGAATAAACGCTAAAAAAATGAATTGAAGAAACCTATTACGTCACCTTCAACGATAGTTACATGAAGAAAGTTCAAAGAAGTGAAAGTGACTTGGGAGAAATTTTTCCAGAATCTGGACAAGTCTCAGTTCCAATAGCCAACTTGTTTGAAGAATACATGCGCCTATTTGATGAACCAGAGAAAGCAGCAAACTTAGAAGCGAAAGCCACAGATAACACAACTGAAAGTATCAAGAACATTATTGATGAAGCTACCAAAGAGATGGAAAATGAACCTTGAACTGCTAAGAGCAATTCACCATTTCAAGGGGAAAGTTCAACAGCTTCGGAAATAATCAAAGCATCTTTCGAGGGGTAGGATTCAATTTCGTCTCCATCTCATAAAGGCTCAAACAAAGGGGATTGTCCTGCTCAAAATCCACCTATCGGTAGTACAATCGAGGGGGAGAATCCAACTCCCACAGAGAATGCAACCTTTAGTGATGATACAGATTACACTTCACCAGTCGAGGGGGAGAAAGAGACTGAAGGTACAACTGACGAAGGCGAGGGTGATCTATCCGAAGTTGAAGTCGAAGAGAATGTTGAATTGGATCCATCATATGACCCAAATTATCCTCCATTAGTGAAATGGACCAAAGACCATCCCAAAGCAAAGATTATTGGTGAAACCTCAGAAAAGTCCTTACTCGTTCTCAAATGAAAGCGAAACAAACTGCATTATTCTCTAAAGTTGAATTTTGTATGTTTAATTCGTTTGTTTCCAAGATTGAACCGAAAACTATAAATGCTGCACTTGATCATTCAGATTGGGTCCAAGCAATGCAAGATGAGCTCCATGAGTTTGAACGTAACCGAGTTTGGAGGCTGATACCTACACCAAAGGACGCATCTGTGGTTGGCTTGAAGTGGATCTTCAAAAATAAGTTGGATAAAGAGAGGGGAATGTCACTCACAACAAGGCTCGATTAGTGGTGAAAGGATATTGTCAAGAAGAAGGGGTAGATTATGAGGAAACCATCGCTCCGATAGCTAGGTTGGAATCAGTAAGAATCTTCTTGGCATATGCTGCTCATAAAAACTTCAAAGTCTTCCAAATGGATGCCAAATGTGCCTTCTTGAATGGAGAATTAGAAGAAACAGTTTATGTTGAGCAACCGCCTGGGTTTGTGAACGAGAAATTCCCTGATCATTGTTATGTGCTGGATAAAGCAGTCTACGGATTAAAGAAAGCACCAAGAGCCTGGTATGAAACCTTGACTCATTTTCTAAAAATGTCAAAATTTAAGCAAGGTTAGGTTGACCCTACCTTCTTCCGAAATAAAGAAGGCGAACATCTAATGATCGTTCAAATTTACGTTGATGATATCATATTCGGCTCTACGAATCCTAGCTTAACAGCTGAATTCAGAAAGTTGATGAAGACTAAATTTGAAATGAGTGCAATGGGTCCAATTAACTTTTTTCTTGGTTTAAACATTAGACAGGGAACATAAGGTATATTCATCAACCAGGAGGATTATTCAAAGACCTTACTGACGAAATTCGGTATGACGGGCGACTCAAAAGTGAAGGTTCCAATGGCATTTGACACTAAATTAACACCATCTCTGGAAAAACCTGCTGTTGACATAACACGATATCGTCAAATAATAGGGTCACTTATGTATTTATCAACTAGTAGACCGGACATTATGTTTTTTGTGTGTTATTGTGCTAGGTTTCAAGCTAATCCAAGAGAACCTCACATGGAAGCTGTGAAGAATATATTTCGTTACCTAAAGCGAACCTCATCTCTCGGTCTCTGGTATCCAGCAAGAACTGGATTCTTCATTCAATCTTATTTTGATGCTGATCTAGGAGGATGTGCATTGGACAGAAAGAGCACTACAGGTGGATGCCAATTTCTTGATGGAAAACTTGTTAGTTGGTAGTCCAAGAAGCAAACCTGCGTGTCATTGTCCATAACCGAAGCTTAGTATATTGGTGCAGCATCTTGCACTTCTCAAGTAATCTAGATTCCAAATCAACTGAGATATTATGAGCTAAGTATTAAGAAGATACCTCTCTATTGTGACTCAGAAAGTGCAATAAGTATTTGTCACAATCCGGTGCAACACTCAAAAACTAAGCACATTGCACTTAGATATCACTTCATTAAGGATCATGTAGAAGATGCGAATGTGGAAGTACATTTTGTTCGATCTAGTGATCAACTGGCCAACATATTCACTAAGGCATTACCTGAAGCACTCTTTAACAAAATCTTAGAAGGCTTGGGTATGATGGAAGCAGAGTCGGTACTGAATCCTCAATTCTCTTTTACTAAAAATTAGGCAAGCGAAATTGAGCGAATGCTCGGTCTATTTCGGCTCTTAAAATTTGGGAACCGAAATGAACCGACCGCTCGGTCTATTTCGGCTATGAAATTTTAAGAACCGAAATGAACCGACCGTTTGGTCTATTTCACTTCACTCAACTGAGATAAGGTTTCGGTTGTAAACTGTGTACGTTTCTTTTCTCGTCTTTAATATGGTTTATGCTTATTTAAAATTTTCTATTTCTGTTTTTATTCTTTTTCAGAAAACTTCAAAAAACCCAAAAATATTTTCTCTTTCTATTTTTATTCTTTTTCAGAAAACTTCAAAAATCCAAAAATATTTTCTCTTTCAGTTTTTATTCTTTTTTCAGAAATCTTCAAAAATCCAAAAATATTGTCTTTCTGTTTTTATTATTTTTCAGAATATTCAATCCCTCGAAAATATTTTTCACTTTGTTTGTGTGGTATATTTGTTTGTTCTTGCCTCTATTCAGTCACAAGGGTACAAGTATAACAGAATTTGGAGCTGCGACAGGTATGATGCTTATTTTATGAACTACTTAAGGGTCCCTACAAGCATGTTGCTGCATGTTGACCTAGGCCTCTACGACCTAGAGCAATGCCTTAATAATCTGATCAATACCTATCGTTTCTTCCCAATCAGGCTGTTCTTAATTACTCGGTCTAGAGCTACCTTACTCTTCTCACATGAGTTAAGCGTTTCTCTGCTTTGTCCTATTTTATAGCAGAATGTAGTTTCAGTTCTTTCACCATCCTCAAACCATTCTCCATCTACTCTCGATTCACAATTGTAACCCTTGAGACTCTCGGTTCTTACCACCGAGGTTTATGGTTACATCCAATCTGTGTTTATGATCTTAGATGTGAATAGCACATGCTGAGTGAAACCCAAAATACAACACCCATTATGAATTGACGGTGAATTTCTATATTCAAGATCTTACTTGTTATCTACTTGTTCAACAGACCACATCGGTCACACAAGTACTTCTTCCAACACTGGGTCTTATTTTAAGAGTCGATGTTTGGTTGAAGATACGCCACCTTAAGCCTATGTCATGAAAAGAAGCCTTTCATTGTTTATTCACAAACACTTGATCATATTCTCGGGAAACCACACAACCACTTCAAGTCATTCTTGACTTTGAAGGAAGCGATTCTTGCCCGGAATCCCATATTTTTTGTCTGATAATAAGACATCACTCACATCCCATACACATTTGCTTTATTACTTTATCATTTGTCACTCTAATGCACAAAATTTTTTAATTTTCCCACGTTCTGATGATGGTATGTTTGAGTTTATTTGTCCTCTAGTGAATCAAGGGCAATTCAGGTTCGTATGACAAGTTCTATTTCAAATGTTGATTGACGAAATCTTTTTGGGCGCATGAAATTAAACGGTCCCTATACGCACACGTGCTGCCGCATACCTAGGAACACCCAACTTGTCAAATCGCGCTTTTTCAGGGTACATTTTAGTGATCACATCACAATCGCCACAAATTTTCTCTCTCCTGGCAACGATATATAAAGGGTTTCCATGATTCTTTGTCTTCTATCAGCATTAAAATTTCTAAACTGTAACGGCGCTTTCAACTGTTCATCTTCTTCCCTTGATCATCAATGGCGACTTCTTCTTCTGCACAAGATCAGACTACTTCATCATCCTTTCTTACCATCAAGCAAAATCAGAACATGATTATAGAACTAAATCCATTTCTATATGATTCCTACATGTTACAAGTTTTCGAATGTTTGAAGTACTCTCCATTGGTTATTGCCCTAACCCAATTCGAAGCTGTTCCGATGTCTCTACTGTCTCAAGTCTACTCTTCGACATCGTATGACAAAAACAAGGAACAAATTTACTTTCAAATTCACTCCAAGAAGGCCTCTATTTTAAAAGGAAGGTTTTGCTCGTTGCTACATCTCGTTGTGGATTCTTCTATTATTTCACCCGACTTTATTACAACAACACAAATCTTCTCGATGTTGTATGAAATGGGATACACAGATGTGCTGACCACCATTGCCAAAGTCAAGAAGTCGTGTCTACCATCTTAGTGGAACGGTCTTCTAACTCTTCTTATTAAAAGCTTGGCGGAACGAAGTGCTGGATCAGATGGCACTAGTAAAGGATTTTTGACCATTCTCTATGGTCTGTACAATGGAATAAACCTGGACTATGGGTCTATTATATGGTGTCAGGTTGTGCAGAGCCTAAATTCTTCCACTCGTCAGTCCAAAATTTCTTGTGGAAGGTTTTGGACTCTCATTACAAGGCGGGCGATAGACACTCTGGAAATTCCAGTGATGAAGGATGCTCTCATCGCGTCCATTGCAACTTTTCATACAAAGAAGATCATCATCTTCGACCCAACAAAGTTTCTTAATTATGGTTCAATTTCGGAGACCATGTATAGGGATGTTACAGCGAAGAGTCAGGTGATGCCTAACTATAGAAAACTTCCTCCCAAGGAGCCGAGAGTTCTTTCTCCTGAGCAAAAGGCTGCATTGGATGCTACTGACAAGCCAAGCAACAGAGGAAAAAGGGTGACAACGAAGAAGGACACAACCAAGGAGGATCAACCTAAGCCCTCCAAATCAACAAAGTGAAAGTCAGAAAAGGAGTCCTCCTCAAAGCCAAAGAAAATCAAGAAAATGGAGAAGAGATCAAGAAATCAAACTCCTCCAAGTCCTGCTCATCCTGCAGATGATGAAGAAGATGAAGTTCCTACGGAATCTCCACGAGGTAATACTCCTCCTAGATCTCCTACACCAACCGACTCTCCACCTCACAAACTTCCAACCCTACCTCCATCACCGAAACCAAAACCTCCATCGCCGACACTGAAAGTTCCCGTTTCGGTTGTTACCACTTCCACATAAGAAACCTTTTTTCCACCACCACCACCATTTTCTTCGGTTTCCATTCCTACAACCACCTTACCAACTCCTATAATTTCCCAATCAACCACCACAACTATCCCAACCAACAACAAGGGTCAACGTATCTGATATGGGGGCACCTACTGAAACCGAACCCCCAATCATCACTAAACCACTTTCCCCAACCAACTCAACTAGTTCTGGTGCTACTCTAGGTGGAGAAAATGATGAGTATGACTCTACATACTTTAGTCCATATCAGATTCAATTTGATGAAGACAATGATGCTCCTATCAACCGCCAACATTTGCAGAGCATTCATGAAAAGTTGGATAAGTTACTTGCAGATAAAAAAGCTTATGGTGGGGTGGTTCTTAAAGCTTTTGTGGAGACTGCCATCAAGAAATATACAATGGCTATGGATAAATCAACTGATGCAATAAAATAATCGGCTTCTACTGGCAGAAAAGCCTCTGCCGATGTTGCTGAAGTTATTCAAACTATATAGATCTTTTTGGATTCTTTAAAAGGGCATGCTGATACAAATGCTGCCAAAGTACGTGAATCAGTCAAATCTCTTTCACAGTCTCTACAGGAAGAACAAAAGAAGTTTGCTAATGTTCGTTCCTTCATCCAAGCCGAAAACACTTCTCTTATAAGTTCAGTTTCCTCTCAGCTAGACTCACTTCATGCAGATATTGCCAAAGAGAGTGCTTTGAAAGAAGAAATTGCTCGCCAAGCCTCTACCATTGCAGTTCAACAAGTTCAACTTGCTCAAACCGAGAAGGAGATTTCCTTGTTACAAATTGAGAGAGCTGTCTTCCGAAGCTGTGTAAATGATGTCAAGGACATGTTGAACAATCTCCTTGGTGCTCATGATCCCATTCTCACTCTCACCATCATAAATCATCTTGCTAGCAAACTGCTCCCTGCCCTTGCAGTACTTCATGAGATGAAAGGTGTTTCAGAGCCTTTCGTTACGCCAAAACAAGGTGGAGAGGGTGGACCACAGAAAGTGATTGTAACAATTGAATCTCTTAAAACGAATATCCCAGTTACAAAATAACTGAAGGTTAATGTAGCTTCAAGTTCTGGTCCAACAGATAAGTAGAAAAATGTTGTCAATGACAGTGATAGTGATGCAGAAGAAACTATTGCTGAAGCCCTCAATCGAAAGAAGAGATATAAAGAATTGGATGACAATCTAAAAATAACAAAGGAGGCAGAGGAAACAAAGAGGCGTAACAAAGACGCAGAAGATGTCTTAAAGTGTAAGAAGGATCTGTTTCTTGAGTGGACTAGAGAGGTGCTAATCAGTCAAACAATAGAATCACCAAGTGTTTATTGGTTAGAACCGATTGCTTCTTTCGACTGTGATAATTCAAAGGACTCATAGTTTGATATGCCAATTACAAGGAAGGCATTTACATTCCATTGTTTTGAATCTACTGCTGAGGTTCCTTTTCCTAGTCCAAAGGTTGACCGAGAGCTTATTGACTTTTACCTAAAGTATGGCCAACCTCAATACCTGACATAGAGTACACAAAAAAATATAACTGTCAAGGTATTGAAAGCGAAACCTACTGGAAAGTTTTTGAACGTGCATTTCAAGATTACACGAGGGTCTGCAAATTCGGTTTCGATGATTTCTTTAGCAGATCTTCCCAATCTCAATCCTCATTATTGGATATTTCTATACAACTTTCTACTCACTAATGCGAAGGAGTATGAGCCGATTCTAGAGCACTTAAAGAGAATGTTGGTCTCATACATCTATGAAGTTGCAACGATGGATCAGGAGATAGCAAAAGTGATGAACAAGAAGCCGACTGTCAAGCCTACTCAAAAGCCAGGGGATGTGAACAAAATGAAGATAGGGCAAATTGATTCAACACATCTGACTATGATGTTTACTAAAGGTGAAGCTCACAGGTTTTTGTTTGCTCTGGTAGATAAGCACCTGTTTTCTACTGACTACTTGGAGCACATTATCAACTTGATACATCGGTGCAAGCAGAACTCGGATGCTGACAAGAAAATTTTCACTGATATGCTTCGGTGGTATACTACCTTTCGGTACCATCTGTTAGCAATCATCCCGAGGGTATTCAAGACGGTGAAGAAGCCTTCGGTTGATAAATAGAGTTAAAGTCTCAGTCCCAAGGATGCAATGGGGGAGATTGTTGGGGCTTATTATGTTGCGTCTTGGGCTTTTTGTATTGTATCCGGATTGGGCATGTCCATATGTGATGCTCTCGTAGGGTTAGACTATATATATATATATATATATATATATATATATATATATATATATATATATATATATATATATATATATATATATGCATGCATAGAGTCAATCGATCCTTAAAGATGCATAGAGTCAAAGTTCTTAATCGAGCTCTTCTGAGGTGTTGAAGTTTTAATCATTCAACATATTCAAAGTAGTTATTATGTTTATATTTTCATTCTTAATTGTTTACATGCATAGAGTCAATCGATCCTTAAAGAACTTTGTTCTAACACTACGGGTGTGGCCAGTCAGACCATGTGATCAGGGATTTCCCCAAGAAGGGCTTGATTTGTTTTCACTACAGTCAGACCGGTTATAAGCGGGTCGACTTGCTAAAGTTACAGGGAGGGGTGGAGCAATGGCGGTGCTGACACCCACCACACTAAGGATCACAGATGGATGCACTGCTAAGGTGGATGCTCCAGTAGTGAAGAGCCACACATTTATGTTGACCATCGAGGACGCTCGGGCAGCGCCAGACATTGTGGTTGTGACCTTTTTGGTCAATGGTATGTCTTCCAACATTTTACTCGATTCGAGGGCTACCCGATCATTTTTACCTCTAGCACTTAGCAAGAAGTTTCAGGATGCGTCGGGGGATTTGGGTTCCCCTCTTGAGGTTGAGATTGCAGATGAGTGCACTTTGAGTGTTGTGAGGGTGTATTGGGAATTTGTCCTGAATGTGATTGGAGAGAGGTTTCTTGTTGATCTAGTTTTGATACCGTTGCAAGGGTTGAAGGTGATTATTAGGATGAACTGGTTGGGGGCCAACGAGGCCATGATTGATTGCGAGCGCCAGTTAGTGAGAGTTCGAACCCCAAGTGGTGGAGAGCTGATCATTCATGGTGAGAGGGCCTCGCATGGGCCAACCCTTTGTTCATTTGTGCGAGCTAGGAGATTTCTGCAGTAGGGTTGTACGAGATTTCTGGCATATATCTCGAATACGAGGGTTAAGACCACGACAGATCTGGGCGGTGTGCCGGTTGTACAGGAGTTTCAGGATGACTTTCTCGAGGATTTACCGGGAGTGCCTCGGGAGAGGCAAGTATAGTTTCACATTGATTTAGTACCAGGTGCCACTCCTATAGCGAAGGCACCATACCGGTTAGCACCGCCCGATATGCAGGACTTATCTATACAACTTTAGGAGCTGATAGATCGAGGGTTTATCTGTCCAAGCACTTCCCCGTGGGGAGCTCCGATCCTATTCGTGAAAAAGAAGGATGGATCGTACATGATGTGCATTGATTATCGAGAGCTGAACAATCTAATGGTAAAAAACTGTTATTCGTTACCGAGGATCGATGATTTTTTCAATCAGCTACAGGGTGTGTCTTTATTTTCCAGGATTGATCTTCGGTCAGGGTATCACCAAATGAGGATTCAGGAGGAGGATACACCGAAGACAACTTTCAGGACTCGGTATGGGCATTATGAGTTTGTGGTGATGCCTTTTAGGCTCAATAATGCCCCAACAACGTTCTTGGATATCATTAACAGAGTGTGTAGACCGATGCTAGATCCATCGGTTATCGTTTTTATTAATGATATCCTGGTCTATTCTAAGACCAAGGAGCAGCATGAGCAGCATCTGAGGGAGGTATTGGAGACACTAAGGGCGGAGAGGCTTTATGACAATTCTCTAAGTGTGATTTTTGGCTGCGAGAGGTACACTTTTTGGGGCACATCATCAACCAGGAGGGCATTTTGGTTGACCCAGTCAAGGTTGAGGCAGTGATGTTGTGGGAAGTACCAAGGAACACATCCAAGATCCGTAGCGTATTCGATTTAGCGGGCTATTACCGATGATTCAACCAGGATTTCTCCAAGATTGTTGTACCTCTGACCCACTTGACCAAGAAGAATGTGACATTTCGGTGTGGTATGGATCAACAGATGGCTTTTGAGACCCTGAGGGGGAGGTTATGTGAGGCTTCGATTCTAGTACTACTTGAGGGGTTAGATGATTTGGTAGTGTACTATGATGCATAGATCTCAGGGTTAGGCGCGGTACTAATGCAGAGGGGCATGTGATAGCCTACACCTCGAGGAAGTTGAAGCCACATGAGGAGAATTACCCCACTCACGACATGGAATTAGGGTAGTGGTGTTTTCCCTCAAGATTTGGAGGCACTACTTGTACGAAGTATGGTGCACGATTGTGAAGTATTTAATGGATCAGCAGAACCTCAACATGCGACAGAGAAGGTGGTTGGATGTGCTGAAAGACTATGATTATGAGATCTTTTACCACCTAAGGAAGGCCAACGTGGTAGTCGATGCTTTAAGCCGTAAGGCAGTCGGTTCCCTGATTGGGAACATTTGTTTAAGGATGATAGTGATCTCTCCATTATTGGATATGATCAAAGAGGCTCAAGTCGAGGGTGTGAAGAAAGAAAATTGGAAGATAGAGTGGATTCGGGGTCAGTATCCCTTGTTTGTTAAGGATAGTCGTAGTCTCCTGACGTAGTGTGGTCGGGTGAGGGTACCAACGACTGGAGGAGTGAGATATAAGATATTGGAGGAGGCACACAACTCCAAGTTCTCTATACATTCAGGAGCAACGAAAATGTTTAGAGATCTGATACTAAGCTATTGGTGGCCCTGCATGAAGCGGGAGATCATATGGTTTGTGGAGCAGTGCTTGACCTGTAGGAAGGTCAAGGCCGAACATCAGCAGTCGCATTGGAAAGAGTCAGCTGCTACCCATTCCCATGTGGAAGTGGGAAGAGATCACTATGGACTTCTTCACGAACTTACCGAGGACAATGAGGGGTGTGGATTCCATATGGGTTATTGTGGATAGATTGATGAAGAGTGCCCACTTTATTCCGATCTATGAGAGCATCTTCACTGAGAAATTGACAGATATTTATGTGCGAGAAGTGGTAGCGAGCCACAGGGTGCCAGTATCAGTAGCTTTTGACAGAGATGTTCGATTTTACCTCTAGATTTTGGAAGATGTTCCACGAGTAACTGGACACTCAGTTGCATTTTAGCACGGCGTACCACTCCCAGATAGATGGCCAAAGCGAGAGGACGATCTATACACGTGAGGATATGCTTCGGGAATGCGTGTTGGATTTTGGAGGTAGTTGGGATACACACCTCCCATTGACTGAGTTTTCATACAATAATAGTTATCATGCCAGTATTAACCAAGCTCCGTTTGAGATGTTGTATGGTCGGAGGTGTATGAACCTAGTTTGTTAGGGTGAGTTCGGACACAGGGTCATGGGGAGCACAAAAGTAGTGCTCAAGACTACCAGGTTGATTCAGCAAGTTCGTGATCGATTGCAAGTCACACAGAACCATTAGAAAAGCTATGCTGCCTGGCGGTGATCGGATCTTGAGTTCCAGGTGGGGGACTTCATGATACTAAAAGTCTCGCCATGGAAGGGAGTCATCAGGTTTCGGAAGAGAGGCAAATTGTTACCTCAATAGATTGGACCATTCAGGATTATGGCCCAAGTGGGCAAGGTGGCCTATCACTTGGATCTGCTGGATGAGCTTAGCCAGATTCACAACACCTTCCATGTATCTCAGCTTCAGAAGTGTGTCACAGACGAGGCGGCGGTCATATCTTTGGATGACATTCAGGTGGACGAGAGCCTGAACTACATTGAGAGGCCTGTTGTGATTCTAGATAGGAAGACCAAGGTTCTTTGGAACAAGGAGGTGAAGCTAGTGAAGGTGCAATGGTAGCACCGAAAGGGCTCCAAATAGACATGGGAGCTGGAGAATGAGATGCAAGACCACTACCCAGACTCATTTGGGCCAGCATACTTCGAGGACGAAGTCTCGTTCAAGTGGGGGAGACTGGTAACACCTTTTTTAGGTATTATTTAATTTATCTAATTTTTAGGGTTTTGTGCTTGGACTCGGCGAGTTGGGGAGCTCCAATTTGGCGAGTAGAAGTTATTATGAGGACGCGGGTTTTCAATCCTACTCAACAAGTTGGAAGACCCCGACTCGCCGAGTAGGTGTTGTAAAGGAAAACCCTAATTTTTAGGAATTGCACCCTATTTAAAGAACTTAATCCGCCTCTTGTAGTGTGACATCCCCATTTTCACGGCCATAAAAGACCGTTTTTTTATACTTTATAAAAATCAGAGTACCTCTTTTAATAAAAATGTTGCAAAATTTGTTCCCAGTAAAACATGATAAATACGTTATCAAAGCATTTCCAAAGAAAAGTATTTTTTATTCATTTTAAAACATTTGGGATGCCATCGTGAATACAGAAACATAAGCATAAACAGAACTTACATTCATTATCACTAGTGATTTATATCTCCTTAATCTCTCAGTGTAATGTGACTTCATATCAATACCTGTGATATAAATAAACTGAGTGGGTCAGGTTGGAAAACCTGGTGAGTACATATGGTTTTCAACTGACAGTAATATAATAATTATGTTTAATTATCAAATAGTTAACCCGATTACCCATCCTCATTATCTTTTTTACTCTTAAGGATCTATCCTAAGAATCAGCTATTTCTCATTCATTCATTCCTAAGGATTATCCTAAGGAATGGATATGAATTCCATCGTTGTCAATGACTACTAGTTCTATCACTTAAGAGCAGCTGCCAGAATTGTGACATTCTATATGAGGCGCAACTGCCAGTATTGTCCTTCGAGCACAGCTGCTAGGGTTATCTCATTTATTGATAATATCGTTTTCGAGAATCCAGTCACAATACATGTCAATGAGTTTTTAGAGTACACCGGTGAACACATCATTCAAAACACCTACAGGTTGCGAGTATGCTAGTGTTCCACTAGACTATCTAGAATGGTCCGTGGTTGTCATCCATACTCTGTTAGATGATGGGGCTAGCATTTGGGAACAAGGATTCTTACATTGTCCACCTCTCACCCTTACCTCATGGTCTATATCACCTCTCACCTCATCATCAAACTCATATTTCAACTACCCATGTTTTACCCAACATATTATGTAGATATAAATACATATACAGTTTAAATTATATAAAACTTGTATAAAATCGTTCATCCAGCAGAGATAGCAAGTATACAGATAATATGCACGCATAGCAGATAGTTTATATAAAATACTTCATATCTACGTGTAAGATGAAAGGGACCATGCACTCACTTGAAAAGGTGGTGATTCCGAACTCAGACAACACTTCGCTTCTTAACAATGATTTCCTTCGACGAAACCTAGTATTATTACCACTAGAGTTTAGTCTATTATTCGCCGAGACTAATTAATAGTCTAACTATTATTACTATTATATAAGCGTTAAACAATACTTATATAGCCCAAAATAACAACCCAAATACTTATTATAAGTTCCTAATAACGTTACTATAATTAAATAAAAGCTATATTAAAAATAGCGTAAGCGTAGCTCATTTACAACGGGTTTTATAAAAAATTGGGTTTTGCTTGGAGCATCGTTCCCTAGCCGAAAAACTCTTCTTCTCGGAGCTGTCGAGCTCTCCAGGGCTTCAGCCTCATGCTAGGGAGGTTCTCTAGGCTTTTCCGGGGGGGGGGGGGGGGGGTTTCGGGGCTAGAGAGAGGTTCTAGAGAGAGTAAAGAGAAGAAAGAATGGGAAATGTGTGAAGAAAATGAGGGTGGGAAAGGTTCTATTTATAGGGTGAAATATAGCTGAACTTGGTGCCACGTGTCACAATCTAGTGGCAAAACTTGGGGAGAAAGCAATGGTCAGGATTGTGTCACGTCACCTATTTTCGCACATCACACTTCCGACTTCTAAAGTCTGTAACTTTCACATACAAGCTCTGTTTTTGACATTCTTTATATCCACACGTATGTAAAAATAAGATTTACAACTTTCATTTTGACTCCGTCGGCTAATTCTCGACCAATCTTAAATTTAACAGTACGAGGAGACTAGACTATTAAATGACCGCGAAAAATTCGTAACTCCTTCATACAGACTCTGTTTTGGTCTGTTATTTTACCGTTGAGTTCCTATTAATGAGATATTCAACTTTCATTTAGGTTGCGTAGGCCAAAAACCGCTCGAACTAAAATTCGAGTTTCGGGTTGTGCACTGCTATGCCAAATCTTAGAAAAATCATAACTTCCTCATACGAAGTCAGATTTCGGCGTTGTTTTTTTGTATGTTCTTGATTTAACGTATAATACAACTTTGTTACAACTTTTTTTAGATCAATAAGGCTAAAAATTCCTCCATCTTAAATTCACTATTTATGTCTCCCGGTGTCGTGCTGGTTTTGCCTTAAAACTTCGATGGGCCATAACTTCTTTGTTATAACTCGGATTTCGACGTTCTTTATATGTACGGAACCCTTGTAACATATACCAGAACTTGGTTAAGATTAATCCTTATAAATAATCTTCCATTAAAAACTCATTTTGACGCTCATTGTGTCTAAATTGACTAGCCCGGATCTCCGGGCGTTACATGTGGCCTCCCTTACCACCTTGTTAGCCAAATAAAACCCTAGTTCGACCTTTCATCTTCGTGAGTGAGAGAAAGAGCTTTTGTGAGAAATTTTGGTGTGTTTGTGAAGGATTTTAGAGATTGAAGAAGAAGGAGCAAGGAGAGAAGCAGTGGATCTCGCATCTACACTATATTGGCCAGCATCTTGAGGTATAAAGTCATTACCTTGAGCTCTAGTTGCTTAGACCCCTTTTTTTGGAAGTAAACGATCATTTTTGGTGCAAAATGGGTTCATACTCGGATTTGGCCTTATCAAAAGGATAAGGTTCCATATCTGGACCTCTCTAGGTCCCCAATGCCATAAAGTTACATACTTTATCCAGCTTAGGCCCTTCCCATGCACTAAAAACTTGTAGGAAGCTTAGTTTTGATGTTATGACCTTAGAGGACCTTGCATGCATGTAAAATTTGCAAATTTACGTGATATCTGCATTAGGGGAGGTTGGATCTAAAGTTTGGGACCTTAGATTCCACTAAAAAGGGCTGAGCATAAAAGTGGCTGAAGGAACTCGTCGAGTCCCTTAGTTGACTCGACGAGTCGGGGTCTTAGTTTCTGACTGAGTGTAGTGAAGGATTAGGGTTTTGTTCTAAATGGACTTTAGGTTTTCTGGACATTTGATAAACTCGACAAGTCACTAAGGTGACTCGGCGAGTTGGCTCGGGATTCAGTGGAATGATCTCGGGAGGAACTCGACGTGTTGTTGAATGCACTCGGCGAGTTGAGGTCAACATGGATTGTTGACCTTGACTTTGACAAGGGTGGACAGGGTTGACTTTGACGGTATTTATTGGGATTGTGACAAGTTAATCACATGTTGGTTATAGGTAGTTGAGGCGGAGCAATGCGTGGGAAATATCTGATCTTAGCTTATCAGTTCCACATTAGAAAGGTGAGTCTCCTCACCATACCAATGGATCAAAGGAACCACGACCGACCCATTTTATGATATGTGGTATTGTAGCTGAAGTTATATTATGAGACATGATAGTTGATCGTGTGCTAGGATTGTATGCTAGTTTTATATGTGGTATGCTTGTATGGAAGACCATGGGAGAGCCCATGGTACCTGGATGTAAGACCATGTGGAGTGCCCATAGCAACATGATGTAAGACCATGTGAAGATCCCATTACTTTCCTATTAAAGACCAAAGGAGAGCCCATGACACTTAGGTGTAAGACCATATGGGGAGTCCATGACATCCTGGAGTAAGACCTTGGGGATAACCCACGACATCCTTATATGTTATGTGCATGGCTTATGTGATATATGTAGCTTTGTGGCTAATATGATATGTGATTAGGTGGACTGTGTGTGTGGGGTATGCTCTGGGGAACTCACTAAGCATTAATTTACAGTTTGTTGATTTGTTTCAGGTACTTTGGAGCCTAAAGGCAATGACAAGACTTGATGGCGCAACGTGCACTCTCCGACATTTGTTTTGATGGGAAATTCTGATGTTTTAAATAAATGATAATGTTATGAATTTTGGAAACAATGGTTAGTGTTACTCCACATTTTATAGAAATGTTTGACTAATTAAACATGAAGAAAATTTATTTAAAAAATTGGGTCATTAAAAATAATGTGGACACGTAACCATTTCCAAATAATAATAGTAGTGTGGTAGTGAATATATAGTCGAGATGGCGTGACGTGGATGGGTCAATACTTTTCTAGTGGGGATATAATAACGATACATTTTAACCAAAAAGAATATTTGGTTGTTGAGTTTGGAATTGAATTATTATTATTTATTTTTTTTGGAACGCATAAAAATATTATTAAAAAAACAAAAACCAGCAAGAAGTTATAAAAGTTAGGTGAAGTTTGGAATTGAATTATTGATTTATTAGATTTTTAAAAAGTCAATAAATTTACAAAATTAATTGAGAAGCTGATAATCATTTTTAAAAATACTAGCTTACCAACCCTTTAAAAAGCCATTTTTCATAATTTATTAAAAGAGCTTATGAGTTAACAAGATGAAAGGAGTATAATGCCCTCGTTAAAACCTAACATTTTAGTTTATAACTTAACTAGGTGTGAGATCCATGTATTACATGAGTTTAATTAAAAAAAACAAAATATAAAATTTTAACAATTTAAAAAGTTTGAATTTATAAGAAAAATGAAAAAAATTTGAATTATTAAAATTAATGAGACTTTAATGTATTAAATACATTACATATATAAACTTTTTCTAATAAATACTTTACATATATATTACCTTACACATTAAATGTGGAATTTTAATTTAATAAAATTAAAAATACAATAAAATGATAAGTGAAAAATAGAAATTTCAAAAATTCTAGAAAATAAATATGTTCAAATGAATGAGAAGAAAACATATGGCAAAAAAACCTTTATTTATTATAGGAGATATTTTTATATAAAATATTACATGTAAAAATATTAAATAGTTCTAAACATGTAATATTTTTTTGATCATTTTACATTCATAAACTAATCTAAACATTTTTTTTTAGAGAAAATAATTATCCACTTATATTTTTTTTGTAACCATATAAGCTAATCGACACATTTTTTTAATAACTTATGTTTATCATGACACATGCAAATAAACAATTTTATCAAAAAAAAAAAAAATTATTAAGTTAGATAAGAATCCCAAACATCCCCTAAATCTACAATGAAGTCTTTGTTTCTGTGTGTTTTTTTTTATTAAATGAAAACCATTTAAAAAAACACCAAAATGTAACCAGAGAGATTATAAGTTAAAAATCATTTTTTTTTAATGTGTCATAATGACACGTATAAAAAATATTATTTTTGAAAAATATTACTATAATTAAATGTAAAATATATTAATTATGGAGATCCCTAAGTAAAAAAAACAAAGTAAAAGGTTAATATTCTAGCATGACAACTCCTATTAGATTGACTACCAACTAGATAAACTGTTGGGGTGAATATTGTAGTGACATCTCATACGATAGCGAACTCATCTTATTCGTGATCAACTAATGTGTTGTATGTTTTTTTTTCAGTGTTGTAAAAATCCCGATTAATCCCTAGGCGTTGTCCGACCGATTAGAGGACGTCTAGCGATTAATCTCTGCATAAAAAATGATTTAAATAGTAGAAAACGATGAAATTTTAACATTTTGAAAAAATTATATCTCAATAGAAACCATTTGAGGAATCATTAATGTTTTATTAATCATATTAACCTATTTTATTCAGATATTAATGGTATTTACGAATTTTGTTATAATATCAGTCATATTTAATTTTTGAAAATTTAACAAGTTAGCAATTAATGATCCCCGATTTATCCCCGATTAGTCGATTAATCCCTTAAACCCAGTCCACCAACTAACTAACGTCGAACGTTTTTTACAACCTTGATTTTTTTACCAAAGTTTCTTTAAAGTTCTTGCTCCTTCGGTATTAGCCTAAGGTAACTATAATGCTCATAACTATCAGTGTATGTTAGTGTGAACAAATTGTTTTGTTTTTTTATCCTAGGTGTCATTTTATGATTGGTTGTTAGCTACATGATCAATTTTGTACTTTGTGTATGTAGTGGTGTTTCGAGAGTTTGCGAGTATGGTTTTATGAGGTCGTGTTACATTACAAAACACTTGAGTCTGATTAATCAAAGAGCTTATTGGTATTTTGTTTCATCGTTCACACTTATTTTTAAATTATGAAGTTCATAACAATGTTTTGGCTACAATTAGTCGTTGGTTTGTCAGATTTTGTTAATGTTCAAGAAGTAGTGACTTTGGTGGATTCATTACGGGTCAAAAAGACAATGAAATTGGTTGTGGAAGCGATTGCGTATTCTAAATAGGTGGACGATTTGGGATCACATGAATGACATAGATTTGTTGGGAACATGAGTCTAAGAAAATATGATACTTGAGTTTATAGTTGATTCTTCTTTTAAATATTTTGTGTATAGAAATCGCAAAGTTGCTACTTGATAACGTATCTCACTAGGAATACGTCAAACATAAATGAACTGTTAGTTTGATAGGCGGTTTGGGCAAAGGACAGCGTATGCATAACTCTGCGTCCTCACCCTCGCCGTCGCGATACTGCGTTCGTTCCTTTGTGCCCAAAGCGCCAAGGTTAGCGTCAACACAAAACAGTACCGACTCCCCCCCCCCCCCCCCCCCCCCCCCGCGAGCGACTAGTGTAGCGTTCAGGACGCCGCTCCTTAAAAACCTGCACCAGTAGCAAAAAACCACTTGCGGAGCATGATCTACCAATCAAAGGACATTTGTCCCTGCCAAACCTGAAAATGTAAAAGATGTTGTTAGGGATTTCTACCCCCTAATCATAACTATAAAAAGGTTTCCTCTCCACCAAGAGAAGGGATCGAAAACATACTACCCTTAAACTCTTACCTAATTCTTTGTCACCTTCCAAGAGATCAACCGACTTTATCATCGAAGCCTTATTCCGGGACTGCTTCTTGGACGACGACTGAAAATCTTGTTTTATTTGTTGTGATTCTCAGGTCTTCCATTTGCATCCCTCAAGAGAAGGATTTAAGCCGAAGAAATATCACAATAATTGGATCCATCCGGACATACACCGAGTACGAGACAACTCGCTTCACATCAGGCGCCAAAAATAACGGATAAAGGACCTACACGGCAGGAAAGTGATGACGCTAGCCTAGTTAGACCAATGCATTCCCTCGACGGAAGCGTTTTGTCGACGCTAGAAGGTCAGCCACCAGTCGGCCTCACAGCGAAGTTCATCGCTAGTCTATGGTGACCGCCACCCGTTACAACGGAGCATCCGGCCATGACTACCACCACAACACCTCAAATAGCGCCGACCGCCCAGCCACAACAAACAGAAAATCGACCACATCCATCGGCACGGCATGTAGGGACCAGCGCCTAGTACCCTGGCACCATTCTATCAGCCGCACCACCTGAAGGTCATCAGTCCTCCCTGATGGCCGTCATGTCGCATATCCTGCAATTTGCATAGCAACCACCATTCAACTTGTATTCTTACTACTACCAAGGCGTGTACCCTCAAACGCAGCCATAAACCCACAACATTCGAGGCATACCAACACAGGGAATGAACTAACACACTACAGTGCCAACGAAGTCGAGTTTGCAGCCGAATCAGCCGACACTCACATACTCTACACAAGCACAGTATATACCTTAGGTGATCATGTACAACCACGATACCATTACGAGTATGGCCAAGGGTAAAACAACCCATACCACGTACAACAGGTGATGGTCAACGGAACACCCAACTACCCACACATGAACAACCTCGTAACAAGTATTGGCTTGAAATTCTGCCAAGAGCTATTGGAGTATGAAATACCACATTTCTCCATGATCCCAAACATCACAAAGTATGACGGCACAACAGATCTCGACGAACACATTGACACCTATGGGTGAACGATGACCTCCCTTCGGATGGACAAGAGATTCACCTACACCTACTTCCCGGTCACACTATCAAGAAACACTAGCAAATGGTTCAAGGCGCTACGCCCGGGAAGTATCTTTAGCTTTGAAAAACCGAGGTATCTTTTCCTCCACAAATTCACGCAGTTAGGAAAAGTCAAAGGAGATGGTAACTCAATCAGGCACGCAAACAAAAAGAGGGAGAATCCATCCGAGCATACGATGACCGGTTTACCCTCGCAACCCTAAGCGTCCCTGGTCACGAGGAATTCCTAGTTACGGGCGCCTTCGCTTAAGGGCTACTCCTAGTCCCCTATCAAGGAAAATGCAAGGAACAGTGCCAAAATCTAGGGACAAGCTCAAATATAGGGTCGAAAAATACTTCAGACAAATTGAGGGAGAAGAACGCAAACAAGCCAATCTATTTGCTGTAGCGAATGCCTACCTCAAACAAGAATCACCCGGCTCCCACTACCGCCATAGCCACAAGGAGCGCAACCATGGAAACTGTGACAAACACAAAAGACATTCGAGACACTCATCTCGGAGATTCCGCCCATTCATCACAGACGAGCCTAGGAGCCATAAGATGGAAGTACACATGGTAGAAAAAAACCCTCAACGGACGAAAAAAAAAGAAAAGCAAATCTTGTGAATACCATAAGAGCAAAACTCACGAAACTGGAGAGTGTGTGATCCTCAAAAAAGAAGTAGAAGACAAGCAACTGAGTGGAGACCTAACAGAAATTTCAAAGACTCTACGATCAAAGTTCGAAGTCAGGCAGAAAGATGGGAGAACTTGGAAGGAAGCGTAACGGAAATTCTAAAAACAAAAAACTAATAAAACCTATCCTAATAACTAAATTACTTAAGAAATAACTTTGTGCAAGAAAAATCTCACACAAAGGTTCGATAAAACTAGATATTAGTATTAAATTTTGAACCGTTCCCCAGCAACGACGCCAAAACTTGATGTGTGTGAACTCAACTAGTTTTAATCCTACTTTTTAAATATAAATTTAACACACAAAAGGTAATGTACCTGTCAATTGGTGGTAAAATTAGGCAAGCAGGGTATCGAACACAGGAAACGGTGAATTAAACTAACTACTAGAATTATCTAAAAAGCAAATAATAAAAGGAAGGGTTTTCTCTAGTTTTGCAAGACTAGAAACTTAACTAAGACTTAACTAATCAACTAATAGCTGAAAACACGTAAAATCCAACTAAATTCAATGATCAAAAGGGTTTATGTTTAGGTTCGATTAATTTACTCCTATGGTTAATTTTTATGGTAATGTAATGGATTAATTGTTATTGGTTACCGACTATGGTGATTAGATTCACATTCGTTATTACTTACCCTTAGAAAATAAATTAATTTAAGCAGTGATCAAGTGATTAAACTAATAAATTCCCTAGTTTAATTATTCGGGTTAAATAAGACATGTAATTAGCTAATTAAATTGGTGATTCAGTTAAACTCTTGTTGATGGTGTATCATACAAGCTCACACATTAATTTACCCATTCTCTAGTTAATCCTAGTTTCATATTCGTTACTCCTAGGCATATAGCAATGTGTTCACATAAATTATATGAGATAAGCAATTAAGAGATGTTCATGCAGCTTAATTACTTAGCAATTAATAGAAAATAGTTATGGTTGATGCATAAGGGTCTTTAACAAGCTTAATTTAACAAAATTCACCACATAACAATTAATCAAAAGAGTAAATTAATCCATAGGAGCAAACTTGTCTACCCTAAACAGAAACTAACGAAATTAGTTCATAATTACAGTATATGAAAACCTAAAAACGAATTTAAACAAACCTAACATAGTTCTATTCAAAGGTAAAGTGGAAAATTAAACCCAAGTTGCCTTAATCTTCTTAAAATGAAGGATTAGGGTTCTTCAACGTTTTCCATGGTTCCAAAGACCTCCTTCATCACCAAGTAATTCCACCAAAGTTCCAGAAAGAGCCTAAATTTGGGTTTGTTGATTTTATTTATAGATTTCTCAAAACAGGCGCTACTCGTCGAGTAGCCAACCGACTCGTCGAGTCCCCTTTAAGAATCCGTGTACGGCAAGGACTTTACGTATTGCTACGCGAACCTTCACGTGTGCTCGTCGGGTAGACGTCCCTACTCACCGAGTAGCATCAGAATTTAGCATTTTTCTTCTCTCTTCCGTTCCCGAGCTTTCGATCGTACCTCCTGCTTCCTTTTGCTTCCGAGCTTCTTTTTTAGACTGAAAATATAATTTGAACAATATTAAGTATCTTTTTTCCATAATATGTAAATAATTAGCTAACAAATAATTAAAATCTATACTAAATGTATAGCTAATTATGCACATATAAGAAGTGAACAAACAACCAATCAAAAAGGAGAAAATCTTTGCAATTGTAGGGCCCGAGAATAGAGTCGGGCATCGGTTGCCAGTTAATGGTGTCGACGGCTCACCCGACGATACCCTTAACATAAGTTTCTCACCAAAAGACCCGCGAGCCTCTGACTGGGACCCTACAAACCCAACCATAACCCCATGCTCATCCAACAACATCGGATATGGCGAGCCCTAGTCGATGGAGGTAGCAGCGCCGATTTCCTCTATGAGCATTGTTTCGAACGACTCTCGCCATCCTGGAAGAGAAGCCTAAATCCCTGAACCGGAGCCCTGCTCGTGGACTTCGCAGGACACAAGCTATGGGCTCTTGGGACCATAAACCTCCCGCTGACACTACTCAACCACGAAGGAAAGGAAAGGGTAACAAGTATAATCGAGTTCTCGGTAGGTAAACACAAGTTAGAAGATGATATGATCCTAGGGCAGCCTGCCCACTTCCAGATACAAGCCATCCCATCAACAATATATGGTATAGTAAAGTTCAGAACAACCAATTGCTCGGAAACAGTACCATCCCTAAAATCACGGGCAAAACCACTTTGGGTGATCATCGCTTGGGCTACCACGAACCCAAGAAAGCAATGCACAACAATTGCCACCACCTACACTGTTAAGCGAAAAAAAAAACAAATACTCATGCAGAAGGCAGGAGGAAAGGACACCAACCTCAAACGAACAACCCGGGAGGAGAAGGGCGCGATAGCAATGGTGTCACCACTCATAAAACATCGAGGATTGCAAGCACAAATGCCAAGCGAGGCTAGGTATCATTGAGCATACCCACACGTCTTCGTGGAGCAAGGGCACAAAGCATGAAGAAGAAGGAAACGAGGGAACATACGCGCAAAGCCACGGAGCTCGACTGGAAACACAACCAAGGAACTGCCAGTATCGGAGCAGTGAGGGTAGGCAACTTTCCTAAAAAATAATGCATGAACATGAGACTTAGTACAATTGTAAGAATCCACGACTGGCAGAGGCTCCCCCCAGGACAACATCTAGTCAACAACCTTACAAAAAGCAGAGCCAGTAACGAAAGAGTCACGCAGAAGGAGGTAAACCCACCCAAAGGTGATAACCAGGCAACCAAAGCTAGAGAATGGAGAAAATTGAAAATCGTTTTCTGAAAGACGACCATCCCAGAAACAGCCAATCATGTCCCACACACAAAAACGAACGTTGGAGAGCTCGCAGGCACGAGCCGTCAAAAGACACACACCATGAAATACCAAGAAGAAGAACTTGTCTCGATGATCAGGGAACCCCAGAGCCTAAGTCAGTAGTTTTATCTTGGGGGAATCAAGTTAAGGGTCCAAGTGATCAAACTCTTAACGGTTAATCACGCCCCAACTAGTCAATTCAAGAACTAAACTTGGAATATAAAAAACTATGGGACTCCCGATACTTATCTAACATTAAAGATTTCTCCAAGACACCAAAGAATATGCAATGAAAATATAATTTGCAACAAACAAGTATCGACATCTTTTGTACAAATGGAAAATAAATATGGACTGATCATCTGTGCCACCCAACACAAAACCAGTGATAAAAACACAATCGTAGGCCTTAAAGGCTCATCACTTCTCCCAAACAAACATGTCAATGAGACTAGGAGAGCTACAACTCCTAATCACGACAAGTAAGAGTCCCTAAAGGATCATAACCTTTCCCTCGAAATGCATAATACCTGAGCTCCTAGACGTCAAGGTGACGACCTCGATCTTCCTCGGATAACTAGAGTTGGAGTATAACTCCCCTTTGACATGAGGCTTAAAGCTAAGCCCCAAAGCGAAGGCTTTAAACTAGAAAGGACACCCTAACGAAACGAACCAACTAGAGTTAGCACCTAAAGACTAGTCAAAGCCTCGACTCACAAAGACTGACCTAAGGGCGAGCGCCGAGTTCGTAAAAACAGACGCTCTGGACCCTCAAAACTTCTCAAGCAAACAACAACTATGACCGAGACCCCCAACGGCCAACACTTACCTCTGGGGAAAACCCAAACTAAATATGGACAACACAAACCATCCAATAGAAAAAAAGAGGGAGTAACATGATAAACTAAAAAAGCAAACTTAGTACATATAAAACAAAGGGAGAAAATTATCTAACCCAGAAAACCCCCCGAAATTTAGAAAAGACGATGCATGGCCAAGGAAGAAAATCAAACATTATTTTAAACATTGTTCAACAAATACAATCACAAACATCAAACAACAAAAATGCTCCGCAGTCAGAAACACGACTGGTGAGCAGAGGCAGAACCTTCGACAGTACCCTCCCCAGTCAGAAGCAGGACTGGTGAGTTTCAAACACATTCGCCTAATTCAACACCAAAAACGCTCCCACCTAAGGCAACAGTTCCCACTGACTGCTCTTTAGGTTCACTGGGTAGTTTATTCGCCCCTTCACTCATCCCATCCAACTGTTTCAGAGTGCCATCATCGGGAATGTCAACCACTACAATGGCCTCCCCTAAAAGGAAGTCCACGTTTCGCCTTTTGAGAAGGCGTCAACCTGAAGATATGACCTCAAAAAACTCTGTACGCGGCAAATCCATCCATGAAACCCGTTGTTTAGAAGCTGCATGGGTGCTATGTCGAGTAAGTCCGG
Source organism: Lactuca saligna (assembly GCF_052625555.1). Lineage (NCBI taxonomy): Eukaryota > Viridiplantae > Streptophyta > Magnoliopsida > Asterales > Asteraceae > Lactuca > Lactuca saligna. The sequence continues at coordinate 25,597,336 of NC_136422.1, forward strand.
TCGACGCCTCCTCCTCTTCCGTATCATAAGGAAAAGGGTCCTTACGAGAAACACCAATGACAGGCGTGTCAATCAACACCTGACCAATGAGAGGATTAGACCCAAGCTGAGAAGCAACAAGAGGGTTGACAAGAGCCAACGCACAGTCGAGGCTGACCGGTGGAGGGAGTGTCTCAACCAAGGGCATTTCCTGGTGTTGGCAGGTGACTTGAAAGCAGTCCCTTAGCACCATCTCAAAGGGAAGGATCCTCTTGTGACTTGAAAAATGAGAAACAAACCAACATAGTCCGCAAAACACACAAGAAAACACCAAACCTACATAAGGGGAGGGGGGAGAGGTACTTACTATCTTTCTAAGCATAGAACTGAGGTATCATCCCCCAAGCCCTCCAAGCAGCCACCTTGTCCTCCACCAAAACCTTGAACTTAGAGAAAAGCGCTCCACAGACCCATCCAAAGTAAGCACCTTGTCCTCCAAAGATGTTTTCTCCCCTGATAAAAGATCATAGTGCTCCTCGAACGACCACTTCTCCCCCTCTAACTCCAACAACCTTGCTTTCTGTTCATCTCGCTCGGCTTTAATCAAAGCAAGCTCACTTGAGCTAGAATCACTCGGACGAAGGCGAGAGGTAGTCGCCATGTACAAACCAAGTTGTGCAACTGCATACAAAAGGTTGTTCGAAAAATGTAAGTTAGAGAGAAGCTCCAAAGCATCGATGGTAGCAGGGGGAAAACATGGGAACCTGAATCGTACGTCGTCGCGTGCTAGGAAAGATGAGATTCACGGGTCATTCTCCATCCTGGCACATATATGGCGGTGCTACCAGAGGAGCAGAGGCAGAACCTTTGATAGTACCTGAAAGACCCCAACTTTCGTATTTATGAAAGACCCAAACTTTCATACTATTTCAAAATTTTTTCTTAAGTTACTTCCTCAAAACATGCTACATGCATTTTTTAAAACAATATTTTATATTGATAAAGTGATTACAAAGGATTGGATACAAACCGACTAAGTTTTGTTACAATTTCATGACTACCCAGGAATCTACTATTCATATACATACATTGACTTTAAAAATACAGAGAAATATTATTAACTATTCTAAATCTTTCAGCAGTATAAAGCTATATTGGAATACTCATCACCTGCAATTGTTAAATATTGAGAGGAATAAGCGATAACACTTAGTGAATTCAATAGATAGATACAACATAATCTTATGCCTTACATATACCAATATGATAGAAGCAGAAGGGAACAAGAACACATATGTGAAATCAGGTGACAAGCGTTCATATCAATCAAAGACTTTATTTTAAGATATACTATTCAATGAGACATAACGATTTCAATACATGATATGCATCAATAAAGCTTTGGCCCAATTGGCACAGAAGACACACAATTTTTTATTAACATTTAGGTAGATTTCAGGCTTATAGCGCTGTATAGCCATTTGCCAATACCATAGAATAGAGTTCATTCTCTTACGGAGTCATGCTCTACATGGTCAGAGGCTACATACCATTCCTATCAAACCTTATGCCAATGTCATGGAATAGAAGTCATTCTCTTACGGAGACATGCTCTACATGGCCAGAGGCTACGTACCAGTACCAATGTGAATCTAAGTCCTTTCACTGATCACATGGTCAAAGGTATTATAATTGCTATAAACATAGCGAATAAAATAACACGGGAGAATAACTCAGAATAATAACACTGAGAAGCACATAGCACATATAACACATAACATACAATTTTTCCTATATATTGAACTCACCTTAAGTTAACCGGGGGTTAAAATAGTAATTTGGACAGCATTTCGGCTTTAAATATGTCTTTCAATGTTGAAAACCGGGAGCTTAATTGAAAACCGGGCTCTGCGAAGGTAGGGCTTCAAAACCGAAAAGATAAAATTTTTGGGCTTCTCGGGGGTCTCGGGACGTGTTTCGAGTGCAAAAATTGATATCGGGGCTTCGGGAAAAGTCAAAATAGTGAAAATATGGAAAAAGGGGCCAAAAATGGCAATTTTTAAAAATTACCCGGGAGATCTCGCAGCCCTCCGTTTTATAGGGACGAGATGCGAGGCTGGATCAGAAGGCGCGTCAGCAGCAACAGCTAGGTGGCAGTGAGAGAGGAAGACACGTGGCGGTAGCAGGAGCGAAGGCACCAGGTGGCTCGGACGCGAGATGGCACGCGTCGGATGCGAGAGCTCGCCACCGAGACCATACGCGTCACAAGGCGATTGGACCGAAGCTCGGATCCAGGAAGAATGCGACACGCATCGGATGACTCATCGACGTCGGACAGGGGCGATTCGCGAGACGAGGCCACGTCTCCGGTGACGCACCTGCTTCGTGCGAGGTGACGTGGCCGGTTACTATTCATGCGAGATTTCTCGTGTTTTGAGCCCCGAACTTCTAAAATACATAACTTTCACATACGAGCTCCGTTTTCTACATTCTTTATATGCACGCGTAGCTACAATTACGCTCTACAACTTTCGTTTAGACTTTGTCGGCTAATTTTGACCTTAATTTTAATATTATTATTTTTAACAGACCGGGACATTAAAATCCGTTAAAAATTCATAACTTCTTCATCCAACATCCGTTTTCGTCAGACTTTTTACCATTGTACTACATATGACGAGACCTTCAATTATCCTTTAGGATGTATCGGTAAAATATCGCTCGATCTAAAACTCAAGTTTTTAGCTGTCCACTGCTAAGTTGAAACTTCGAAAAATCATAACTTCCTCATACAAAGTCAGATTTTGACGTTCTTTTTATCGAATTTCTCGGTTTAACAAATACTACAAATTTCCTTTAGATTCTAAGGCTAAAAAGTAGTTTATCAAAAACTCACTTTTTATGTCATTCGGCACCGTGCCGGTTTTGTCGCGGATCTTCGGTTGGTCATAACTTCTTCGTTATAACTCGGATTTCGACGAGGTTTTCGCCTAGAAGTTTCTAACGAGATGATTTACAACATCAAATAATAAAATTTTATTTATTTCAAATTTTATATTTTCATTAAATTGCACTATTTGGCTATTAATTGGAATCTCATAAGACTTCCAATATTTTATGAGTGATTTTAAACATACTTTTACTTCATTTCTAGTAAAAACTAGCTGTTAGAACTCAACACTCAATTTTATTCACTTTTAATAATAACAATACACAATTTCAGAACGTGTATGTTACAAATACCTCCTCCTTTTCTGGATTTCGTCCCCGAAATCATAATGATTAAAACAATTAGGGATACTTCACTCTTATTTCATTCTTATTTTTTCCCAATTATAATTTAGGCCTTGATGGTGCTTCCACTTGACAATCACCAACTTCATTTCTTTATTACGTAAACTAGTCGTTCTTTCATTTACAATCTCTTCTACTTATTATCCAGTTTCACCTCGGATAATAAAACCATTTCATCATATATGCTTAACCTTTACACAGATAGTTCACATGAAACATTTCATGAATATCTGTCAAATTTTCAGGCAATTCCAAGCATTATGCTTGCTTACCAACTGTTCTTTCTTCCAAAGTAGTATAACGCCTTTTCATGAAATACTTTCAGTATTACTAAATCATCAACCCGGAATTCTACGGGTCGTCTCCTCTTTTCTGCATAAGGCATTTGTCGATCCTGAGCCGCTTTTATTCTTTCTCGGAAAGTTTGTATCTTGTTACTGATGTCTTGATTCATTTTAGATCCTCTAAAGATTTTCCGTCTTACGTCACGTCAACGTATTTGAGTATGACATTTACGCTCATACAGTACTTTATATGCCTACTGTTTGGATTACTCTCTTCTTTTGACCATTTGTCTGAGGATGATAAGTTGTACTAAGAGCAACTCGAGATCCTAATTCATGCTTCATTCTCACCCAAAAATGAGGAGTGAAATGAGTATCACAGTCGGAAATAATATATAGTGGCGCATGATGACTTGCCACAATTTCATTTAAGTAACTTACACGTAATTCTTCAATGGAGTCGTTTCACGTGTGGCGAGAATATATGTACTCTTCATCAGCCGGTCGATAATTATTCAAAGGTTATCATTCATAGTTTTCTTCTCCTCTTTCAAGGTATTAATTGTATAAGCCGGATAAGTAGAATATCCCTTCGACATAATTTCCGAGTTTTTAAGAAAGAATTTATTACTTTCATCATAGACATAAATAGGATCTTCCCTTTCGATAGGGATACATATCATCTCTTTCTAGATCAAGAGCTTTCCGTGGTTCTTTAACAACTAATCCATGTCGAGAATAATATCAAAGATAGGAATTAGGTTAGCAGGAAGATTATAACTTTCAATTCCTATAACACTAACTCTATAGGCTTTATCAGCAAGTAATGATATATTTCCTATGTTATCTATATGAAATGATTGGACAACTACGTAACAAGTAATTTGAAAAGAATATGAGAATTTATAAGGCACGAAAGAATCTGAGGCATTGAAATAAGATGTGAGTAGATCTAGAGTTTACGAGAAAATTACTAGTCACAACATTCGAGGTTTTTTTTTAACTTACTTCCTTTGTGGTAATCTAAAATGTACAATATTTAGCTTTTAGTTTTCCAAACGATTGTCAAATTCTTCAAACTTCCTAATTACTGACGGTGTTCAAATTTGCACCCGCTCTTCATTCTCTATTAAACATTTGATCTTAATCTTTGAGTTAAAACCCAATTCTCATTGCAGATTCCTGCTCCTTCTTTGTTTATAGACTAAACCCAAGATAAGGTCTTTACTTTTGCTATAATAACAACTCGAATGGTCATATTCTAATGACCTTTGATTTTATCTCGCACAAGACACGTAACGATCCAAACTCTTGTATTAGAATCAGATCGAATAAATCGAGCTGGTAGAATAAAGAAAATGAGAAGAGTTTCATCAACACGTAGATGCTTTGGAACAGAAAGAATAGCACCACGTATCTCTAATTCGTTCTTTTGGACCTACACATCTTTTATCTTTTGGCACCTCCTCCTTTTTAGTTGGAGTACTCTTTGATTGTTGAATGGAAACTTGACTCCCCGTCATTTGACTAGTAAGAGTAGGGCAGAAACATTTCTTGTGTTCAGTAACACCATATAACAAGTCACATCTCTGGCTAATGATTGCTCAACTCTTTAATGACGATCGTTATATTTCTATCGACTACCTCGACCATTTACTTCTTCAGTATTCCTACTGAAGTTTTATCACTATATAAGACATGGTTCTCTGAACCAATCAACTCCTTTCGCGGATTTATACTAATCGGACTCGATTCTTTATGACATTTAAGATTTGAATGATAATTATCTTCTTAGTCATTACCGAAACGAAGGTAACGACACACATGAATAAAATGAAATCATTTACTAGCTTCTTGGTAACCTTGTGACTTTTCCTGATCCAAGTGTGAGTCCTGTGCTTCCAATAGTATAGGCCTCTACTACTATTCACACCTACTCATACTCGTCCCAAGTATTGTCTCGCAGTTCCCAAGTCACCATTCAAAAGTTTTCACAAAGCAACTTATCACACATGAACGTGTTCAAACAAATACGTACAATAGTTTCTCCTAGACTCAACTAGGGTTTTTACGTTTCTATCAAACACATATTGGATTACTTATACTCGCCATCTAGGATTTTTCTCATGCGTATGCTTGATTTAATATATCCTAATACTTTTCCATAGGTCGATAGAAATTTACTTCCATTTCTTCATATTAATTCTTTCTTGAGTAGTGTCTACTTTACAAGACACATTACTCCAAAATTTACTTTAGAAGCGTGGAGATAAATGGTCTTCTACTACCTGCATCATCTTCTAACTCATGCAATCCATCATGCACTTTTGTTCATTTCATTATTCTTCCTTGACATCATTATTCTTGTATCTGAGTAAGTCTAAGTCTATTTCATAAGAGTCTATCCTAAAAAGTCTGCATCTTAGCTGCATCTCATCAAGCTTTACTAGTTTCAACTTGGTTCTCTGTTATTCCTGACTACAACATCTCTTCATACGATACTATCGGTGTATTTCTTCTTTAATTAAGCATTCTACCTTACTTAAACAAGTAAGTTGCTTAACCATTTACCGCTAAATGACTCATTTCACCTTCCCAATCGTGTATGTTAAAGTCGGATTAACACACAGTGGAACTTTATATCACAAAGTCTTGGCCTATTGAGTCTGAAAACTTCATTAGCCTTTCTTTTGATCTTTATTTAACTCTTCCAATCTTGTATCACATCAATTGAGATACTATCGAAGTATTTATCGCCATCTTCGGTTCTTTCGACTTTCTAAACAATCACTGCTTCAATCTGAACAGCGGTAGAACAACTTTGTGGATTTATACCAACACATTTATCTTGCCCAAACGTGTTTCAAACGCACATCTTTCTTTCAAAGATGTTATTATAAATCAGACATACTTTAAATGTATATTACCGCTCTATTGGTAAATATACACTTATTACAATAACAATTCATATTTATTATTTTACGATATCTCGCGATTGTTTATTTATAAACTTATCGATGTCAACCATCATAAGTCTCTTTATCACTTCGAAAAATTCTATTATGAAAATTCTTAAAATCTTCTAAACTATGGTCGGCAACAGACCTTAAGCTTTCTCACATAATAGAATATAAGGCATATCTCTTTATCTATATTCATTTATCATTTAGCACATAATAGAATATAAGGCATATCTCTTGCTTATATTCATTTATCATTTAGCACATAATAGAATATAAGGCATATCTCCTCTTTATATTCATTTATCATTTAGCACATAATAGAATATAAAGCACATCTTCTTTTTATATTCATTTATCATTTAGCACATAATAAAATATAAGGCATATCTCCTAATAATATTCTAGTGCTTGCCTCCATTAGGTATTCAACCTAAAATATATCGTATCATCTTTACTTAATAATTCTTGTTTAAGTTTAGAAATTCTTAAAATTTCTAGTTCACTTAAACTAATTTTCTTAAAATTCTGAAGTAACTTAATATCTTATAATACTAGGGTTTATCACTACCCAATCCCCCACTTAAATATTTCCTATGGTTTGTATCCATATACTTATTATGAATCAGCTCATATATTGAGCTTCCAACAGTTTAAGTCTAAATATCAATCCATGATATTTAGTTCACTTAAACCATTGCTCTGATACCATGATTGAAAGACCCCAACTTTCCTATTTATGAAAGACCCAAACTTTCATACTATTTCAAATTTTTTTCTTAAGTTACTTCCTCAAAACATGCTACATGCATATTTATAAAACAATATTTTATATTGATAAAGTGATTACAAAGGATTGGATACAAACCGACTAAGTTTTATTACAATTTCATGACTACCCAGGAATCTACTATTCATATACATACATGGACTTTAAAACTACAGAGAAATATTATTAACTATTCTAAATCTTTCAGCAGTATAAAGCTATATTGGAATACTCATCACCTGCAATTGTTAAATATTGAGAGGAATAAGCGATAACACTTAGTGAATTCAATATATAGATACAATATAATCTTATGCCTTACATATACCAATATGACAGAAGCAGAAGGGAACAAGAACACATATGTGAAATCATGTGACAAGCATTCATATCAATCAAAGACTTTATTTCAAGATATACTTTTCAATGAGACATAACGATTTCAATACTTGATATGCATCAATAAAGCTTTGGCCCAATTGGCACAGAAGACTTACAATTTCTGATTAACATTTAGGTAGATTTCAGGCTTATAGCCCTGTCGAACCATTTGCCAATACCATAGAATAGAGTTCATTCTCTTACGGAGTCATGCTCTACATGGTCAGAGGCTATATACCATTCCTATCAAACTTTATACCAATGCCATAGAATAGAAGTCATTCTCTTATGAAGACATGCTCTACATGGCGCCAGTACCAATGTGAATCTAAGTCCTTTCACTGATCACATGGTCAAAGGTATTATAATTGCTATAAACATAGCGAATAAAATAACACAGGAGAATAACTCAGAATAATAACACTAAGAAGCACATAGCAAATATAACACATAACATACAATTGTTCCTATATATTGATCTCACTTTAAGTTAACTGGGGGTTAAAATAGTAATTTGGACAGCATTTCGGCTTTAAATATGTCTTTCAATGTTGAAAACCGGGAGCTTAATTGAAAATCGGGCTCTGCGAAGGTAGGGCTTCAAAACCGAAAAGATAAAATTTTCGGGCTTCTCGGGGATCTCGGGACGTGTTTCGGGTGCTAAAATTGATATCGGGGCTTCGGGAAAAGTCAAAATAGTGAAAATATGGAAAAAGGGGCCAAAAATGGCAATTTTTAAAAATTACCCGGGAGATCTCGCAGCCCTCCGTTTTATAGGGACGAGATGCGAGGCCGGATCAGAAGGGGCGTCAGCAGCAACAGCTAGGTGGCAGCGAGGGAGGAAGACACGCGGCGGTAGCAGGAGCGAAGGCGCCAGGTGGCTCGGACGCGAGATGGCACGCGTCGGATGCGAGAGCTCGCCACCGAGACCATACGCGTCACAAGGCGATTCGACCGAAGCTCGGATCCAGGAAGAATACGACATGCATCGGATGACTCATCGATGTCGGACAGGGGGAGATTCGCGAGACGAGGCCACGTCTCCGGTGACGCACCTGCTTCGTGCGAGGTGACGTGGCCGGTTACTATTCATGCGAAATTTCTCGTGTTTTGAGCCCCGAACTTCTAAAATACATAACTTTCACATACGAGCTCCGTTTTCTACGTTCTTTATATGAATGGTTAGCTAAATTTACGCTCTACAACTTTTGTTTAGACTTTGTCGGCTAATTTTGTCCTTAATTTTAATATTATTATTTTTAACAGACCGGAACATGAAAATCCGTTAAAAATTCATAACTTCTTCATCCAACATCCGTTTTCGTCAGACTTTTTACCGTTGTACTACATATGATGAGACCTTCGATTCTCGTTTAGGATGTATCGGTAAAATATCGCTCGATCTAAAATTCGAGTTTTTAGCTGTCTACTGCTAAGTTGAAACTTCGAAAAATCATAACTTCCTCATACAAAGTCAGATTTTGACGTTCTTTTTGTCGAATTTCTCGGTTTAACAAATACTACGACTTTCATTTAAATTTCTAAGGCTAAAAAAGTAGTTTATCAAAAACTCACTTTTTACGTCATTCGGCACCGTGCCGGTTTTGTCACGGATCTTCGGTTGGTCATAACTTCTTCGTTATAACTCGGATTTCGACGAGGTTTTTGTTTGATTAGTGTCTAAGTCCATAACTATTTTGGTATGTACTTGACCCGATGGTGCATGGTCCTTTTGGGTTGCCTTCACCAAAGCAACTTGATTGGAGAAATAAATAAGAGAGAGAGAGAGAGGTTATTATGATTTATTAATATGTTATAAGAATAATATATTAAAGGAGAAATCATATTTGCTTAATTAATATTGGTCAATAATTAATTAGGAATTAATTTTGTGATCAAGTGTAATTAATTAAACTAGAGGGGCTGAATTGTAATTATGTGATAGTTACAAAATATGGTAATGGTTATCCTAAATATGGGTTGAACGAATTCAAGGAGATAAGGATCCTTGAAATCGTCCAAAGGATAAAGGATAAGGGTTTTCAAGGCTTATCTTATGGTTGCTTTGTGGATAAGCAACTAGATAAGGATAATGACTGAAACCCTATCTCTACACCTATATAAAGACCCTAAGGCCTTATAATTTGTGTACTTCTTCCCAAGAAGTCCTAAGGACGAATTCTAACCTCTCTCCTCTCTCTTTATACCTTCTCCATTTGCTCTTGGTGTTTGTAAGCCATTAGAGGAGTGACACTTGTGACTCTAAGCATTCCAAAGTCAAATCAAGGAGATTTGGGATTGTTATTGCTACATAACAATCAAGGTAACATTATAAACTCATTCTTATGTTAATATGATTATTTATATGCTAGAATTAGGGTTTATAGTCTTGGATTCAAAGCATGTACAATAGAGAAACCTAGATCCAAGCATTGGGGTTTGTATGAGCACATATGATGTCTTATGACCGAAAAACCCATCAGTGGTATCAAAGCCATTGGTTTGGTTTCAATTGTATGAATGTGATATCCCCAAAATCTCGGCCATAAAAGACCGATTTTTCATTTATGCTTTTAAAATAGATTCAGAGTAAATCATTTTGATTTGAAAGAGTTGCGGAATTTGTTCCCAAAAACAAAACATGATAAAACAATGTTTACCAAAGCATTTCATAAAAGAAATGTATTTTTCATTATATAATCAAAACTCAGGGTGTCATATTCCGATATAGACCAACAAGCATAAACGATAACATTACAAGTCATTCAACAAATATTTACATATACATACTTGTAAACAAAACAACTTGATGGTTCATCCATCTTACGCCCTTGCGCCACTTCCTGTAATACAAATAAAACTGAGTGGGTCAGGCTTGGGAGCCTGGTGAGCATATAGGATTTTCAACCCACAATAAATAATTAAATTTATTATTATCAACCAACAATAACCCAGTTACCCATTCTCGTTATTCTCACTTTATGTCCCTAAAATAACTAACACAAGGGACCTAATCTAAGAATATTTTCATCGGGGTGACAACACATGCTGCGGGGTTTCCTCAGCAATATAAGTCAAATAAGGCAACCATGAGGGGGATGGAATACAGCGAATGAACACCCAAGTTCATTAACACCTACAGGTTATGAGCCTGCTAGCGTTCCACTGGACTATCTAGAAAAGTCTGTGGTCGTCATCTAAATTCCGCAAGATGACTGGATCAAACAACAACGAGGCCTCTCATCTGTTTATTACACACCAACTATCTATCCATGTTCTACCCAACATATTAGTAGATAAAAACATACATTTTTATACATATTTTCAAAACCTGTATAGCATGCTTGATCAATACATTTTCCATATAACATATGAGGCACACACACATAACACGTATTTCATATAGAAATAATCATATCTGTAAGATAGAAGAAGGTGAATATACATTCACACACATAACAACATGATATACACATAACACGTATCTCGTATAAAATACTTTATAGTTATACGTTAGGAGAAAGTAACAACGCCTTCGTACGTATAAACGACGATAAACTTAATACACTCAAACCATACTTGTATTATTATTGCATTTATGAAAGGTAGTATACACTCACTTGATCAGAAGATGATCGGACAGCACTACGGCTTGCAGAAGTCGTAATCCTCAGCAGATCTGGAAAATCTCTATGAAAATCGAACTTCTCGCGGGCAGAGCTTCGGCTCGGAAACCGCACTTCTCGGGATCTTTGGGATCTCGGGACTTGCTTCGGGGCTCGGGAATGATACCGGGGCTTCGGGATATTTCTTGCACGAAAAACGATGCAAAAACGCGAGAAAACGGGAAGAAATGAGCAACTAAATCGGCTGCACTCGACTTCCTTTTATAGGGGCTGGATCTTCGATTTACGCGGGGCGTAACGGGGATAAGGCCGGTGACTCCCCCCCCCCCCCCCCCCCCCCCATGGATAATATCAGCGAATTTTTATTTAAATTAAATACCGAATTTATTAAATAAACTTCAAAAATTCATATCTTCCTCATACGAACTCCGTTTTTGATCTTCTTTATATCCACGCGTAGGTGAGACTATGATCTACAACTTTCGTTTAGACTCCGTCGGCTAATTTTGACTTTATTTTTTATTATTTATTTTTAGTTGGCCGGGACAGGAAAACTCCGTTATAAAATCATAACTTCTTCATCCGACGTCCGTTTTCGCCTATCTTTTTATCGTTTTACTAAACTTAATGAGATCTTCAATTCTCATTTAGATTGTTTCGGCTAAAAACCGCTCGGTCTCAAATCGAGCATTCGGGCTGCATACTGCTAAGTCGAAACTTCGAAAAATCATAACTTCCTCATACGAAGTCAGATTTGGGCGTTCTTTTTATGCACGCTCATGGTTTGACGTACTCTACGACTTTCATTTAGATTGCTAAGGCTAAATATCGCTCTAACATAAATTCACTTTTTACATCGCGCTGTGTCGTGCCGGTTTTGTCGCGAAACTTCGATAGGTCATAACTTCCTCGTTATAACTCGGATTTCGGCATTCTTTATATCTTCAGAAACCTTGTTTCAACTACTACAACATTATCTAAAGATATCAAGTTTATTTTACACTTAAATTTTGATGCTTATTTTTATTCTTAATTAATCAAACCACATAATTAAGCAATTAAGCACAAATCACATAATACTCAAATAATACAATCTTATTATTTCAAAACGGGTTACAAAGGTTAACCTAGACTATCACATTGCTAAAAATGGCAAGCCCGGAAACACAGGCGTTACAATTCTCTCCACCTTAGAATGATTCCGTCCCCGGAATCACACATCAACAAACAAATGCGGATAGCGACTCAACATGTCACTCTCCGTCTCCCAGGTGAGATTCGGCCCATTCGTGTGTTTCCATCGGACAAGAACTAACTCGACCATCTTGCGTTGCAACTTCTTAGTCTTTCGGTCAACGATTGCCTCTGGTTCTTCAATCAACCTTTTGTTCTCATCAATTCTCAACTCCGAAAGTGGAATCATGTCGGGAACTTCCCCCGTGAACTTCCGTAAATAACACACATGAAAAGTGTTATGAATTCCATTCAGTTCTTCGGGTAATTCGAGCTTGTAAGCTTGGTTCCCAATCCTCTGAAGAACTTTAAACGGTCCAATAAACCTTGGACTCAACTTTCCCCTTTTTCCAAATCTTATAAGTCCCTTCCACGGCGAGACTTTAAGCAAAACCGAATCCCCAACCTCAAAAGTTATCGGTCTTCGCTTTTTGTCAGCATAGCTCTTTTGACGATCCTGAGCCGCTAACATTCTTTCCCTAATTACTTTCAATTTTTCAGCAGTTTGATGAACCATCTCCGGTCCCATAAACTGCTTTTCCCCAGCCTCAAGCCAACAAGACGGCGTACGACACTTTTGTCCATACAAAGCTTGGTAAGGTGCCATCTTAATGCTCGAGTGAAAACTATTGTTATAGGAAAATTCTACCAAAGGTAAATGTTCATCCCAATTACCTAGGAACTCCAAGGTACATGCTCTCAGCATATCTTCAAGTGTTTGTATCGTTCTTTCACTCTGACCATCAGTCTGCGGATGGTAAGTTGTATTTAAACATAACTTGGTACCCATTTCCTCTTGTAGACTTTTCCAAAACCTTGAGGTGAAACGACTATCACGATCCGACACAATTGTTAGCGGAACACCGTGAAATCTCACAATTTCCTTCACATAAGAATTCGCAAGCTTTTCCATAGACCATTTCTCCCTGGCGGCTATGAAATTCGCACTCTTAGTGAATCGATCAACGACCACCCAAATCATGTCGTGACCATTCTTTGTTCTGGGCAGTTTAGTGACAAAATCCATAGCAATGTCTTCCCACTTACCCATAGGCATAGGTAAAGGCTCTAAACTTCCATACGGTTTTTGATGTTGTGTCTTGACTCTCGCACAAGTCACACACTCGGCCACATACTTTGCAACATCAAGCTTCATCGTCGGCCACCAGTAGTAGGGTTTCAGGTCCCTATACATTTTAGTGCTACCAGGATGAATCGAATACATGGTCTTGTGAGCTTCTTCCATCAGAAGATCTCTAATTCCTCCTGACTTAGGTACCCAAATCCGATCTTGGAACACCTTCAGTCCATGACTATTTACACCGAACACCAATGTTTTGCCCAAACGTTCCTCCTTTCGGTCATTCTTTTCAGAAGCTTCCTCTTGAGCTTTCTTTATACTTTCCACAATGGTCGAGACAACTTCAATTCTCAACGCTCTTGGCCTTTTCCTTTCAAGATTGACTTTCCGACTGAGAGCATCAGCAACAACATTAGCTTTACCGGGATGGTAAAGTATCTCACAGTCGTAGTCCTTGAGTAACTCTAGCCAGCGTCGTTGCCTCACATTCAATTCCTTCTGATTGAAGAGATATTGGAGACTCTAATGATCAGTGAAAAGTTTGCACTTCGTGCCATAGAGGTAATGCCTCCATATTTTCAGAGCAAAAACTACCGCTGCCAACTCCAAATCATGAGTCGGTTAATTCTTTTCACGCCCTTTCAGCTGTCGAGACGCATATGCTATCACCTTTTCTCTTTGGGTCAAAACACAACCCAATCCAACCCCAGACGCATCGCTATAAACAGCAAAGTCTTCAACTCCATCGAGTAGAGAAAGTATCGGTGTCTCGCATAGCTTCTTCTTTAACTTCTCGAATGCTTCTTTATGCTTATCACTCCAAGCATAAGTAGCTCCTTTGTGGGTCAAAGCTGTCAACGGACTAGCGATCGAAGAAAAGCCTTGGATAAACCTTCAGTAATATCCGGCTAATTCTAAAAAGCTTCGGATCTCCGTGGGACTTTTCGGTTGTTCCCACTTCATTACAGCTTCAATCTTTGCTGGATCAACCATTATCCCTTCTTGGTTGACCACGTGACCCAAGAATTGGACTTCACGAATCCAAAAATCACATTTGGAGAACTTAGCATACAACTTCTCCTTCTTTAAGACTTCTAACACTTCTCGCAAGTGTCTGCCATGCTCCTCTTGGCTTTTTGAGTAAATCATAATGTCGTCGATGAACACTATCACAGATTTATCAAGGAACGGATTACAAACCCTATTCATTAAATCCATGAATGCTGTCGGAGCATTGGTTAGTCCAAACGACATAACCAAGAACTCGTAGTGTCCATATCTAGTTCTGAACGCAGTCTTCTCTATATCCTGCTCTCTTACTTTCAGCTAATGATATCCTGACCTTAGATCGATCTTCGAGAAATAGCTTGAACCTTGCAATTGATCAAATAGGTCATCAATCCTTGGCAACGGATATCTATTCTTTATCGTTGCCTTGTTCAGCTCTCTGTAATCAATGCACATTCTCATACTTCCATCTTTCTTCTTCACGAATAACACCGGAGCTCCCCAGGGCGATGAACTAGGTCTAATGAAACCTTTGTCCAACAACTCTTGAAGTTGCATCATCAGCTCCTTCATCTTCGTTGGTGCTAATCGATAAGGTGCTTTTGCTATTGGCGTGGTTCCTGGTAACAAGTCTATTCTGAACTCTACTTGTCTATCAGGTGGTAATCCAGGAAGATCTTCGGGAAATACTTCCGGATAATCACACACCACAGGAATACTCCGCATCACCTTCTTCTCCTTCTTAGCATCAATTACGAATGCTAAATATTATGTACATCCCTTGGTCAAACACCTTCTGGCTTTCATTAGGGAAATGATTCCAGAATTCACTCGGCGTTTGTCTCCATACACCATAAATGAATCTTTTCCAGGCGGGTTTACCTTCACTATCTTCTTCTTGCATAAAATTTTGGCATCATTAGCACTAAGCCAATCCATTCCCAACACGATGTCGAAACCATTAAGTTCGATAGGCAATAATTCCTCGCGGAACTTATTCCCATTCAAGTCGATTAAGATGTTTTTCATGCGATGGCTAACAGGTACAAACTTGCCACTAGCAACTTTGACTAATAAAGCATTATCTAGTTTATCAACCGGCAAAGCTAGTTTTCTACCAAATTCATGCGATATAAAGGAGTAGTTGGCTCCAGAATCAAATAAAATTTGGGCAGGCAAATTGTTAACGAGAAAGGTACCTGAAGCGACATCAGCTTCATCCTTAGCAGCTTCTAGTGTCATCTGGAATGCTCTCGCCTTTGGCTTTGGTGGAATGTTGGGCTTAGTTGCCTCCTTCTTCTTCGGACAGTCTTTCAAAATGTGCCCCTCTTCATTACAACCAAAACACATCCTTTTGTTGTTCGGACATTCATTGGCAAAATGTCCAACCTTTCCACACTTGTAGCAAGTTACATCCTCGCTACATTTCCCGAAGTGCTTTTTCTTACACTTATCACACCACTTCGCTTCTCCCCCTTTTCCCCCACCAAACCTTTTCGAATCAGATTTCGAAAATTTACTTTTCTTACCGGAACCAGTTGTTCCCTCAAACTTCATCTTCTCACCAACCTCAACCTTGTTGGTGGTTCTCCCCTTGATCATGTTCTCAACAGACTTGGCAGCCCAGATAGCTGCCTCTAGAGTAAGTGCCTGACGTACTGGCACCTCATACTCCCATGGAAGTCCCTTCGCATATCGATCCACCTTTGTCAGCTCGTCTGGAACGATACGCAAGGCAAACTCCATCTTATTGGTGAAGTTATTGGTGTATTCATCAACTGACATGCTGCCTTTCGTTAGTGTCAGAAACTTGTTCTCTAGCTCCAATAGATTTTGAGCCGAGCAGAACTTGCGTTTGAACTGCACCAAGAATTCTGCCCATGACAATTGTAGTGGCTCATTTGGGCTCAAAGTCTTCCCTAGAGTGTTCCACCAACGAACGGCTCCACCTCGGAATTGACGCACGACATAGATAGTTTGCAACTTACCTCTGCAGCCACACGTCATGAAGGCTAGCTCCATTTCGGATATCCAATCCATAACCCCAATCGGATCCTCCTTTCCATTGAAGGTCGATGGTTTGCAAGTTAAAAAGTCCTTGTACTTGCAACCCATTCCATCATTCCTTCCATCACGGTTGTCTTGTATAACTATCAGTGGGTTGGCTTGACCAACAGACCCACTAAAGTTTCCACCTTCCGAGTGCCCTTCATTCAGTTCAGGCTCTTCCACACGGATCGACAGTTCTTCACGATTTTGTTGAAGCAACCGTCTAGTTTCATCCATTTGACGATCCAACATCATCTGAATCATCAATTGTACACCAGCCATGGTTATTGGCTCAGGTGCTGCTGCTACAATAGGTCTTTGTTCAATCACTGGTGGTTGATTCCTGTTTTCATCAGCATTTCCAACTCCACTTCTTGTTCTCACCATTTTTGATCTACACACCGAATAAGGTGAAATTAGATCCTCCCTCATGATAGATATTCAAATCATCCTTATCACTCCGAAACGTTTACATGCTAGTTCTAATATCGTAGATGTACGCTTAGAATCCTACACACATAAAGTTTCTAGATCCGGTCGGCAACAGACCATAGATCCGAACAAATAATATCATATATGGCAACATATAATATTTAGCACATAAAGCATTTTAGGCAACTTTCCTAAAATAAACTAGTGCTTGTGTCTAAAATCTAACAGACACATATCTCAAAAGTTCACTTAGCATTCTAAGTTTAAGTCTAGAAATCCTACAAATTCCTAGTTCGCTTAAACTAATGCTCTGATACCAACTGTGACATCCCCAAAATCTCGGCCAGAAAAGACCGATTTTTCATTTATGCTTTTAAAATAGATTCAGAGTAAATCCCTTTGATTTGAAAGAGTTGCGAAATTTGTTCCCAAAAACAAAACATGATAAAACAATGTTTACCAAAGCATTTAATAAAAGAAATGTATTTTTCATTATATAATCAAAACTCGGGGTGTCATGTTCCGATATAGACCAACAAGCATAAACGATAACATTACAAGTCATTCAACAAATATTTACATATACAGACTTGTAAACAAAACAACTTGATGGTTCATCCATCTTACGCCCTTGCGCCACTTCCTGTAATACAAATAAAACTGAGTGGGTCAGGCTTGGGAGCCTGGTGAGCATATAGGGTTTTCAACCCACAATAAATAATTAAATTTATTATTATCAACCAACAATAACCCAGTTACCCATTCCCGTTATTCTCACTTTATGTCCCTAAAATAACTAACACAAGGGACCTAATCTAAGAATATTTTCATCGGGGTGACAACACATGCTATGGGGTTTCCTCAGCAATATAAGTCAAATAAGGCAACCATGAGGGGGATGGAATACAGCGAATGAACACCCAAGTTCATTAACACCTACAGGTTATGAGCCTGCTAGCGTTCCACTGGACTATCTAGAAAAATCCATGGTCGTCATCTAAATTCCGCTAGATGACTGGATCAAACAACAACGAGGCCTCTCATCTGTTTATTACACACCAACTATCTACCCATGTTCTACCCAACATATTAGTAGATAAAAACATACATTTTTATACATATTTTCAAAACCTGTATAGCATGCTTGATCAATACATTTTCCATATAACAGATGAGGCACACACACATAACACGTATTTCATATAGAAATAATCATATCTGTAAGATAGAAGAAGGTGAATATACATTCACACACATAACAACAAAATATACACATAACACGTATCTCGTATAAAATACTTTATAGTTATACGTTAGGAGAAAGTAACAACGCCTTCGTACGTATAAACGACGATAAACTTAATACACTCAAACCATACTTGTATTATTATTGCGTTTATGAAAGGTAGTATACACTCACTTGATCAGAAGATGATCGGACAGCACTACGGCTTGCAGAAGTCGTAATCCTCAGTAGATCTAGAAGATCTCTACGAAAATCGAACTTCTCGCGGGCAGAGCTTCGGCTCGGAAACCACACTTCTCGGGATCTTCGGGATCTCGGGACTTGCTTCGGGGCTCGGGAATGATACCGGGGCTTCGGGATATTTCTTGCACGAAAAATGATGCAAAAACGCGAGAAAACGGGAAGAAATGAGCAACTAAATCGGCTGCACTCGACTTCCTTTTATAGGGGCTGGATCTGCGATTTACGCGGGGCGTAATTCATGTACGTGGGGCGTAACGGGGATAAGGCCGGTGACTCCCCCCCCCCCCCCCCCCATGGATAATATCAGCGAATTTTTATTTAAATTAAATACCGAATTTATTAAATAAACTTCAAAAATTCATATCTTCCTCATACGAACTCCGTTTTCGATACTCTTTATATCCACGTGTAGGTGAGACTACGATCTACAATTTTCTTTAAGACTCCGTCGGCTAATTTTGAATTTATTTTTTATTAATTATTTTTAGTAGGCCGGGACAGGAAAACTCCGTTATAAAATCATAACTTCTTCATCCGACGTCCGTTTTCGCCTATCTTTTTATCGTTTTACTACAATTAATGAGATCTTCAATTCTCATTTAGATTGTTTCGGCTAAAAACCGCTCGGTCTCAAATCGAGCATTCGGGCTGCATACTGCTAAGTCGAAACTTTGAAAAATCATAACTTCCTCATATGAAGTCAGATTTGGGCGTTCTTTTTATGCACGCTCATGGTTTGACGTACTCTACCACTTTCATTTAGATTGCTAAGGCTAAATATCGCTCTAACGTAAATTCACTTTTTACGTCGCGCTGTGTCGTGCCGGTTCTGTCGCGAAACTTCGACAGGTCATAACTTCCTCGTTATAACTCGGATTTCGGCATTCTTTATATCTTTGGAAACCTTGTTTCAACTACTACAACATTATCTAAAGATATCAAGTTTATTTTACACTTAAATTTTGACGCTTATTTTTATTCTTAATTAATCAAACCACATAATTAAGCAATTAAGCACAAATCACATAATACTCAAATAATACAATCTTATTATTTCAAAACGGGTTACAAATGTTAACCTAGACTATCACATTTCTAAAAATGGCAAGCCCAGAAACACAGGCATCACAATGAACTTGATATATTAGGGTTTATTGCCAATAAACCCTAAGAGGCTAGGGTTTTTCGAGATTAGGGTTTGCAAACCCTAATTTGCAAGAGTTTGAATAAGATCTTCAAATCCTTTCCTTAAACCCTTAAATTTCGAAATCTAGGGTTTTTTATAATCCCTTGATTTTCGAAATTTGCCTCCTCTCCAAGATAAGATCCTAATTTTAGGGATTTGGATTATCCCATATCTTGTAATTATCCTCTAATTGTTATATATGGTAATTCAAGATCTTGCATTATCCATCCATATTTTCGAAATCTATATAGATATTAAAGGGATTAGGATAACTTAAATGTATAAATGGTAATTATCCTCATTATTTAGATAATCCCTTATGATTTAATAATTAAATTAATAGTCTAATTCAAGATAATTATTAAATCAAGAGTTTTAATATTTAAAATTTTAATTTAAATGTCATAAATTCGAAATTTTAAGATAGATTAAAACTAAATTGTTTTGAAATGTTTCAAAACTTGCCCTCAAGTCTTGGAATTTAAAATTTGATTAAAAGTTAATTAGGAATGTTAAATTCTAAAACCCTAGAAATGTTTTGAAAAGTTCAAATACACCCTTATGGTTTTATTAATTAATTAAGAAGTATAATTAAAAGAGATTTAACAAATCCATAAAAGTTTAGGTTAACCGTTTAATTGAATTAAAAGTGTAATTGTTAAAGTTAACCACATAGTATTTTAAAAGTATAAAATGCACCCTATACTATATATATAACATTAAAAGTCTAACATTATATATATGTATGAGTAAAAGTCAGTCTTACCGTTAGTAGGCCTCATTCACGAAGCTGGTCTATAAGGGGTGTTTAAGGAAATTGCCTATAAATGGCGATTGAATGGGTATCCACTCTTACCCACCGCACTCTTGACTAATGGAGGGTCGTTAGCCGAACGGGTAGGATATGACGAAACCTTCCATTATAAGTATAATGAAATACAAAGTAACTAAATGTTTTTCTAATTCCCAATCTTAGTTACTTAGGCAAAAGTGAATTGATGCAATTGCATGAAATTACACTTTGTGCCCTTGCGAAGACGTTAGTGGAGCGTGTCTGGTTTGCCGGCACACCAAATGGTTCTAAGCAAAGGTTGCAAAGGGTGACTCAATGTTTGTCATAGTTCGGTGGAGCGTGTGTGGTTTACCGGCACATTGAATGGGTGAATGTAACATGTGAGGGCACCATGTAAGTTTGCATGGTTATTCACACCCGCTTTGTGATCCTCGGCATCCCAGTCACAAACAAGAGGGGCATATCGAGATTTAAACATGCCATTGAAAGTTCAATGAATCTCAATGGATCTAGGAGTTTTCATAGATTTAAAACTTAAATTTCTTTTTTGTTTTTCGTGGTGGAAATTAGTGAATCGTCATTCACTTACCCCAAATATTCTTCAATTAGGGTTACGGCATCCCTCTCCCAAGTTGTAGAATATTGTGTTGAGTCCTAGCCTTAGTATTTCATTTGGGTGATTTACTAAGGAATCAATCTATCAACTAACTTGAATTCGTTTTTCTCCCGTTTTGTAGATGTCAAAGTTCGACAACTATGGTCTTCCCAAATCCCGTGGAACAAGCATTCCACATGAAGATGATATTCCACGATTCGATCGAGGAACAAGAAATCATGCTTCACTTCCTCTACCTCCTCCAATTATTCTCCGTAACCCACAAGATCAAAGGCTTGAAAAGTTCAAGATCACTCAATCCCTTTTGGCAAGTAAACATAAAGAAGGAAAATCCGTGTGTGCACACGTCCTAGGGATGAAGTCACACATTGATAGGTTAAGAATGTTGGGATCCGTTGTTTGTGAGGAAATGGCTGTTGATTGGGTTCTTCAGTCACTTCCCAACTCATATAGTGAGTTCGTAAGAGATTACTATATGATGAACCACGACGTGATCCTTATAGATCTCACCTACATGCTTATTGCTGCTGAATCAGCAATGGTTTGGCGCAATAGAAAAGCAAAGTTGATTGGTGAATCTGTCTTCAAGACCTCTATGGATATAGACAATGGAAATGAAAGACATGCAATGATCGAAAAGTTTGATCATAAGAGAAAGGCAATGTCTGAAGTAGTTCCATGTGTTGTTCCAAAAGAGTCAATTTGCTTTTATTGCCAAGAGAATGGGCATTGAAGACGAAGTTGCCCTAATTACCTAAGAGATCTAAGAGATGGGAGAGTCAGAACGTATGGCTCTACTTTAGGTAAGAATCCACTATCTAACTCCATTAAGTTCCTATTCATTGATTCTTAATACAAGACGTGATGAGATTGCATTTGAGTGTGTCTGCAGGATCGGTGAAAAGAAAGGAAGCTTGATAAGAGAGCAAGATGAATCTAATCACAAGAGATGGATCTCGATCTCATGGACTTGAAGATTAGATTTTGAGCTTAGATAGTTATGATATAGTTGTTAGAAATTTTCTTTTTACATAGTTTTCAATGGATTTTGGGTTGTAAGCACAAATTTTTCCGCTGCTTTTATAAATAAGATAAATTTTGTTTGACTTATTTATTTATTTGTTTACTTCCTTGCAATGAAATCGTTATGAAAATTGATGTTTGTATATTTCTACAACGAATGGATATGATTCTTAGTTATGTTATTTATGGAAATGTCGAGAATTTACCAAATAGGGAGAGTTTCTCATCGCCCAAAATTCAATTGGACTGAAATTTGGAATCACGCAACTTGGTTGCATGATGAATGAGAAATTTCATATTTGGAAATTAGACAAATTCATTGACAAAGTGTCAAGTGAAGGACTAGGAGATCGAGTACACAAAGTTGTATGTTGATCAAGTTCACCATAAGAGTAACAAAGATATTCGTCATGATTTACTAAAGGCTTAGTAAATATGATTACACTTACAAGATTAAGTGTAATTCTGAATTGATTAAAGGGTTTAGATCAATAGTAGAACGAATAAGAAGAATCAAGTAGGCAGAAAGATAAAAGTTTCTCCATTCTAAGAAGAAGGGAGAGTACCTTTTATGCTTTATGATAGGTCTTTATGATTAAGAACCATATCTCAATTGATCCTCTAAGTAAGTCTTAGTACAATTGTATGTTTAAGAAGAGGAATCAAGGATTGAAGAAATGGTTAAATCAAGAAGTCTATCATACTTCGTTCCAATAACAAGTCTTAAAGTTAAGATTGTGGCAATGAGTAAAAAGTATTAAAGGTTTATAACATTCATCAAATGTGGAGAGTTGTGATGTCTTGGATAAGACAAAGACCAACTAGGACCAATTTATGAAGTGTTTTGATAAAAGCTACACTAACTCTTGAATATTTGGTTGTCAACAAATGTTTATTAACAAGAGAATCTTATATGCCAAGGAGTCAGTGGGAGTCTTAATGGTCTTGAAAGGTTTCAAGAACAAATCAAATAAACCTTATTGATCATCACTAGCACACGAGTTGAGGTTTACAACCTATCGTGTTAACATTATTTTGTTTTTGTGCTGTTTCCAATTGAGTTAATTATGCATACGAGTTCTTTGAGTTCTCATTTTGAATGCGTAAAAGGCAAGGCACCTTGATCAATGAAAGGTACATTGATAGGAAAAGGTGAGTTGCTTAACTACTTGGAAGACATGGCGGGTAGCTGTGCTACCATAAGGCAAGAAATCAAGATTAAGAAAGTTCGGTCCATATGAGTTTGAATTTGTCGTAAACTTTGGTTTTAACAAATTCACATGGATAGGAACAAATACACCATTTAAATGTAAGTGTCATAAGATTTCCTCCTTCATGAAAATGATTGTGAGGAAATTCTTTCACTAAGAAAGATTTTAAGAAGATAGTGATTGTAAAATTGCATTCTCGAATTCGATCATGGTTACGGTATCCCTTTCCATAATTTGAATTGTGAGGTTTGGCAATTAGTCTTAATTGTTAAGACACACATATGAACTATCTAAGGCAAAGGTGTATAAGTTCAAGAAGCCTTGATAAAAGATTATCAAAGCACTAAGTATTAGAAACATGGACTTAAGAAATTAAATAGGTATTGTCTTTGTGAAAGTTAAGATGTTTATGAATACATGTAGAAGCTAATGGGAGCATAAGTGTTATGTTTTATAGTAAAAATCATGATAGTGGGAGCATAAAAGTTATGATTGTATGATTATTATGGAAAGTTTTGCAAGTTGGCAATATTAATTATAGAAAACAAGAGTTATACCTTGCAAAGTCGTAAGGGTTGTATAGTTGTTTTGCTATAATTAAGGGAGAGAATATTATGCTTCATTTCAAATCTAAAAGATTAGGTTGTGAAACGTTAATAGATTTAGTCAAAGTTACATAGTGTGTTCTTAAAATTTTGATTATGATTACGACATTCCTCTTCACAATTCGAATTTTGAGAACATAGCAAATAAAACATTATGCGTCGTGTCCCATATGCTTCGGGTATAGGATCGATTGCAATTGCTTTAATGTTTGACCATTCTAAAATTTTCCAAATGTCTAGCGCATTTAGAGGGAAAAAGGGACTAGAATTGGTTTTGACTAAAATAATTAAACAACTATCAAAGGACAATCCAAAATTCGACGAGGATTGGTCGCTTGTGAGTAGTTGGAAGTATAGTATTGGAAAATATGGAAATGTTTCCATATTGGATGGACCATATCGAAATCATTACAAATAGAAAAGATTCTATTAAGAATGAGTTGTCATGAGGAAAATATGGAAGCCTGTTCAAATTAGGAAGTAAATATTGAAAATCTATGTCTAGATTAGAAACTTTTATGCAAAAGGATGTTCAAAGGAATGTACTTTGAGTAAGAGACATCATATCTAAGGAATTGTCTTGTAACAATCTACGTTAGAGGACTTTGTAATATCATTGGCAATAGTCTTTGAGACTTTGGTGCAGTGACATTACAAAAGGATCGTTGCATAAAGTGTTAGAATCTAGTATATTCTATAAGTAGCAAGAATTTGATATTCTTTCACTTATGAAAATGGATTTGGAGTTGCGAAATGAGAATGATTGGAAATGTGTGCAATTTGTCTATTTCACAAAAGTAAGAACTATAGGTAAACATTGTGTGCATGCTAGGTGGATGGGACAAGTGTAATAATTCAAGTAAGAAGTTGATTGCCCGAAACGACAAATAATGAGTAATCAATATGGTGATAAATAAAAGGCGTTTTATTTATACTCAAAGGTTTGAGGCCATTGGGATTAGTATTATTCTTGTGTTTCACATTTGCATGTTTTGACTTCCAGAATAATTGAGTTTATTAAGAATAATCGAATTATTCGAACGGGCCACAGTCATTCATATGTTGGAAGTAGATATGAATGGAGACTGACGTGAATTCGTGTGTGGATTGTCTCGAAAAGTATTAGACATAAGCAAATGTTTGCTGCAACGTTCATGAGTGCTTATGAATATGATTTGAGCATTGGATTAAACCCACGCTCACTTGGATCATTCCATGAATTGTATCACGAGTGATTAGTGAGACGATAACATCTTATATTCTTGAAACTGAGATGTGTGAGTTGTATCTTGCGAATCAGTTGCACATTGATAATATGTAAACGCACTAGTAACTTGGTGTTATAAAACATATTGTTGTGTGTGATTTGGTTAGTGAGTGCAAGCAAGCATTGTATCAAAGTTTATCCGTTCCTTTTATCCAAAAAAGGATAAAAGCGATATTTTTCGGCCCCTCGATGGTTTAGTGATGACAAACGTAAATGCTCGGCCGGGCTAGGGCTAATTTGATTTGTTCAATTAGTCTATCGTCATAAATCGGAAATCGAGAAGTAGTACAAAGAGAATGATTTGAAATCATATCTCATACGATATCTAGAATGGAGGAATATATGATCCCTTATCTAAGGACACGCGTATCTGATATGATCAGAGTTGACAGCGGCTTTGGAAAGCTACGATTGCAGATCAGGATCTGAAGTCATACACAGAATAGTTATTAGACTTATCCAAGTGGGAGACTGTTGGATTAGTTTCTAAGTCCATAACTATTTTGGTATGTACTTGACCCGATGGTGCATGGTCCTTTTGGGTTGCCTTCACCAAAGCAACTTGATTGGAGAAATAAATAAAGAGAGAGAGGTTATTATGATTTATTAATATGTTATAAGAATAATATATTAAAGGAGAAATCATATTTGCTTAATGAATATTGGTCAATAATTAATTAGGAATTAATTTTGTGATCAAGTGTAATTAATTAAACTAGAGGGGCTGAATTGTAATTATGTGATAGTTACAAAATATGGTAATGGTTATCCTAAATATGGGTTGAACGAATTCAAGGAGATAAGGATCCTTGAAATCATCCAAAGGATAAAGGATAAGGGTTTTCAAGGCTTATCTTATGGTTGCTTTGTGGATAAGCAACTAGATAAGGATAATGACTGAAATCCTATCTCTACACCTATATAAAGACCCTAAGGCCTTAGAATTCGTGTACTTGTTCCCAAGAAGTCCTAAGGACGAATTCTAACCTCTCTCCTCTCTATTTATACCTTCTCCATTTGCTCTTGGTGTTTGTAAGCCATTAGAGGAGTGACACTTGTGACTCTAAGCATTCCAAAGTCAAATCAAGGAGATTTGGGATTGTTATTGCTACATAACAATCAAGGTAACATTATAAACTCATTCTTATGTTAATATGATTATTTATATGCTAGAATTAGGTTTTATAGTCTTGGATTCAAAGCATGTACAATAGAGAAACCTAGATCCAAGCATTAGGGTTTGTATGAGCACATAGGATGTCTTATGACCGAAAAACCCATCAGTTTTCGCCTACAAGTTTCTAACGAGATCATTTACAACATCAAATAATAAAATTTTATTTATTTCAAATTTTATATTTTCACTAAATTTCACTATTTGGCTATTAATTGGAATCTCATAAGACTTCCAATATTTTATGAGTGATTCTAAACATACTTTTACTTCATTTCTAGTAAAAACTAGCTGTTAGAACTCAACACTCAATTTTATTCACTTTTAATAATAACAATACACAATTTCAGAACGTGTATGTTACAGTACCCTCCCCTGTCAGAAGCAGGACTGGTGAGTTTCGAACACGTTCGCCTGAGTCAACACCAAAAAAGATCCCACCTAAGGCAAAAGTTTCCACTGACTCTTCTTTAGGTTCACGGGTCAGTTCAGTCGCCCCTTCACTCATCCCCTCAGATTGATTCAGAGTGCTATTGTCAAGAATACCAACGACTACAACGGCCTCCCCTAAAAGGAACTCCATGTTTCGCCTTTTGAGAATGCGTCAACCTGAAGATCTGACCTTATCGGACCCTGTAGGCAACAAATCCATCAAGGAAAGTCGTCGTCTGGAAGTCGCACTAGTGTTATGCTGAGTAAGTCCAATCGACGCCTCCTCTTCTTCCGTATTAGAAGGAAAGAGGTCCTCACAGGAAACACCATCGACATGCACGTTAATCAACACCTGACCAACGAGGGGACCATACCCAAGCGGAGAAGCCCAAGAGAGCCAGCAAGAGCCAAGGCACGATTGAGACTGACTGGTAGAGGGAGCATCTCAATTAAGAGCACTTCCCGGTGTTGGCAAGTGGTGGGATGTCAAGTCCACCAAGCAAATTACACCCTTTGTTTGCAATTAAAATGTAATATAACGGTAAAAAGGGGTATCGATCCTCGAGGAAATGCATGTATTCAATCACCAATGCAATCTAAAAAAAACTATTGTAAATAAACTAACTAACTACAATTAAACTAAAAGGGGGGTGTTATAATTGCTTGAAAACTAAAAGACTTTAATAGTTAAAAACTTGAAATTAAGAAAAAAGTGAGATTCTCAAATATTGGAGAGAATTCGAAAACCAAGGCAATTCAATACAATGAACATTTGTGTGTTTATCATTAGGATTGAACATGAATCTTATCATTCATCCCAAATTGGTTATAGCAATCATGAAGCATAATATGCCAATATTTCTCATAGGTAGTATGGTGGTTGGGGAAGCCCACAACACACCTTATGATAAACTGACTGGTGGAGGGAGCATCTCATCTAAGGGCACTTCCCGGTGTTGGTAAGTGGTGGGATGTCAAGTCCACCAAGCAAATTACACCCTTTGTTTGCAAATAAAATGTATTATAATGGTAAAAAGGGGTATCGATCCTCGGGGAAATGTATGTATTCAATCACCAATGCTATCTAAAAGAACTATTGTAAATAAA
This sequence comes from Lactuca saligna, assembly GCF_052625555.1. NCBI lineage: Eukaryota > Viridiplantae > Streptophyta > Magnoliopsida > Asterales > Asteraceae > Lactuca > Lactuca saligna. The sequence continues at coordinate 25,625,335 of NC_136422.1, forward strand.
CTAACTAACTACAATTAAACTAAAAGGGGGGTGTTATAATTGCTTGAAAACTAAAAGACTTTAATAGCTAAAAACTTGAAATTAAGCAAGAAAGTGAGATTCTCAAATATTGGAGAGAATTCATAAACCAAGGCAATTCAACACAATGAACATTTGTTTGTTTATCATTAGGATTGAACATGAAGCTTATCATTCATTCCAAATTGGTTATAGCAATCATGAAGCATAATATGCCAATATTTCTCATAGGTAGTATGGAGGTTGGGGAAGCCCACAAAACACCTTATTAATCAAAATCAAAGATCTAATTGAAGCAATTGAACCCAAGAAGTTGATTCAACTTAAGAATGAAGAAATCCCCAATTCCTAGAGGATGTCAATGCTTACACATCCAAAAAGGAGATATGATTCATAAACTAGAGATGATTTCTACAATCATAAAGCTCTTGTTCTAAGTAAATTCAGTGATACAATGCTAAACCAAAGAAATAAACCAACAATTGCTTATCAAAGTACCAAGCTCATGATCAAAGCACTAAACAAGCATGGAAAATATGAACTAAAATCATATACATAAGATAAATGATAAATAAGCATAAAACCTTCAAAAATCCACAAACATTTAGAGGTTTTAGCCAAGGTCTACTAAAATAGAGAATTTGGCCACTCATGGCAATAGAACAACAATCATAAAAGTCTAATTGCATAAAGAAACTACCAATATCTTGGAAAGATGAAAATAAATGAGTCTTTGAGCTTCAAAATCGCCTCTTCCAGGTCTCCAATGGTGAAAAATCGAGAATGTGGCTGATAGATCTGATCCCCTAAGGTTATGGTGTGCCAAACGACCAAAATACCCAAACTGGGTAGTTGTGCGGGTACCCGTGCGACGAAGATTCTACCTGCACAAGTGTTGTTGTAATGCTATTGACTCCTCATTCCTCCACTCCACCTTTCCACAACCAAAGATTCCTTTAGTCCCCTCCATATCCAAGTGATTCAAACCAACCAATCATCATTTAGCTTCAAATGTAGATGTTCCAAGTCCAAGATCCATCTTCACAAGCCCACTTCATCCAAGCCTTTAGCTTTTTAAGCCCAATTCTTCTTTAGTGGATCTTCCAATCCCAATAATGCATCGTAATGCCCACTAAGCCCAACTCGAATCAAACCGCAACCACAATAAGCTCCAAAATCCTGCAAAATTTCTTATGCAAAATAGAAAGTGTTCGATACGATCCATGATAAAGAAAATATAGAATACACAATGCAAAACTAATTAAAAAGAGCTAAAAAATCTAAAATAAACTAATAAAAATAAGGAAATAAAATAATCTATGAAATCATCCCAAGCTTAAACCTAACTTGCCCTCAAGGTAGAACAAGACTAAAAGGAGCTCGGGATGAGCTAAACTAAAAAAGAAAAAGAAAGATACCGTAGAACTTGGCCTACATCAGCCAACATGGTCAGAATTAGTCCTTCATGGACCCTACGCATCTTAAAAATTTCCCCCGCTTTAGAGCCATAAACCACATTCTCGACCACTAGATAGGTGAATAGATCACGGCTGGATGTAGTTGCGGTGTGCAAGACTGGAAACAAAGATGTGCCCAGTGTGGGCACTTTAAATCACCAATGCAGATCATAATGCTTGAAGGAAATGTGCCTCTTCACACACGATGATTCCTACATTTGTCAAGCTAAAGTGTATAATACGAAATAGGGTTTTGCAGCACGACCTCTGGGCAAACATCCAGTTTTAGAGGCTTCTCCCTTGTACTGTCCTTTACACTCTACCGTCTCATCGTCAGGGCCTTTTCTCACCAAAAATAAAAAAATAAAATAAAATAATAAAAATTCTACTTAACCTAAATCAAAACCTAACAATTCAAATCTTCTATCTTGAACTTTTGTTATATGGATTTCAGCCTCTTTTGTTTCTTGACATTTAACTTTTTTTTTTGGGAGAAGTCTTGAACTTGGAGTCTTGTTCTAATTTTTGTGTTGCTCTTTTTCTTCATTTTTCTTCTTCTTTGTTTTTGTTGCTTTTCTTGAATCATCTGTTATCATCTCTTATTGTCTTCACTTTTTCCAAATTTTCTTCAATTTTTGTGTTTTCTTCTTGTCTTTCTTATTTGAAGGTCTAACGAATTTCACCATGTAACAAAGGACTCCAAAAGTGAGAATAAAGTAGTGGATAGAGGCTTGACATGAACACCTAATGATCATTGACAATGTGTCAATATCTACTAAGGGGTATGACTCTAAAATTGGGTGTTACCGAAAAACTTGGTCCCAAAAGATGTGAATTGGGGACCCACCTCAAAGTTCATCAAGGACCTCAATGCAAGGTGTGATAAACAAACTCTATCTAACTATCTACTTTAGACCCCTAGAAAAATGCTAACCTATCTTAAAAAGGTGGTGAGAATCTAACTAAGTAAGGTTCGGACGAGACTCGGGAGTACTAAGGGGTACTCTCCCTAAAACCAAGATGCGAGTCTTCAATATCTTCAATGTCTTCAAAATACCTTACCGGGCAAATCTTTGCTCGCACACATTGGCATGACCAACCATATCCCTCTGCACCTAGACCCAATCAAGCTACCTGCATCTGACCTCCACACAAGCCGTCTCAAAATGGTCTGTGAGGCTCAAAATGTGTCCCATTTATCAAGTACAAGGAATTCCATATCAAGACCCAGAACCAATCTATGATTCAATACTTATGACTCGGCGCTATGTTACCTGTAGGGATGAGAAGACAAGAGAGAACAAAATTACATGAACATAAACTAGAATGCATCTAAAAAGTATGAAAATTAGAAAAGACAGAAGCAAAATATGCAATATTTTTGAAACTTTTATGCAATTTTTATGAATGACCTAAATGACTTACTTTAAATGCAACTATATACAACCTAAATGCAATCAAAAAACAAAAGATAAAGAATACCTCACCCCAAGCTTAAAATGAAGCATTATCTTCAATGCTTAGGATGAGAGTAAGGAAGGATCATACCGGGATCAAAATGGAGGAGGCCCGCGAGGGCGGTAACCGCCTTCAGGGCGAAAGTAGTGCCAAAGGTCCTCCATGTAGTTGTTGGTGCGGGCTTGCTGTTCCTCAACGCGGCGAATGGCGGCTGTATTTTGGTTGCCCTTGAGGCGCAAGCTAACTGTAGATATCAAGAGCAAACTCGTGCTCGGGATCGGGCTCATTGCATTGTGGATAAGACTGGTACTCATGTTGTGGCTCAAAATGTGCTCCCGAAGGCTGACCATAAAGGGGTGGTGGCAATTGTCGGATCGGGAGGTCATAATGGTCTTCGGCCTCAAATGGACTACCATCAGTGGAATTGTCGACCTACATTTAATCATCATCTCCTGCATCATCATCATCGTGTAACTCTTCAGGTAAGAGCCAAGTTTCGGGGTCACTGCTGGAAAAGGATGAGATGCTAGGATTAGGCAAGATGTAAAGTAGCCCCTTGACATGATTGAGGCAGGATTAATGGTTAAGACAGGTTGGATGAGGTATCAGTAATTCCATCCGAGTGAGAACGATGTAGTCAAGGAGGTAGAGAAGCAGGTCATCCACTGGTACATACTCAGACTCGGGAAATTGAAGGCCCACACCCAAACCAATTAGGGTAATGAGACCTCCAATGCAAATGTTACCAGTGGTCTTCATGCGGATGCTGTAAAATTTATCTAGCAAAAAGGTGGCGAAACCAGGGCAAGACCAACAGCGATGGTTCATGCAATTTAGGAAATAGAGCTCAACTGTCTTTATTTTTCCCAGCTCGTGACGACGAAAGATGGAAGTGGAAAGGATCCGGTGGGCGATTCTACAACAAGGATGGATAATGTAAGGATCTTTTTGTCGACTTGGATTGAAGTTTAGAATACTTGTTATTTGAGTCTAGAACTCTACATTAGGCATACTCTTGAATTGAGTTCACTGATAGCTATAGATGTCGGTGTTCAAGGTATCGTTTGTGCCCATAATGGTGTTGAGGGTTTCGTATGTGAGTCGATGCTACCGACCCTGGAGTTCTAGTGGGGGTTGTTTGTATGTGCGTGCGGAAAGAGCAAGGAACTCGTGCCAACCGATGTTGAAGAACAGTTGTTGCAAGCAATCATCAAGGCCAAGGTGCATCATTGAGTCTTGGTGGTAAAATTTGGTGGCTCGAATTGCATGTTTTTGGAGGTTTAACTTGAATTGTTTGATTTGTGCGCTAGTGAGGACAAGGTTACCCTCACGATCGGTATTATCGGTTGACACTTTTTTTGTGGATCGCGATGATGAAGCCTCACGGGAAGAACCATGGGATGTGTGAATGGTTTTGTTCTTTCCTACTGCACCTATCAATATAACCTAACAAACATAAAAACTTGGCCAAAATTATCCTTCACACTCGCCTCACACCAATCAAATCAAACCAAGTAACAAAAATATAAACCGAGAAAATATTCCAAACTTGCAATTTGGCACAATTCAATGGAATCCAATCAATTCAAAGCAAACTAAGTCTAGTTCTAATCAACCTAATGCATAGCACAAGCCAATGAAATTTGAAATTGAATGCAATAGCATGAAACGAAATCTACCAATTTCGAGTGTCGAAACCCAAAAAGAAATCCACTAAAATCGCACCCCCAAGCTTGAATTTGACCCGCATGATTGAATCTTTTAAAATTCCGGTAGGAAACAACAATTTTGAAATTTTTGGTCAAAAGTAGTGGCGGCGGCCCATGGCGGCGTCAGACAGCGGCCGGTGGCAGAGGCAGGGTTTCCAACGATGAGATTTGGCCAAATGTGCAATAGATTGGTGTCATAGGAAGTGTTTGGTGGAGAATACCCCAGGAAATTTTGGAATTGGATGGGATTTGGTGTCAGAATCGGGCTTTTATAGTTTTCTGGCGAGGTGATAATGGTGGCGGTATTTGGCTGTTCTCGAGATTAAAAGGTTGGAGAGGGAGCACCGGCAAAACAAGCAGCGGTGAAGCGGTGGTTGGCGATTTGCGATTTACCAGCGACGAGGCGGGGGGGGGGGGGGGGGGGGGAAATGGTGGTTGTAGAGGATTAGGTGCCGTCGGTGGGTTGTGTGGGATCACCGACCGGTGGCGATGACGTGCTATTCGGAATTCGCCGAAGACAGCGGCAGTAGCGGAGATTGGCGGCAGATGGTCGGAGGTGGCAGTAGCGCTGCATCGACGGAAGTTCTTTGGCTGTTCATTGCAAACGGGAGGGGATAAGGGGGGGAGGAACGGGAAATCTGACGGATTAAAGGGTTATAAGGGTGGGTGGTAATTATCGGTCGGGTTCAGGTTGAATAGTGGGTCGGGTCCCGGGTAGGAATGAAGTTGGATCGGGTTATTGGGTGGGTACTAAAATGGATATGGGCTGATGGGTAGTAGAAATGGGTGGATGTTATAAGGTTGGTGGGTCGCGCAATGGGTATAGAAATTTGGTCTTGGCCACGCAACATTTGCATGGGTGGAGGCTGGCCGCAAAACGGGCTTGCGAGGGTAAGATTAGGTGGCGCAAAACCTGTGTGGGTGGGGGTTCAACTGCGTGCATATATCAGTGTGCATCCCGTGTGGAGGTAAATTGGACTCGAATTTGCGCGGCTAGGGGTTGGCCGTGCAACTGTTGCGCGGGTACCCACACAAAGTGCAGATTTTTGGCATTTTTCAAACTTCACCAAGATCATTGCAAGACTTCAATATGCTTATTTTTAGACCAACTTCAAGCTTAGAAACACCCAAAACTTCAAGCGGAGATTATTTAGTTACAATGCATTTATTTAACGTCTTTGCCAAGACGTAGCCCCTCTTTCGTCAGCCTTTTTAATTCGAAGTTTTCCAATGTTATGTTGTCAATTTCTCTCGTGTCAAAGCCTTCATAAAATGGTTTCAAGCGATGCCCATTCACTTTGAATATTTGGTTTGTTTCCAAACTCTTAATATCAACCGCCCCGTGATCAAACACTTTTCTAACAATAAAAGGTCTGTGCCATCGAGATCGCAACTTTCTCGGGAATAGCTTTAAGCTTGAATGATAAAGAAGAACTTTTTGCCCTGGAATAAAATGTTTATGAGTGATTTACTTTTCATGAAACACTTTTGTCTTATCTTTGTAGATGCTTGCATTTTCATAAGACTTGTTCCTCAACTCCTCGATTTCTTGAAGTTGCATCTTTCGGTGCTTCCCGGTTTCTTCGATATTGAAGTTACATTTTTAACCACCCAATATGCTTTGTGTTCCAATTCCACCAGTAAATGACAAGACTTTGAAAAGACAAGGCGGAAGTGTAACGACCCGTTCCCGGTATGTTAATTTATTAGTAATTGTTTTAAAGATTTGCAAGAGGGACTCGGCGAGTTCATAGCCTGACTCGCCGAGTAGGGTCGCGACTTCGAGCACGTGTTAGCTGGAGACTCGGCGAGTCCATATCCCGGACTCGGCGAGTCCATCCGTCTGGGTGAAACCCTAAATCCCCGGGTTGCCCACTATTTAAGTCACCTTATAGCCCCATTCTGGCCTCCTTCACCCTGAGAACACTGTGAGAAAAACCCTAGTTCATCCTTGAGAGTTTATAAGTGATTTTGTGTGATTTGTGAAGGCTTGAAGAAGGAGAAGAAGAAAGGAGCAAGGAGAAGAAGAGTTGTGCAAGATCCAAGGGCAAATCTGAGTTATTTGGAGGTATTTTCGGATTCCCCTCTTGTTTCATGCTTTAAACCTCCATTAGAACTCTTCTAAGAACTAGTCGATGCTTGTTCCAAGCCTTGTGCTTTCATGAACGCCCTAATAAGCCGAGATAACCTTGGATCTATTCATTGAGAAGTCCCATAGTCCAGATCTATTGCCTTTATGAGGATACTTTGCATATTAACCCTAGATCTATCCCTTTTATGCATCTTTTAGCCTTATTTTCCCTTATTCATGTGTTGTACACGTAAAGTTGGAAACTTTACGTGGTAGACCAGCTTATTGGACTCAGATCTATCATTTGTATGTGTTGGATTCAAGCAAAATCGGGTGAAAAACAGTTGCATGGCGGCAACTCGGCGAGTCGGGAAGAACGACTCGGCGAGTTGAGTCGCGAGTCCCCGATTCCTTCATTTTTAGCAGTGATGAGTGGAACCAGTGAGTTAGAGAGTGGACTCTGCGAGTTGAAGGTAGACTCAGTAATGGAGGGACTTGGCGAGTTGTTCATACAACTCGGCGAGTCCAAGGCAATCTTCTTAAGATCAAGAACAACTCGTCGAGTTTGTTCATACGGCTTGGCAAGTCGGATGAAGATTGTCTGAGTTCTTGGATCAAGAGGGTACTCGTCGATTCGATGCCATACTTGACGAGTAGCAGCGAGTAGGATTGAAAAGTGAGAGTAGGACTCGGCGAGTTGGGTGGCCCAACTCGGCGAGTCAGTCCAAATGAGAGTAACTTTGACCAAGGGTAAAAGAGTCATTTTACCCAAGTGCAGTGTTTAGTATTTGATTGAGTGTGTTTATGGACTTGTAGCCGGGGAGATACAGGAGCAGCAGTCGTTAGCTTCCAGAGCCACACACTCAGCAGCCAGTTTACGAGGTGAGTTTCCTTCCAGTAGGGACGGGTCTAAGGCCACAATGCCGGCCCGTTCAGTTAGCAGTAGTTTCCGGACTTTGGTCCGATGCAGTAGCTAGTATGTTTGATGCCTTCGTGGCTCAGACAGGATTTGTATGCTATGTTTTATGTGTTAAGTGTTATGTGTTCCGGGCTACGGCCCGATGTAGTATGCAGTAAATGTGTTCATGCTAGATGATGTGTTATGCTATGCCATGTTCAGTCAGTCAGTTCCGGACTTCGGTCCGATGCAGGGGACAAGGTCCCAGTCGGTTCTGGACTTTGGTCCGATGCAGTTAGTTCCGGACTTCGGTCCGATGCAGTTAGTTCCGGACTTTGGTCCAATGCAGTTAGTTCCAGACTTCGGTCCGATGCAGTGACTTCGGTCCGATGCAGGGGACAAGGTCCCAGTCAGTTCCGGACTTCGGTCCGATGCAATTTCCGGGCTTCGGCCCGATGCAGTGGGCCAGGCCCAATATGTGTTTATATGATACTGTATGGTATGTGGTAGTTTGGGGGAGCTCACTAAGCTTCGTGCTTACAGTTTCAGTTTTGGTTTCAGGTACTTCCGCAAGCAAAGGGAAGAGCTCGGGGTGATAGCATCGCACACACCACAGCTTAGCTTTTATCCTGGGGATGGTTTTAGTTGTCTTGATTTGATATAGTATGATACAGTTTTTCCGCACAGTATTTTATTATGATTTGGGATACATCGCGTATGTTTTTATGTTATGATACTCAGATTATGGTTTTGATTACATTGAAAAACAAAATTTTTGGGTCGTATTTTTGGGTTGTTTCAAGTTGGTATCAGAGCCCTGGTTTGAGGGATTCGGATACACTTCCGGGTGTATCTGAACTCAAACTAAGGGAAATAAAAGATTTTATTTATTTATTTATTTTTTTTTAAAAAAAAAAAATAAATAAAAACGTTTTACATAAAGAATTTTGAAAGCACTTAGAAGGAAAGAAATCGTTTTTTTTACGAGATAGAGGTGTGTGCATGCAATCAGCCGAGCTCAAGTAAGTACTCCCAAATTACCCATACAAGTTATTTGTTCAGTTTTAGTTTCAGTAGAACAGCATGCTAATATAGGACTAAGGATCTAGGAGAATGCCTTATGTGCCTGCTTTATGTATTACAGCTTTATGAGTATTGCATGCTAGAATTGAGTAGACAGCAGTAGGATAGCCTGATTAGGTTATGCCTGATAGTGGGAGCTTAGCATCCTATGCTAGTGCAGTTTCTTGTTACGAGAATAGTTTTGCTTGAGTTTGTTTCCCTTGTCTGAATGTTGCTTGCTTCGTGCTTTGTGGGAATCTGAGTGATGGGAGTTAGCCATTAGGTGAACACGTCACACCACATGTGGTCAGGGTTGAATAATCCCAGAGTGCTGGAACTGGCCTTATTGCACAGCTCTTGTTTGAGTCCAACCGTTATAGGGACGGGTCTTTTACTTGAAGGATTATCTGATCCTCATCACATGTGATGGTGTTTAGGTAGTGGCTAATTGGCATTATGAGGAGACCTTCAGCAGCTGAGGACCAGTTGTGTTAAGTTTGAGGTTTCCCTAGGGCAAGCCTAGGATGAGAGTAGCAGAGAATAGCAGTAGTAGAAGTGACTTGGTGGAGTCAAGGCAGTCCTTGAGGAAAGTACGGATAAATGTGGAAGGTAGTATGGGCCCGTACTACTGAAAGCAGAGGATCCGTACTCGAATCAAGGAAGGCCAAGACAAGACCAGGAAGCTAGTAGTAGTATCACGATCCCTTGTGATATTTCAGTGTTTTGATGTTGTTATGATATGTTTCAGAATGGTAGTTTTGCGCCCGAGACCAGCAGTCGGCAACTCAGATGCCGGAGGGGGATCAGGATCGGGATCAGGCCCGGAGGTCGGGCAGATGGATGAGCAGACCAGAGAGTTCCTTTCTTCTGAGGTTACCCGCATCATACTGGAGCAGACTCCTGTGATCTTCGGTTCGATCAAGGAGGGTATTTTAGAGCTGATGGATGAGAGATTGGGTGGTTTTCGTGCTGAGATGGCGGCCATGATGGGGTCGCGCACACTTACGTTCAGGGAGTTCAGGGCATGCAGAGCTCCAGACTATCATGGGGCGCGGGACCCCATAGCGAGTACCAGATGGCTGGCGGATGTGGCCAACGCTTTCCGCACTAGCAGGTGTCCCGAGGGGGACAGGGTCAGATTGGCGTCCTGTCTTCTGAAGGACAGGGCACGGGATTGGTGGGAGGAGGTTGGACATGCCATCGGGGATGATGCAGCATTGGATGCCATGACCTGGACTGATTTCTCTACTAGGTTCAGGGCGGAGTTTGCACCGGTCATTGAGGTGCAGCAGCTAGCTAGGGAGTTTCAGGACCTTACCCAGACTACAGAGACGGTGGCGGAGATCACCGCCAAGTTCAGGGACAGGGCTCTTCTTGTTCCTCAGTATGCAGCCGATGAGGAGATGAAGAAGGCCCGTTATCATGAGATGTTGCGGAGTGATATCCGCATGTTTGTGAGCCGGTCCAGTTGTAAAACGCTGGACGACATGATTGCTAGAGCTAGGGAGAGGGAGATTGATCTCGAGATGGAGAAGAAGGGGAAACCGGAGGTGGTTTCGGGTTCAGGCAGTGTGGGCAAAAAGCCCAAGGTTTCAGATCACAGGTCCAGGAGTCAGCAGAGCCACGGTCGGTGTGGCAAGTGTGGGAGATTGCACGAGGGGGCGTGCAAGGCAGGGAGTTCCGGCTGCTTCAAGTGCGGTCGGATTGGGCATTTGAGCAGGGATTGTACGGCCCCTGCTACTACGGTTACAGCATCAGATCTGATTTGCTTTCAGTGCAATCAGAGGGGACATAAAAAGTCCCAGTGTCCCAGTTTAGCTGCAGCGGGGAAGGTGGTTGCACCTGCCCCTGCCACCTTGAGGATTACGGATGACCGACAGGGCCAATCTGATGCGCCAGTGGCGAAGAGCAGGGCGTTTCAGATGACAGCAGAGGAGGCGCGAGCGACTCCTGATGTGGTGACGGGTATGTATCTTTCCTTCACTTTTTAATTATCATTATCGTTTGAATTTTACTTGATGATATGTTTTATTTAGGGTTGTTCTCAGTGAACGGCATCTCTGCTTTGGTATTGTTCGATTCGGGGGCTACCCGATCATTCGTATCGCTTGCGCTTAGCAAGAGATTTAGCAGAGCTCCAGGGGAGCTGGATTGTCCATTAGAGGTTGAGATAGCAGATGATAGGACTGTGAGGGTCGGCAGAGTACATAGAGGGTGTTCCCTTCATATATTTGATGAGCAGTTTTCAGTGGACCTGGTTCCTATTCCCCTGCGAGGGAATAAAGTTATTGTGGGCATGGATTAGCTAAGCTCCAATGGGGCTGTGATTGATTGTGAGCTTCAGCTATTGAGGGTTCGCACTCCCAGTGGGGGAGAGATAGTGATTCAGGGCGAGAGGCCCCAGCGAGGACCGACCTTTTGTTCCGCCGCAAGGGCGAGGCGCTATGTTCAGCAGGGCTGTGCCGGTTTTGTAGTTTACGTCTTGAATGCCCGGGAGAAGGGCAAGACGACGATTGATGATGTTCCTATTGTTTGGGACTACCCGGATGTATTTCCCAAGGATTTGCCGGGGATACCTCCTGAGAGACAGGTTGAGTTCAGGATCGACCTAATTCCTGGTGCGGCTCCGATAGCCAAAGCACCGTATCGACTAGCTCCCCCTGAGATGCAGGATTTGTCTACACAGCTGCAAGAGCTGTTAGACAAGGGTTTTATTCGGCTGAGCAGTTCGCCTTGGGGAGCGCCGATCCTGTTTGTGAGAAAGAAGGATGGGTCGCATCATATGTGCATTGATTATCGGGAGTTGAACAAGGTAACGGTGAAGAACCGTTACCCACTTCCAAGGATAGATGACTTGTTTGATCAGCTTCAGGGAGCGTCTTGGTTCTCCAAGATCGATCTACGCTCCGGTTATCATCAGATGAGGGTTAGAGATGAGGATGTACAGAAGACTGCTTTCAGGACCCGGTATGGTCATTATGAGTTCGTGGTGATGCCATTTGGGCTCACCAATGCCCCAGCCGCGTTCATGGACCTCATGAACCGCGTGTGCAGACCGATGTTGGATCGGTCGGTGATAGTATTCATAGATGATATCTTGGTATATTCCAAGACACAGGGGCAGCACGAGGAGCACCTGCGGGAGGTGTTGGAGACCTTGAGGAGGGAGAGACTATTCGCAAAGTTCTCCAAGTGTGAGTTCTGGTTGCGCGAGGTGCAGTTTCTTGGTCATCTCGTCAACCAGAAGGGTATTTTGGTAGATCCGGCCAAGATAGAGCCCGTGATGCAGTGGGAGGTCCCGAAGTCTCCATCCGAGATTCGGAGCTTCCTAGGGTTGGCAGGGTATTATCGGAGATATATTCAGGACTACTCCAAGATAGCAGTGCCGCTCACCCGACTAACCAAGAAGTCGGTGGTATTTCGTTGGGGGCCTGAGCAGCAGCCGGCGTTCGAGACTCTCAGACAGAAATTGTGCGAGGCTCCGATCCTTACCTTGCCAGAGGGAGTAGAGGACTTCGTAGTCTATTGTGATGCTTCGATCACAGGTATGGGAGCAATATTGATGCAGCGAGTCCATGTGGTAGCTTATGCCTCGAGACAGTTGAAGCCTCACGAGGCTAATTATCCTACCCACGATTTGGAGCTGGGGGCAGTTGTGTTTGCCCTCAAGATTTGGAGACATTACCTTTATGGGGTCCATTGTACTATATACACGGATCACAAGAGCTTGCGATATCTTATGGATCAGCCGAGTCTGAACATGAGGCAGAGGAGGTGGTTGGACGTGCTGAAGGATTATGATTGTGAGATCCTTTATCATCCAGGGAAGGCTAACGTGGTGGCCGACGTCCTAAGCCGCAAAGTGTCGGCGGCCCCTATTAGAGATCTGTGTATGAGGATCACAGTGATCACTCCATTGTTGGAGCGGATCAAGGAGGCTCAGATGGAGGGCCTCAAGGAGGAGAGGCAGAAGTGTGAGAGGATAGTGGGCCGAGTAGCTTCGTTCGATTATGACAATCGGGGTTTGCTGACGCTTCATGGGAGGGTATGGGTACCGTACTGGGGTGGAGTGTGGCAGGTATTGATGGACGAGGCTCATAAGTCTCGGTTTTCTATCCACCCAGGGGCGACGAAAATGTATCGAGATCTTCGACCTGATTATTGGTGGCCCTGCATGAAGTGGGACGTCGCTTGGTATGTTGAGAGATGCTTGACCTGCCGGAAGGTCAAGGCGGAACACCAGAGACCTCACGGCAAGATGCAACCATTAGACATTCCCGTGTGGAAATGGGAGGACATCACCATGGATTTTGTCACCAAGCTTCCCAGGACCGCACGCGGAGTGGATTCGATATGGGTAGTAGTCGATCGATTGACGAAGAGTGCCCATTTTATTCCGATTCAGGAGAGTATATCGGCGGAAAAGTTAACCGATATCTATGTGCGAGAGATTGTGGCACGTCATGGAGTGCTGGTATCGGTGGTGTCAGACCGAGATGTCCGTTTCACATCCAGATTCTGGAAGCGGTTCCACGACAAGATGGGTACTCGTCTTCATTTCAGCACCGCTTTTCACCCCCAGACTGACGGGCAGAGCGAGAGGACGATTCAGACTCTTGAGGACATGCTGAGGGCATGTGTTCTAGATTTTGGGGGCAGTTGGGATACGTATCTTTCGTTAGAGGAGTTCTCGTATAACAACAGTTATCATGCGAGTATTGATCGACCTCCTTTTGAGATGCTGTATGGGAGGAAGTGTAGGACCCCGATTTGTTGGGGCGAGGTCGGTCAGCGAGTCATCGGGAGCACAGAAGTGGTGCTCAAGACGACTGAGCTGATCCAGCAGGTCCGTAGTAGGCTGCAGACTGCGCAGAGTCGGCAGAAGAGCTACGCTGACAGGAGGCGTTCGGACTTGGAGTTTCAGGTGGGAGATATGGTCCTTCTGAAGGTCTCACCTTGGAAGGGTGTCATCAGGTTCCGGAAGAGGGGCAAATTGGTCCCCAGATTTATTGGTCCTTTCAGGGTTTTGGCCCGAATGGGTCGGGTTGCTTATCGGTTAGATCTTCCTGAGGAGCTTAGTCAGATCCACAACACCTTCCACGTGTCGCAGTTGAGGAAGTGTTTGGTGGATGAGTCAGCAGTCGTTCCCCTAGAGGATATTCAGGTTGATAGCAGCCTGAATTATATCGAGAGACCGATCGCGATTCTGGATTGGAAGGCTAAGACTTTGAGGAACAAGGTAATTCAGCTAGTGAAGGTACAGTGGCAGCACTGGAAGGGGTCTGAATGGACGTGGGAGGCTGAGGAGGAGATGAGAGCGCACTACCCGGAGATATTTGCAGATCCAGCCGTAGCAGACTTCAAGGGCGAAGTCTGAGATAAGTGGGGGAGAATTGTAACGACCCGTTCCCGGTATGTTAGTTTATTAGTAATTGTTTTAAAGATTTGCAAGAGGGACTCGGCGAGTTCATAGCCTGACTCGCCGAGTAGGGTCGCGACTTCGAGCACGTGTTAGCTGGAGACTCGGCGAGTCCATATCCCGGACTCGGCGAGACCATCCGTCTGGGTGAAACCCTAAATCCCCGGGTTGCCCACTATTTAAGTCACCTTATATCCCCATTCTTGCCTCCTTCACCCTGAGAACACTGTGAGAAAAACCCTAGTTCATCCTTGAGAGTTTATAAGTGATTTTGTGTGATTTGTGAAGGCTTGAAGAAGGAGAAGAAGAAAGGAGCAAGGAGAAGAAGAGTTGTGCAAGATCCAAGGGCAAATCTGAGTTATTTGGAGGTATTTTCGGATTCCCCTCTTGTTTCATGCTTGAAACCTCCATTAGAACTCTTCTAAGAACTAGTCGATGCTTGTTCCAAGCCTTGTGCTTTCATGAACGCCCTAATAAGCCGAGATAACCTTGGATCTATTCATTGAGAAGTCCCATAGTCCAGATCTATTGCCTTTATGAGGATACTTTGCATATTAACCCTAGATCTATCCCTTTTATGCATCTTTTAGCCTTATTTTCCCTTATTCATGTGTTGTACACGTAAAGTTGGAAACTTTACATGGTAGACTAGCTTATTGGACTCAGATCTATCATTTGTATGTGTTGTATGTGTTGGATTCAATCTCTTATTGTCTTCACTTTTTCCAAATTTTCTTCAATTTTTGTGTTTTCTTCTTGTCTTTCTTATTTGAAGGTCTAACGAATTTCACCATGTAACAAAGGACTCCAAAAGTGAGAATAAAGTAGTGGATAGAGGCTTGACATGAACACCTAATGATCATTGACAATGTGTCAATATCTACTAAGGGGGTATGACTCTAAAATTGGGTGTTACCGAAAAACTTGGTCCCAAAAGATGTGAATTAGGGACCCACCTCAAAGTTCATCAAGGACCTCAATGCAAGGTGTGATAAACAAACTCTATCTAACTATCTACTTTAGACCCCTAGAAAAATGCTAACCTATCTTAAAAAGGTGGTGAGAATCTAACTAAGTAAGGTTCGGACGAGACTCGGGAGTACTAAGGGGTACTCTCCCTAAAACCAAGATGCGAGTCTTCAATATCTTCAATGTCTTCAAAATACCTTACCGGGCAAATCTTTGCTCGCACACATTGGCATGACCAACCATATCCCTCTGCACCTAGACCCAATCAAGCTACCAGCATCTGACCTCCACACAAGCCGTCTCAAAATGGTCTGTGAGGCTCAAAACGTGTCCCATTTATCAAGTACAAGGAATTCCATATCAAGACCCAGGACCAATCTATGATTCAATACTTATGACTCGGCGCTATGTTACCTGTAGGGATGAGAAGACAAGAGAGAACAAAATTGCATGAACATAAACTAGAATGCATCTAAAAAGTATGAAAATTAGAAAAGACAGAAGCAAAATATGCAATATTTTTGAAACTTTTATGCAATTTTTATGAATGACCTAAATGACTTACTTTAAATGCAACTATATACAACCTAAATGCAATCAAAAAACAAAAGATAAAGAATACCTCACCCCAAGCTTAAAATGAAGCATTATCTTCAATGCTTAGGATGAGAGTAAGGAAGGATCATACCGAGATCAAAATGGAGGAGGCTCGCGAGGGCGGTAACCGCCTTCAGGGCGAAAGTAGTGCCAAAGGTCCTCCATGTAGTTGTTGGTGCGGGCTTGCTGTTCCTCGACGCGGCGAATGGCGGCTGTATTCTGGTTTCCCTTGAGGCGCAAGCTAACTGTAGATATCAAGAGCAAACTCGTGCTCGGGATCGGGCTCATTGCATTGTGGATAAGACTGGTACTCATGTTGTGGCTCAAAATGTGCTCCCGAAGGCTGACCATAAAGGGGTGGTGGCAATTGTCGGATCGGGAGGTCATAATGGTCTTCGGCCTCAAATGGACTACCATCAGTGGAATTGTCGACCTACATTTAATCATCATCTCCTGCATCATCATCATCGTGTAACTCTTCAGGTAAGAGCCAAGTTTCGGGGTCACTGCTGGAAAAGGAGGAGATGCTAGGATTAGGCAAGATGTAAACTAGCCCCTTGACATGATTGAGGCAGGATTAATGGTTAAGACAGGTTGGATGAGGTATCAGTAATTCCATCCGAGTGAGAACGATGTAGTCAAGGAGGTAGAGAAGCAGGTCATCCACTGGTACATACTCAGACTCGGGAAATTGAAGGCCCACACCCAAACCAATTAGGGTAATGAGACCTCCAATGCAAATGTTACCAGTGGTCTTCATGCGGATGCTGTAAAATTTATCTAGCAAAAAGGTGGCGAAACCAGGGCAAGACCAACAGCGATGGTTCATGCAATTTAGGAAATAGAGCTCAACTGTCTTTATTTTTCCCAGCTCGTGACGACGAAAGATGGAAGTGGAAAGGATCCGGTGGGCGATTCTCCAACAAGGATGGATAATGTAAGGATCTTTTTGTCGACTTGGATTGAAGTTTAGAATACTTGTTATTTGAGTCTAGAACTCTACATTAGGCATACTCTTGAATTGAGTTCACTGATAGCTATAGATGTCGGTGTTCAAGGTATCGTTTGTGCCCATAATGGTGTTGAGGGTTTCGTATGTGAGTCGATGCTACCGACCCTGGAGTTCTAGTGGGGGTTGTTTGTATGTGCGTGCGGAAAGAGCAAGGAACTTGTGCCAACCGATGTTGAAGAACAGTTGTTGCAAGCAATCATCAAGGCCAAGGTGCATCATTGAGTCTTGGTGGTAAAATTTGGTGGCTCGAATTGCATGTTTTTGGAGGTTTAACTTGAATTGTTTGATTTGTGCGCTAGTGAGGACAAGGTTACCCTCACGATCGGTATTCTCGGTTGACACTTTTTTTGTGGATCGCGATGATGAAGCCTCACGGGAAGAACCATGGGATGTGTGAATGGTTTTGTTCTTTCCTACTGCACCTATCAATATAACCTAACAAACATAAAAACTTGGCCAAAATTATCCTTCACACTCGCCTCACACCAATCAAATCAAACCAAGTAACAAAAATATAAACCGAGAAAATATTCCAAACTTGCAATTTGGCACAATTCAATGGAATCCAATCAATTCAAAGCAAACTAAGTCTAATTCTAATCAACCTAATGCACAGCACAAGCCAATGAAATTAGAAATTGAATGCAATAGAATGAAACGAAATCTACCAATTTCGAGTGTCGAAACCCAAAAAGAAATCCACTAAAATCGCACCCCAAGCTTGAATTTGACCCGCATGATTGAATCTTTTAAAATTCCGGTAGGAAACAACAATTTTGAAATTTTTGGTCAAAAGTAGTGGCGGCGGCCCATGGCGGCGTCAGACGGCGGCCGGTGGCAGAGGCAGGGTTTCCAACGATGAGATTTGGCCAAATGTGCAATAGATTGGTGTCATAGGAAGTGTTTGGTGGAGAATACCCCAGGAAATTTTGGAATTGGATGGGATTTGGTGTCAGAATCGGGCTTTTATAGTTTTCTGGCGAGGTGATAATGGTGGCGGTGTTTGGCTGTTCTCGAGATTAAAAGGGATGGGGGTTAGTCGGAATTAGATGGGGGGAAGGTTGGAGAGGGAGCACAGGCAAAACAAGCAGCGGTGAAGCGGTGGTTGGCGATTTGCGATTTACCAGCGACGAGGCGGGGGGGGGGGGGGGGGAAATGGTGGTTGTAGAGGATTAGGTGCCGTCGGTGGGTTGTGTGGGAGCACCGACCGGTGGCGATGACGTGCTGTTCGGAATTCGCCGAAGACAGCGGCAGTAGCGGAGATTGGCGGCAGATGGTCGGAGGTGGCAGTAGCGCTGCATTGACGGAAGTTCTTTGGCTGTTCATTGCAAACGGGAGGGGATAAGGGGGGGGAGGAACGGGAAATCTGACGGATTAAAGGGTTATAAGGGTGGGTGGTAATTATGGGTCGGGTTCAGGTTGAATAGTGGGTCGGGTCCCGGGTAGGAATGAAGTTGGATCGGGTTATTGGGTGGGTACTAAAATGGATATGGGTTGATGGGTAGTAGAAATGGGTGGATGTTATAAGGTTGGTGGGTCGCGTAATGGGTATAGAAATTTGGTCTTGGCCACGCAACATTTGCATGGGTGGAGGCTGGCCGCAAAACGGGCTTGCGAGGGTAAGATTAGGTGGCGCAAAACCTGTGTGGGTGGGGGTTCAACTGCGTGCATATATCAGTGTGCATCCCGTGTGGAGGTAAATTGGACTCGAATTTGCGCGGCTAGGGGTTGGCCGTGCAACTGTTGCGCGGGTACCCACACAAAGTGCAGATTTTTGGCATTTTTCAAACTTCACCAAGATCATTGCAAGACTTCAATATGCTTATTTTTAGACCAACTTCAAGCTTAGAAACACCCAAAACTTCAAGCGGAGATTATTTAGTTACAATGCATTTATTTAACGTCTTTGCCAAGACGTAGCCCCTCTTTCGTCAGCCTTTTTAATTCGAAGTTTTCCAATGTTATGTTGTCAATTTCTCTCGTGTCAAAGCCTTCATAAAATGGTTTCAAGCGATGCCCATTCACTTTGAATATTTGGTTTGTTTCCAAACTCTTAATATCAACCGCCCCGTGATCAAACACTTTTCTAACAATAAAAGGTCTGTGCCATCGAGATCGCAACTTTCTCGGGAATAGCTTTAAGCTTGAATGATAAAGAAGAACTTTTTGCCCTGGAATAAAATGTTTATGAGTGATTTACTTTTCATGAAACACTTTTGTCTTATCTTTGTAGATGCTTGCATTTTCATAAGACTTGTTCCTCACCTCCTCGATTTCTTGAAGTTGCATCTTTCGGTGCTTCCCGGTTTCTTCGATATTGAAGTTACATTTTTAACCACCCAATATGCTTTGTGTTCCAATTCCACCAGTAAATGACAAGACTTTGCAAAGACAAGGCGGAAGTGTAACGACCCGTTCCCGGTATGTTAATTTATTAGTAATTGTTTTAAAGATTTGCAAGAGGGACTCGGCGAGTTCATAGCCTGACTCGCCGAGTAGAGTCGCGACTTCGAGCACGTGTTAGCTGGAGACTCGGCGAGTCCATATCCCGGACTCGGCGAGTCCATCCGTCTGGGTGAAACCCTAAATCCCCGGGTTGCCCACTATTTAAGTCACCTTATAGCCCCATTCTGGCCTCCTTCACCCTGAGAACACTGTGAGAAAAACCCTAGTTCATCCTTGAGAGTTTATAAGTGATTTTGTGTGATTTGTGAAGGCTTGAAGAAGGAGAAGAAGAAAGGAGCAAGGAGAAGAAGAGTTGTGCAAGATCCAAGGGCAAATCTGAGTTATTTGGAGGTATTTTCGGATTCCCCTCTTGTTTCATGCTTTAAACCTCCATTAGAACTCTTCTAAGAACTAGTCGATGCTTGTTCCAAGCCTTGTGCTTTCATGAACGCCCTAATAAGCCGAGATAACCTTGGATCTATTCATTGAGAAGTCCCATAGTCCAGATCTATTGCCTTTATGAGGATACTTTGCATATTAACGCTAGATCTATCCCTTTTATGCATCTTTTAGCCTTATTTTCCCTTATTCATGTGTTATACACGTAAAGTTGGAAACTTTACGTGGTAGACCAGCTTATTGGACTCAGATCTATCATTTGTATGTGTTGGATTCAAGCAAAATCGGGTGAAAAACAGTTGCATGGCGGCAACTCGGCGAGTCGGGAAGAACGACTCGGCGAGTTGAGTCGCGAGTCCCCGATTCCTTCATTTTTAGCAGTGTTGAGTGGAACCAGTGAGTTAGAGAGTGGACTCTGTGAGTTGAAGGTAGACTCAGTAATGGAGGGACTCGGCGAGTTGTTCATACAACTCGGCGAGTCCAAGGCAATCTTCTTAAGATCAAGAACAACTCGTCGAGTTTGTTCATACGGCTTGGCGAGTCGGATGAAGATTGTCTGAGTTCTTGGATCAAGAGGGTACTCGTCGATTCGATGCCATACTTGACGAGTAGCAGCGAGTAGGATTGAAAAGTGAGAGTAGGACTCGGCGAATTGGGTGGCCCAACTCGGCGAGTCAGTCCAAATGAGAGTAACTTTGACCAAGGGTAAAAGAGTCATTTTACCCAAGTGCAGTGTTTAGTATTTGATTGAGTGTGTTTATGGACTTGTAGCCGGGGAGATACAGGAGCAGCAGTCGTTAGCTTCCAGAGCCACACACTCAGCAGCCAGTTTACGAGGTGAGTTTCCTTCCAGTAGGGACGGGTCTAAGGCCACAATGCCGGCCCGTTCAGTTAGCAGTAGTTTCCAGACTTTGGTCCGATGCAGTAGCTAGTATGTTTGATGCCTTCGTGGCTCAGACAGGATTTGTATGCTATGTTTTATGTGTTAAGTGTTATGTGTTCCGGGCTACGGCCCGATGTAGTACGCAGTATATGTGTTCATGCTAGATGATGTGTTATGCTATGCCATGTTCAGTCAGTCAGTTCCGGACTTCGGTCCGATGCAGGGGACAAGGTCCCAGTCGGTTCCGGACTTCGGTCCGATGCAGTTAGTTCCGGACTTCGGTCCGATGCAGTTAGTTCCGGACTTTGGTCCGATGCAGTAAGTTCCGGACTTCGGTCCGATGCAGTGACTTCGGTCCGATGCAGGGGACAAGGTCCCAGTCAGTTCCGAACTTCGGTCTGATGCAGTTTCCGGGCTTCGGCCCGATGCAGTGGGCCAGGCCCAATATGTGTTTATATGATACTGTATGGTATGTGGTAGTTTGGGGGAGCTCACTAAGCTTCGTGCTTACAGTTTCAGTTTTGGTTTCAGGTACTTCCGCAAGCAAAGGGAAGAGCTCGGGGTGATAGCATCGCACACACCACAGCTTAGCTTTTATCCTGGGGATGGTTTTAGTTGTCTTGATTTGATATAGTATGATACAGTTTTTCCGCACAATATTTTATTATGATTTGGGATACATCGCGTATGTTTTTATGTTATGATACTCAGATTATGGTTTTGATTACATTGAAAAACAAAATTTCTGGGTCGTATTTTTGGGTCGTTTCAGGAAGGGAGACATGCCGATTGGGGTTTTATAGGAGGTCCGATACGCCCACAATACATCTTCTAACTTCAAGCTCCAATGTTTCCGTGTGGTGTTGATCGTCTTTTCAAGAATTTGTTTGACTTCTCGATTTGACACTTCGGCTTGGCAGTTTGTTTGCAGATGATAAGTGGTTGATATCCGGTGTGTGACACCATATCTCTTCATCATAGCTTCCATCATTTTATTGCAAAAATGAGTGCCCCTATCACTCACCAAAGCTCTCGGTACACCATATCTTACAAAAATATTTGACTTCAAGAAGTCAATTATAGTTTTAGAATCATCATGCCTTGTAGCCTATGCTTCCACCCACTTTGAGACGTAATCGACCGCCAAGAGTATATAAGTGTATCCGAAAAATATGGGGAAAGGGCCCATAAAATCGATTCCCCATACATCAAAGATCTCACAAATGAGAATGGGTCTTTTAATCATTTCGTTCTTCATGGATATGGTGTCATTTCTTTGACATCTATCACAACTCTTGCAAAATAGATAAGTATCTCTTGACATTGTAGGCCAATAGAGTCCACATTCAAGCACCTTTCGCATGGTTTTGTTTTGACCAAAATGTCCTCCGCATGCATACTCATGGAAAAACTTCAAGATAGACTCGACCTCATTTTGGTGAACACACCTCCGTATTAGTTGACCCGGACAATGTTTACAAAGATAAGGGTCATCCCAAATGTAGTATTTGGAATCACTCTTCAACTTGCCCTTTTGGTGCTTGGTAAACAAGTGGGGAATCTCTTTCGTAACCAAGTAATTCATAATATCCGCATACAATGGAATAGTGTTTGAAATGTAGATGAGGTGTTTATCCAGGAATTCATCAGTGATGGGAGAAGTGGAATCACCGATATTCAACCGACTTAAGTAATCCACAACTAGGTTTTCGGCACCACTTTTGTCCTTTATCTCAAAATCGAATTCTTGTAAAAGAAGAATCCACCGAATTAACTGTGGATTGGCATCTTTCTTGGTCATGAGATATTTTAAGGCGCCAAAACTTGGTGGGATGTCAAGTCCACCAAGCAAATTACACCCTTTGTTTGCAAATAAAACGTAATATAATGGTAAAAAGGGGTATCGATCCTCAAGGAAATGGTTGTATTCAATCACCAATGCAATCTAAAAGAACTATTGTAAATAAACTAACTAACTACAATTAAACTAAAAGGGGGTGTTATGATTGCTTGAAAACTAAAAGACTTTAATAACTAAAAACTTCCAATTAAGCAAGAAAGTGAGATGCTCAAATATTGGAGAGCATTGGTAAACCAAGGCAATTCAACACAATGAACCTTTGTGTGTTTATCATTAGGATTTAACATGAAGCTTATCATTCATCGCAAATTGGTTATAGCAATAATGAAGCATGATATGCCAAGATTTCTCATAGGTAGTATGGAGGTTGGGGAATCCCACAACACACCTTCTTAGTCAAAATCAAAGATCCAATTGAAGCAATTGAACCCAAGAAGTTGATTAGCCGTAAGAATGAAGAAATCCCTAATTCCTAGAGGATGTCAATGCTTACACATCCATAAAGGAGTTATGATTCATAAACTAGAGATGATTTCTACCATCATAAAGCTCTTGTTCTAAGTAAATTCAACTATTCAATGCTAAACCAAAGAAATAAACCAATGATTGCTTATTGAAGTACCAAGCTCATGATCAAAGCACTAAACAAGCATAGAAAATATGAACTAGAATCATAGACATAAGATAAATGATAAATAAGCATAAATCCTTCAAAAACCCACAAACATTCAGAGGTTTTAGCCAAGGTCTACCAATACAGAGAGTTTAGCCACTCATGGCAATAGAACAACAATCATAAAAGTCTAATTGCATAAAGAAACTACCAATATCTTGGAAAGATGAAAATAAATGAGTCTTGAGCTTCAAAATCGCCTCCTCCAGGTTTCCAATGGTGAAAAATCAAGAATGTGGCTGATAGATCTGATCCCCTAAGGTTATGGTGTGCCAAACGACCAAAATGCCCAAACTGGGTAGTTGTGCGGGTACCCGCGCGACGAAGATTCTACCTGCACAAGTGTTGCTGTAATGCTATTGACTCCTCATTCCTCCACTCCACCTTTCCACAACCAAAGATTCCTTTAGTCCCCTCCATATCCAAGTGATTCAAACCAACCAATCATCATTTAGCTACAAAAATGGATGCTCCAAGCCCAAAATAAATGTCCAAGACCCATCTTCACAAGCCCACTTCATCCAAGTCTTTAGCTTTCTAAGCCCGAATCTTCTTTGGTAGATCCGTTAAGCCCAATAATGCATCAGAAAGTCCAATAAGCCCAACTCCAATCAAACCGCAACCGCAATGACCCCCAACATCTTGCAAAATTTCTTATGCAAAATAAAAATTCCCTAATACGATCCATGATAAAAGAAAATAAAGAATATACAATGCAAAAATAATTAAAAAAAAAGCTAAAAAAATCTAAAACAAACTAATAAAAATAAGGAAATAAAGTAAGCTATCAGCAAGTGCCCTGAAAGTAGTCCCTCATCACTATCTCAAAGGGAAGGATTCTCTTGTGACCTGAAACTGAGAAACAAACCAATATAGTTTGCAAAACAAACAATAAAACATCAATCTAAAAGGGGGAGGGGGAGGAGAGGTATTTACCATCCTTCTAAATATAGAACAGAGGCATAATCCCCCGAGCCCTCCAAGCAACGCTCATCCCAACAGCAACCATCGTATGATCCTCCCAATCCTAACCATTTATGTAGATGGTCTTCAATGAGTGCACCACAGTGGCATTGGAACCACACAATTTTGGTGCTCGATTGGAAAAAGTAGTCAAACAAGGATAGCCAAAACCGCTAAGGTTGCGATTTACCTAGAGCCACCGGTCTTGCCAGTTCTTCTTCGGAGCTTTTTAGTTAATGATATAGGCATGAACACCCCACCTTTGGGAAAACGTATGGGCACTAGACTGAGTTGAAGAAAGCTTTGAATGCCCAAAACTGTGGCAGAGCTCCAAGGGTTCGACGGACGAGTTCAAAACCAACAATCTTGTTAACATTGTTTGGAGTCAAGTCATCTACGTAGAAGCCAACTGACGCATTACCTCGTCGAAAAAGTCCATTGTTGGCAGCCTCAAACCAGCCTCGAAGATCATAATAGGGACTCCAACTTTCCCCTCCAGCAGACGAGAGATTATAGCCCACTTTCGAGGGTATTCCAGACTGTGTTCAGGAAGGAAACCAAACCGTTATTGATGACTAGCAAACTCGCTCAGAGAAGGAACGATTCCGGTATAAGGACCAACCATTGTTCGTTGGAAAAGAAGAAAAAGAAGAAAAGACCAGAAACATAGAGAAAAGAGGAAAAGGAGTAGCATAAGTAAGAAGAATCAAAAGACAACGTATGCCTAACTCCGCATCCTCACCCTCGCCCTCGCGATCCTGTGTTCCTTCCTTGGCGCCCAAGCGCCAAGGTTAGCACCAACACAAAATAGTACAAATTGCCCCTCTAAAGCGACAAGTGTAGCATTCAGGGTGCCGCTCCTGGCAAACCTGCACCAATAGCAAACAACCACTTGTGGAGCATGATCTACCAATCGAAGACCATCTGTCCCTCCCAACCCTGAAAAGGTAGATGATATTGTTGGGGATTTGTCCCCCTGATCACAGGTGTAAAAAGCTCACCTCTCCTCCAAGAGAAGGGTTCGAAAAAGCGCTACCCTTAAAATATTACCTAATTCTTTGTCACCTTCCAAGAGATCAACTAACTTGATCGTCGGAGTCTCGTTTCGGGACTGCCTCATGGACGACGATTGGCAATCTTGTTTTCTTTGCCGTGATTCTCAGGTCTTCCATTCTCATTCCTCAAAGAGACAGAGTTAAGCCAGAGACATATTACAACACTACTAACCAAAACGATTGGATCAAAAATCCAATTAATACAACCCCAATGTGATTGTCACCTATTTTAGCTTCTTGCTAGTTCTTTTATAATATAATCTTTCAAATGTTAAAAATTTACAAATAAAATTAAACAATACATCTAATAGATTATAGCAAAATTCTATGGAATAAGAACGACATCCAATCTTCTTTCGATGTTTTTATTTTAATGTTTTTAAACTTTTTTTTTGTTTGTTTCGACAAGTTATTATTTAGTCGATTGAGAGTACGATGTTGCTAAGAAACTCATTAAGTTTTTACGGTTTTATCTCGGATTAGCCCATAATTTTATTTAACTATTTAGTTTTACTCTTTTTCCATATTTTTTTCAACGATTTACTGGTTTTCTAAACATTAAACTTGTAGGAAACCTTATACGTTTGCAATTTTCTATATTTTTACTCTATGTATGTTTTTATTTTAAATTTACCTCATAATATTTATCCAACTTACTAATTTTACTCATTTTACATATACTTATGTTGATTTTTCTTAACTTTTGAATATAATATAAGAATTTAGATTCAATAGTATACTGCCAATTTATAAGTTGTTTATGAAATAACAATCCATAAAAACACATTGATACTGAGATAGCAAAACAGGTATATATCTTTGTGATTATCGATATATGAGTCAAAATAGAAATAAACATCAATATGTGTTAAATATTATGTTAACTTCCTATATACTACTTTTAAGGAATTAACAAGTGAATCATAATAGGTACTAGTAACAACAATTTTTTTTACCTATGTATTACAAATCATAATATAAATCTTACTAACAACTTTTTTTTGTTTCTCTTTTTCTCATGACACTTCATATTTAGAAAGTTCCATGGATCATATGGATGTTTATTACTATTTTACTCATATATTAGGAATCAAAATAGATATGATGATTAATATGATGGCTTCTCGAAAAAACAAAATTTTATTTTGCATTTTATTTTATTATGTTACTACAATCTTATTTTTTGCTTTATATATATATATATATATATATATATATATATATATATATATATATATATATATATGGTAAAGTGAATATACCTAAGAACCTTATATAAGCTAAGGTACCTAACTTCATAATACTACACCGGGTTGTATCATATTTACAATGTAATTGCTTATGGTTCTTAAATTTCAACCCCATAACGTGATTACTTCTAAAATCTTTGGACTTTCACCAATATCTTTCGTTTACATCACGTCTTTCTATCGAATACCACTTGATGGGCTTCATATCCTAGCGCTACAAATGAAAGGATGTAGGAGAAATATAACGATGAATTTCCAATTTTTTTTGAAGTAAATCAAGTTTAGGGATGAAGTTTAAGAACCTTAGATTATTGCAATGAAAATTTAATGCAAAATAATGTAATTTGATGAGGTTAGGTACATAAGCTTATATAAGGTTGTTAGGTATATTCACTTTACCCATATATATATATATATATATATATATATATATATATATATATATATATATATATATATATATATATATATATATATTCAAAAGTTCAACAATAACCATTTTAAACCATACAACCAATGAGCCATTATTTTTTCAAGTTTTAGATCTTATTATTTATCGAAAAATAATTCTAAAAATATAGAATTTCATAACTTTTTATCTTCTTTTCATTGATATCAAACATGATTTTTTTTTTTTTTTACTTTTTTTATATGTTTCAGATTCACATTGTGAATCTACACTATAGATCATTAATTTTATATAAATTCACTGTATGAATATACACAAATTCATAGTCTGAATCTGCACAAATTTCACAACACAGATTTCACATGGTGAATCTGCACAGATTCACAATGTGAATTTAAACAAATTCACAATGTGAATCTGAACAAATCATTTTTTTACCAGGACTTGTTTGAATTGGTGATTGATGTACGCAACACCTAACGGATTCCTAATAACAATTAAATACATATATATGCATCTATATTAGCGATTTCGTTACATAAAGTGTTAGAGAAATACTTGTTTTCGGTTAAGGAATGTTACCGGGACTTGATTGAATTGGGGAAAGCGGGTTTTCAGTCAAATTCACCGATTAGGGAGGGTTTACGGCCGTGAAAAGGTTTATGGTCGTGAACTGTTTTCAGCTGTGAACAGCCTCTTAAAGGGTTTACGGGCGTGAACTGTGTTATTGAAGGAATTATGAATTTTTGAAGAGTTTACGGCTGGTTTGCGGCCCTTGAAGGTTTCAAGATTTGAAGGGTTCTCGGTCGTAAACTCAAGAACAACGATGCTTGATC
The DNA here is from genome assembly GCF_052625555.1 of Lactuca saligna. Classification (NCBI taxonomy): domain Eukaryota; kingdom Viridiplantae; phylum Streptophyta; class Magnoliopsida; order Asterales; family Asteraceae; genus Lactuca; species Lactuca saligna. Next base: position 25,652,779 of record NC_136422.1, read on the forward strand.
CGACGAAAAAACGCGTTTTAAATGTTCCACAATAACGCCTAAAATTGATTTTTGATGATTTTTGGAAGAAAATAGAGTATTTGGTGTTTACGGTTGAGAAGTTAGAGAGAGAATGGATGAGTTTTTGGTCAGAAAAGTAAAAATGAGTGTGGGAATCACGTGTATACAGGGGATTCATGGTCGGTGGTGGGATCCACCGGTCGTGAACTAGTTTACGGCCGAGATCGTGTTCACGGCCGTGAACACCAGTCAGATCAGAAACTGTTGATTTTTCGAAGGAAACTCGGGTTTTCGTGCGGTTTTGGTTCCGACTCGTTTATAAATTTAATTATATAAAACTTAATGATTTTACAAACCATAGAAAATAATCGGAACAAATAAAAAGATGAAATTTATTTAACGGAAGACGGCTAACTATAAAGGATAAAGGTTCGGGTTGCCACACATGCCATTTTCAATCTCCGGCCTAACCGAAAATTGCTATTACACTGGTCGCTGCCCCTTTTTCTTCTCCACTTTGCAAAACCGAAGAATTAAATAAGATGGAAAGTTGGGGAAGACGCAAAATTGATGAACCGAATAACATGGGAAATCTGAAGAATCGGAATTAAAGGAAGAAGACACGTATCAGTATATATGTTAATATTGTATTGGTTAACGATGCGGAGAGTAACATGTGTAGTTAGCGTGTAAAGCACTTCCTCAAAGTGTATAGAAAATAAAATTGAGAATAATAATTAAAAAATTAAAAAAAAAAAAAAAAACTCCACAAATAATAATAAATTATTGCTGACTAAGAAGTTTAACATTAGTATATTATATAATAACTATAAAATAAAAACAAAATGCAAAACAAATTACACTACATAATGATTTGATGTGTATCTTTTCTTCCAAATCTAGCATTTTGCCAAGTAAGATGGGGACAAGATGTTTGGTGATTGATACAATGGATGGTGAAACAATATTGTAAGCCATAATTAAAAACTTTGACATAGATGTTTCGAAGATAAATTTAATTTTGTAAGGAAACGGAGAGTTATATCATATTTTACTTATTATTATTATTATTATTATTATTATTATTATTATTATTATTATTATTATTATTATTATTATTATCTGTCATTTCAACACCTGGTTATTTGTCCACACTTTTTATTCATCACAATTTAGGGGTGTTAGGATAGGGGAAAAATAGACTGTTTATTGCTTATTGCTTAATCGCACTGCAATAAGTAAATTTTAGTGTTTGGATAGAATTTTTTAAAAATCAGCTTATTGCTGTAAGAATAAACCAAATAAACTGATTTTAATAAAAAAGGGAGAAAAGGTTTATTGCTTATTGCTTATTGGTCATTTTACTAATACAAACTGTTTTTTTTTTTTTGCCAAACACTTAAAATTATTATTGTTTATTGCTTATTCCCACCACAATAAGCTAATCCAAACATATTTTTAAAAAAATGCATATTTTCACAGCAATAAACAAATAAACAATAGTCAAAGCTAAAAACTATTTATCCAAACACTCCTTACCTTAGAAAACGACTTCTCTCTTCCTTTCACTTAAAGAAAAAAAATAATCATTACCTATATACAAAATTTAATGAATATAATTAAAATAAATACATTTTAATAAATTGAAAGAAAGACAAATTATATATATATATATATATATATATATATATATATATATATATATATATATATATATATATATATATATATATATATATATATATATATATATATATATATATATATATCTTACGTGTCAATCCGTTTTCTTTTCATTTTAGATACTTCAAGTTAGTCTTTTGATTAAAGTTCATACATAATGATTGATAAAATATCTCTTACGTGTAATAAAATATGATTTTTTTTTTTTGTGATATATATATATATATATATATATATATATATATATATATATATATATATATATATATATATATATATATATATATATATATATATATATATATATATATAGGGGAGGGTTCAATTGAGAAAAAAAATAAGGTTGAGAATGATGCCGCAAAAGACTCCAACGTACCGGCAGAAATTGAAAATGAATGCACATGTGTTTTCCAACATAACATATTTTCCTTAAACTATGCTAATAATTACCTTAATATATACAAAAACATAATTTTTTCGTTTTTTTTTTTTTTTTTAATTTTTATAAGCTATTTTTATCAAAAAAATGATTTTAAATATACCAAAATTAATGATTTTTTATTCTCTAGAAATAGACATTCATATTGATATAGTTTTAAGATAAAATAAAAAATTTATTTTTTTTATATTTTCAGCTATTGTTATTTATAAATGAATAACAATGCATCAGGTTTTATTACAGTACATTCGTTATTCACTTATGAATAAAAAGTATGATTTTTTTTTTTTTACAATTTAAGTGTCATTCATATATAAATATAGCATATAATAAACATAGTATATTCATATTTTAATATTGGACGATGAATTCACTTGTGAATATTAACATAGTATATTCAGTTTTGAATATTAGATGATATATTCACTTATGAGTATTAAATGATATTTTATATGTGAATATTACATAGAATTACATGGTATATCACATGTGAATATTATAGAGTATATTCACTTGTGAATATTAGATGATATATTCACTTATTAATATTACACAGTATATTCATACATGACTATTACAATGTATATTCACTTATGAATATTGAAGGTATTTTGACAAATATATATAATTTTTATATGTTATTCACATATGAATAACATACAGACTTGCATATTTGTTTTGTGTTTTTAATAATCATATACTGATTCAGGTGAGAAAACATATTCATATGTGAATATAATGTGGTAATTTAGTTTATGCATTTCATCAAACAGTTGGAGTGCAAACAAGTTAACTATTTTAAAAAATGTTAAAAACATCAAGTTATCAATTCTAAATCATCATATACTTCCGATTTCGACTTCAGATGTGACATCCTATCTCTGATCTATTTCTTAATTTGATTTTGATTTCCGAAAATCCGATTGGGAACCTGTGAGTACCGATTCTAAGTCCCTCAATGCCGACTGTGACTGCGAGTCCAGAACTCCGATTCCAATTTCATGAACAGCGAAGAAATTCCAGTTTAGTTGAAGAAATCTTGATGATTATTGAAGGTTGGAGGAAAAATTTTGATGATAAATGAATAGTTATCGAATTCTCTATAGTTACGTATTTGAGATTGAAGGTTATTACGATATTTACAAGTTTGCCACCGTGTCTTTTATGCTTAGATTAAATGAGTGGCTGAGAATGATTACCCTATTCTCAACCTTTTTTATTTTCTCAATTGAACCCACCTCTCTCTCTTTCTCTCTCTCTCTCTCTCTCTCTCTCTATATATATATATATATATATATATATATATATATATATATATATATATATATATATATATGTGTGTGTGTGTGTATTTTTTTTATCTTACTACCACTCTTACATATACGTGTTCATATTTTTCACAACATCTAGATCTAACTTATTATGACAACCTAAGTATGTTTATATACATTTTTAACAAGTTTTTAGTCTTTTGCTCACAGATTTGTATGTTTTGTACATAAAATATTATGAGATCTGTTATAGTTCAACGAGATTTGTAGATCATAAAACAAACGACAAAAATTACATTTATTCTTCTCCAAAATTTTAAAATATAAAAGATGGGCCATAGAAACTTACCCTCATCATGTAACGTTAATTGTTTTGAGAAAGGTTCGTGAGGTTTCCAGTTCCTTTGAAGCTTGAGATTTGAGTGTTTTTCAAGAAGTCTTATCCAGTTCCACTGAAGCTTGAGATTTGAGTGCTTTTCAAGAAGTCTTAACACATAGAGACATAGATTAACAATAGGTTAGAATTTTATCAAGTTTTATTTCACTTACTACCAGTGAGTTTTGTGAAAAAGGAAAGGTAAAAATCAAGTAATTACCTAGTTTTTCTTGGATCTAATGTCTTACCAATAAGGGGTTGGAACGTAAGACTCTCGAGGAACAAAAGGTAGATTTTTTGGGTTAAATGGTACTCGAAAACAGCAACTCAAGGGCTATTGTGACTCTTGAAATATGGCATAAAAATGAAGGTGTTTGTGGGTTGTTTTTGCTACTTGAAATAGCCAGCGTTTTGGGTGATATATGGCTCCTAAAACTCAGCAAATAAGCAAGAAAAGAAGTGGTTTAGGTACTATTTAAGGTTCTAAAAGTCGTTAGGTGGTGGTCCAGCGGTCGAATGAGATTAACGAACTAATCGCTCTAAGTTGGGATTAATCGGCGCTTAGGCGCAGACCCTTAATTGTAATAGAATTTATATTTAAAAAAATTAAATATTACCTATATCCTAACAAAATAAGTGAATAACCATAAAACTTTGGCATATTCAATTGTTTAAATATTTAAATCATATTCTATAATAATTTTTATAATAATTGGGGATCTTTTTAACAGTTTTAGCTATCAATCATCATAATTTAGTCGCACAATATCATAAATTTGACTAATCAGGGAGTTTTTTGAAAATTTTCATTGTCTGAATTTTTACTAGCTTAGACTGCCTTTACCGCTTAGGAATGATTCCATCAAACTCGATTGACTAGCATTAATCGTAAACACTAAGAGGCTGTCAAGCACCTAGGAGGCCGCTTAGACCGATTTGTACAACACTGTGTTTTGTTAACCCGTCTTAGTGCAGTGACTTAACACATTTTCAGAAGTGTTTTGGGGTATAAATCTTAAGAAAATGAAGGGAGAAAAGAGCATAAATGAGGGTAGAAAAATCGAAGGCAACAACTTCCTTTTCCTTCGATTTTGGTGGATCTCGAAAGGACGAAGAGAGCTAGAAAGTGGTTGAGTTTTGAGTGATGTTTGAGTGATTTCTTGAGAGCATTTGGCTGCAACATGAGGAAGAAATTAGGAGGAAAGGGAAAAGATTTATAAGGGAGAAGAGTGTGTGTAAGATTTGCCTAAATCTTACAAGATAGGATAAGATCTTACCATGGATTTGATGTGATATACTAACTTGGAACTTGACGATCTAGTTAGTTAAATATAATTTATTAACTAACTAGTTAGGTGTTAGTTATTAGGTAATCAATTTATTTAGGAGAGGGAGGAGAGGTACCGAGATGGAGGATGGGAGAGTAGGATATGCAAGAGTGGGATAGCTTATTTGATGATCTAGTTGTGAATTGTCTCGGAGTTTTTTTTTAATTCATTTTATCCTATCCCTTGGTGAATTAGACCTTTTATTCCTTGCATCTTGTTCACTTTCTTTCAAGTCCCATACTTACTTATTTCTCAAATTTATACATACATACATACATACATACATACATACATACATACATACATATATATATATATATATATATATATATATATATATATATATATATATGTGTGTGTGTGTGTTGATGAGTTTTGATACAAAATATAAGTTAGGTTTTCATTAAAAAAAACGGTGAATGGAAGCGTTAAAAATAACAAGTTTATTTTGAGTTTATAACAAAACCAAACAATTTAGGATCTATTTATAAAGGTTGTAATGATATTATAGAAAACCATAAAGTGTTTTAGAATGAAGACCTTTGGAGCATTTGAACCCACTTGGTTTTGGGGTGTTGATGAAGATAGAAAAATCAAAGAGTATGATTTTCTCTACAAGTATCTACCATAAAGATTAAGGCACTTGGAATGCTAGTTCATTATTTTTTGAAATACTTATTAAGCCATGAAGTACTTATTAAGCCTTTAAGTACTTAAATCAAATAAGCACTAAAGGAGAAGTACTTATAAGCACCAAATCTTCAAAATACTTCCAGTCATCTAGCGGAGTATCGATGACGACCGAAAATCCAGTGGAAAACTAGCAGGCTCGCAGCCTGTAGGTGATTGTGGGCTTGATGTTCACCGGTGTACTCCGTCCCCTTCATGGTTGCCTTACGGACATATATGGATGAGGGATCCCCTTAGTAGTAAAGTCCACCCCGATGATAAAATCCTTAGACTAGGTCCCTTGTGTAGGTGTTTAGGGACATAAAGTGAGGATAATGGGAATGGGTATCAGGGTTATCATTAGTTTGATGAAATTAATAAATTATTTTTGGTCGATGAAATTAATAAATTTATTATTATTTGTGGGTTGAAAACCCTATATGCTCACTAGGCTCCCAAGCCTGACCCACTCAGCTTTCTGTTTTACAGGTAGTGGACCCAAAGCATAATTTGGATGATGATGAGGGATTTTTGGATTATAGGCTAGTAGTTGTAAATAACTGTTGTAAGGCTTATAATGTACTGTTTATGCTTTTGATCTGTATCGAACATGACATCCCGAGTCTTTTTAATGAAATACATTTTTACGGAAATGCTTTGATAAATCTTTATCATATTTTTATTTTTGGGAACAAATTCCGCAACACTTTTTAGTCAAAGGATTAATCTGATTTTATTATAAAATCATAAACTAAATCGGTATTTTGTGGCCGTGAAATTAGGGATGTCACAGTTTTCCATAACTTGAGGACAAGTTATCGAATCCATTAAAGGCCATTCAAACAATTTTCATGTAATTAGCCTAACTATTAAACTAATACAAAACATGAAACTTTTGATAATTATCTTTTGAATTGGATTAGAATGATCATTACCACATCAAAAATAGGTTTATAAGTTCAAAAACAGCTTAGGGTAAGGATTCTAGTCCAATTCCAACCTTAAAAGTCAAAAATCTTCACTCAAGGCCTCCTACTCGATGAGTATTTGTTCATGGACTCGGCGAGTCCACAGTCCGGACAGCCAGAAAATTGATTTTTTTAGCAATTTGCATCAAGTATAATTGAAAACCAAGCCTAGGCTCTGATACCACTGATGCGTTTTGTATACTACAACATCCTATGGTGCACATACAACCCTAAACACCTCGGATCTATGTTTTCACAAATTATACATGAAAATGGTTTCCAATGCATTAAACATAAACTATATAAGATACTAGTTAGGGTTAAATACCTTTTATGAAGCTTCAAGTCCTGATGTATTTGGCCTTAAGAGCTTAGCCCCATTAGTGTGGAAACCTCAAATGAAGTCACAACACATCATGGACAAAGGATGAAACTTTAGAGAGAATTCATACACACCAAAACCGTCCATATCCTCCGAGTATACATAAGTGGTGATTTTGGCTATGAAGTAACATATTTATATGTGGAATTCCAAAGGTCATGGGTTAACCCGAACCCATACCTATGGGTGTTATGATCCATGGTTCATGTGGCCCAACTCTTTATGTATCCATACATAAACTTGGTCCAACACATATAAATATAACTAATTACCATAATTAGTCCTCATAGGTTTAATTAGTCTATGTGATCATTAAATTCATTTCAAATTAATTCTTGATCAATACTAATTAAAACATATGATTTCATACTAATATATTATAACTTATAATATATTAATAAGTCATAAATAACATTTTCTCACAAATGTCCATCCTAACAAATTGTCCTGATGATATGCAACCCAAATGGTCCATGCTACTCTCACCAATAATATTTATGGCTTAGACATCTAATCAAACAAGTATGCCTCGTGTATGCTGATGATGCCCAGCGTATTAGGACGTTCCCTAGTACGCTAAGCATATGCACGTACGCATGGCGTACTCATATTCTCCTCAGATTACAAAAATGCCACTAGGGCTTCTAATGAACACTTTCTTCTACTTAAGGACTAAACAACAACATAATTACATTATAGGGTTAAAATTAAAAGTTCCTCATCATCAGGGTGTTATAATTCTCCCCCACTTGAATTAGACTTCATCCTCGACGTCTGATGCAGAGAATAACACATGATAGTGCTTCTGCATTTCAGCCTCCGGCTCCGAGGTCCACTCAGATCCCCTCTGATGCTGCCACTGTACCTTTACCACTGGTATCTCCTGGTTGTGAAGAACCTTCATCTATCTCTCCAAAATAAATAGTGGTCTCTCAACATAGTTCAGTAGCTCATCGACCTGAATATCATCCAAGGATACCGCTGCCTCATCATCCAATACGTACTTTCGCAACTGTGAAATATGGAAAGTGTTGTAAATTAGACTGAGATCCTCAGGTAGATCCAACCTGTATGCAACCTTGCTAACCCTGGAAATCAATCAAAAAGGACCAATATACTGGGGAGCCAACTTACCCCTCTTCCTAAAGTGTATCACACCTTTCCAAGGTGAGACCTTTAGTAATACCATATCACCGACCTGAAACTCCAACTCGGATCGACGTCGGTTGGCATAGCTTTTCTGCCAACTCTAAGCTATTTGTTGTCTCTGCCTGATCTGTTGGATAAGATTTGTGGTTTGAAGGACTACTTAGGTCCTTCCCATAACCCTTTGACTAACCTCCCCCAACAAACCTGTAACGCCCGGGTTTTCAGGGCTAAGCATTTTTGTCAATGTAATAGTCTAGGTCAACTATTGTAACTCTTTTTGAAGTAATAAATATGAAATATTTGAGTATTATGTGAATTATGTGTGTTTATGTGTTTATTATTTAATTATAAATGTATAATTAATAAAGAATAAAAATGAGCGTCAAAATTAAAGTGTGAGATAATCCTGATATCTCTACATAAAGTTGTAGAATATGTCTCAAGGTTTCCGTGCATATGAAGAATGCCGAAGTCCGAGCTATAAAGAAGAAGTTATGGCCCGTCGAAGTTTTACGACAAAACCGGCACGACACCGGGAAACGTAAATAGTGAATTTACGATAGAAGACTTTTTAGCCTTAGCAATCTAAACAAAAGTCGTAGAATATGTTAAACTAAGAACATCGATAAAAAGAACGCCCAAATCTGACTTCGTATGAAGAAGTTATGATTTTTCTAAGATTCGGCTTAGCAGTGCACGGCCTGAAACTCGAATTTTAGTTCGAGCGGTTTTTGGCTTACGCAACATAAATGAGAGTTGAAGATCTCATTAATAGGAAATCAACGGTAAAAAGACAGACAAAAACAGAGTCCGTATGTAGAAGTTATTAATTTTACGCAGACGTTTAACAGTATAATCTCCTTGTACTGTTAAATTTAAGATCGGTCGAGAATTAGCTGACGGTGTCAAAATGAAAGTTGTAGATCTTATTATTCATTACGTGTGGATATAAAGAACGTTAAAAACGGAGGTCGTATGTGAAAGTTACGGATTTTAGAAGTCGGAAGTGTGCTGTGCGAAAATGGGTGATGTGGCACAATCTTGGCCATTGCTTTCTCCCCAAGGCTTGCCACCAGATGGTGACATGTGGCACCAAGTTCAGCCACATTTCACCCTATAAATACCACCTCTCCCACCCTCATTTTCTTCACACCTTTCCCATTCTTTCTTCTCTTTACTCTCTCTCTCTCTCTAGAACCTCTCTCTAGCCCCGAAATCCCCCGAAAAGCCTAGGGAACCTCCCTAGCACGAGGCGGAAGCCCCGGAGTGCTCGAAGGCTCTGAGAAGAAGAGCTTTTCGGCTCGGGAACGCTGCTCCAAGCAAAGCCCGGTTTTCTATAAAACCCGCTGTAAGTGAGCTACGCCTACGCTATTTTTAATATAACTTTTATTTAATTATAGTAACGTTATTAGGAACTTATAATAAATACTTGGGCTATTATTATGGGTTATATAAGTATTTTTTTGACGCTTATATAATAATAATAATAGCTAGACTATTAATTAGTCTCGACGAATAATAAACTAAACTCTAGTGGTAATAATACTAGGTTTCGTCGAAGAAAAATTCTTTTTAAGAAGCGAAGCGCTGTCTGAGTTCGGAATCACCACCTTTTCCGGTGAGTGCATAGTTACCTTCAACTTACACATAGATATGAAGTATTTTATATAAATTACGTGCTATGTGTGCATATTATCTGAATACTTGCTATCTATGCTAGATGAACGTTGTTATACATGTTTTCAATGATTTAAACTGTATATGTATTTTATATCTACGAAAATGTTGGGGTAAAACATGGGTAGATGTAATAGGTGATGTGTGATAAAATGATGAGAGGCCTCGATGTTGTTGTTGTTGATCCAGTCATCTAGCGGAGTATAGATGACGACCACGGACTCTTCTAGACAGTCCAGTGGAACACTAGCAGGCTCGCAACCTGTAGGTGTTGTGAACGATGTGTTCACCGGTGTACTCCATCCCCCACATGGTTGCCTATTAGGACATTTATTGCTGAGGAATCCCCTTAGCAGTAGTGTCCGTCCCGATGATGATCCTTAGGCTAGGTCCCTTATGATAGGTGTTTAGGGACGTAAAGTGAGGATAACGGGAACGGGTAATCGGGTTATTGTTGATTGATGAAATTAATAAACTTATTGTGGGTTGAAAACCCTATGTGCTCACCAGGCTCCCAAGCCTGACCCACTCAGTTTTATGCATTACAGGTAGTGGCGCATGAGCATAGGTGTGATGTTTTGGACGAGGGATTACGGATATAGGCCTGTAGATATGAAATAATGTAGTAAGGCTTATATTGTACTGTTTATACTTTTGATCTGTACGAACATGACATCCCGAGTCTTTTAATGAAATACATTTCTATGGAAATGCTTTTGATAAATCTTTATCATATTATTGTTTTGGGACAAATTCCGCAACCCTTTTATTAAAAGATAACTCTGATTTTGAAATAAAGTATAAACAAAACCGGTCTTTTCTGGCCGTGATTTTGGGGATGTCACAGTTGGTATCAGAGCATTAGTTTAAGCGAACTAGGAATTTGTAGGATTTCTAGACTTAAACTTAGAATGCTAAGCGATGATTGTGAGGTGTGAGCACTAGCTTATTTTAGGAATTGTGCCTAAAATGCTTTTATGTGCTAAATGTTTTATGCATGATATGCTGTTATTTTGTTCGGGATCTATGGTCTGTTGCCGACCGGATCTGGAACCTTATGTGTTTAGGATTCTAAACGTACGACTACGATATTAGAACTAGCATGTAAACGTTTCGGAGTGATAAGGACGATTTAAAACGTCTCTCCTAAATAAAGATCTAAATCCACCTTATTCGGTATATAGATCAAGATGGTAAGGACCCGTAGCGGAAACGTAAACGCAAATGGGAACGGACACCAACCCCCCGTGATCGAGCAAATACCAGTTGTGGAAGCCGCTGCCGGACCAATAACGATGGCCGGAGTGCAAGCAATGATCCAGGCAATGTTGGATCGTCAAATGGAGGAAACCAAGCGTTTGCTCCAGCAAAATCGAGAGGAAGCGACTATTCAGCTCGAACAGCCCGAGTTGAACGAAGGGCAGACTGAAGAAGGAAACTACAGTGGGACTATTGGTCAAGCCAACCCACCGATAGTTAGGCAAAACCACCAGGATGGAGGAAATGATGGACGTGGATGCAAATACAAGGATTTCATGGCATCCAAGCCATCGAGTCTATCCGGAAGCCCGACGCCGGTGGAAGTCATGAACTGGATCTCTGAGATGGAGACAATGTTTGAGAGTTGCGAGTGTAGCAATAGGCAGAAGACTGCTCTTGCAGTTCCTCTATTGAAATCTGGAGTACTAAGCTGGTGGAAGCTATTAGCTGATTCAATGCCCAAAGGTGAAGCAAGCAAAATGTCGTGGGAGGATTTTCTGGTACAGTTGAAGATGCAATACTGCTCTGAGCAGGATCTTCTGGAGATCAGCAACGAATTCCAGAATCTGAAGAAGGGAAGAATGAGCGTTACTGAATACGCTGCAAGCTTTACTGAGAAAATGAAGCTTGTTCCTCACCTCGTCCCAACTGAACTCTCCAAGGTTAACAAATTTGCCCTCGGATTACCAGCGGACTTCGGTCCAATGGTCAAGCAAACTACCACTCTGAAAGCTGCCATCTGGGCTGCTAAGAATGTGGAGACCCAGATACGAGAAAAGGGTCTGGAGAGAGCGGAAGTGGGAGAGAAACGGAAATTTGACGGATCCTCGAGGTCCGATAAGAAAGGTAGATTCTCGAAGTCTAGTTCGAGAGGAGGAGGATCAGAAGCAAAGTGGTGTGACAAGTGCAAGAAGAAGCACTCTGGGAAGTGTGATGGAGGGGTCACTTGTTACAAATGCGGAAAGCCTGGGCACTATGCCAACGAATGCACTCTTAACCAGAAGGCCTGTTATGGGTGTAATGAAGAAGGGCACATTTTGAAGGACTACCCGAAGAAGAAGGAGGCAGGAAGACCCAACATACCACCAAAGCCGAAGGCGAGAGCCTTCCAGATGACGCTCGAGGCTGCAAAGGAGGCAGCAGACGTCGCTTCAGGTACCTTTCTTGTAAATGGTTTACCTGCAAATATACTGTTTGATTCCGGAGCCAACTACTCCTTTGTGTCGCATAAATTTAGTGCGAAATTAGCATTACCTGTAGAAAAACTTGATAACGCCCTAATTGTAGAAGTTGCCAGTGGCAAATTCGTACCTGTTAGTAATCGTATTAGGAACATCGTCATTGACCTAAACGGAAACGAATTCCATGAGGAACTATTACCCATAGAGTTAAACGGTTTCGACATCGTTTTGGGTATGGATTGGCTTAGCGCCAACGATGCCGAGATATTATGCCGAAAGAAGATAGTTAGGATAAACCCACCCGGAAAGGAATCATTTATGGTGTACGGGGACAAACGCAGAGTAAATTCTGGAATCATCTCCCTGATGAAAGCCAGGAAATGTTTGTCCAAAGGATGTGCATCATACTTGGCATTCGTAATTGATGCTAAGAAGGAAAAGAAAGAGGTGCAGAATATACCGGTTGTGTGCGATTATCCAGAAGTCTTTCCCGAAGATCTTCCCGGATTACCACCTGATAGGCAAGTAGAGTTTCGTATAGACTTATTACCAGGAACAACACCGATAGCAAAGGCACCTTACCGATTAGCACCAACGGAGATGAAGGAGCTCATGACGCAACTTCAGGAGCTGTTGGACAGCGGTTTCATTCGACCTAGTTCATCACCCTGGGGAGCTCCGGTGTTATTCGTGAAGAAGAAGGACGGAAGCATGAGGATGTGCATAGACTACCGAGAGTTGAATAAGGCAACGGTGAAGAACAAGTATCCATTACCGAGGATTGATGATCTATTCGATCAGCTGCAAGGTTCGAGCTACTTCTCAAAGATCGATCTTAGGTCAGGATATCATCAGCTGAAGGTGAGAGAGCAGGATATTGAGAAGACTGCATTCAGAACAAGATATGGACACTACGAGTTCTTGGTTATGTCGTTCGGACTAACCAATGCTCCCGCAGCATTCATGGATTTGATGAATAGGGTTTGTAAACCATTCCTCGATAAATCTGTGATAGTGTTCATCGACGACATTCTCATTTACTCGAAAAGCCAGGAGGAGCATGGCAAGCATCTACGAGAAGTGTTGGAGGTGTTAAAGAAGGAGAAGCTTTTTGCAAAGTTCTCCAAATGCGACTTTTGGATACGGGAAGTCCAATTCTTGGGTCATCTTGTTAACCAAGAAGGAATAATGGTTGACCCTGTCAAGATCGAAGCTGTAATGAAGTGGGAACGTCCGAAGAATCCCACGGAGATTCGAAGCTTTCTAGGATTAGCCGGATATTACCGACGATTTATCCAAGGCTTTTCTTTGATAGCTGCTCCATTAACAGCTTTGACCCATAAAGGAGCTACGTATACATGGAGTGAGAAACATGATGAGGCGTTCGAGAAGCTAAAGAAGAAGTTATGTGAAGCGCTGATACTTTCTCTACCCGATGGAGTCGAAGATTTCACAGTTTATAGTGATGCATCTGGAGTCGGGTAGGTTGTGTTCTGACCCAAAGAGAAAAGGTGATAGCATACGCATCTCGACAATTGAAAGAGCACGAAAAGAACTACCCCACTCATGATCTGGAGTTGGCAGCGGTAGTATTCGCCTTAAAGATATGGAGGCATTACCTCTACGGCACGAAGTGCAAGCTCTTCACTGATCATAAGAGTCTCCAGTATCTCTTTAATCAGAAGGAGTTGAACATGAGGCAACGACGCTGGCTAGAACTTCTCAAGGACTACGACTGTGAGATACTTTACCACCCAGGTAAAGCAAATATTGTTGCTGATGCTCTCAGTCGGAAAGTCAATCTTGAAAGAAGAAGGCCAAGAGCGTTAAGAATTGAAGTCGTCTCGATGATTGTGGAAAGTATCAGGAAAGCTCAAGAAGAAGCCTTAGAAAAGAATGACCGAAAGGAAGAACGTTTGGGAAAAACGTTAGTGTTCGGTACGAACAGTCGAGGACTGAATGTATTCCAAGATCGAATTTGGGTACCTAAGACGGGAGGAATAAGAGATCTTCTAATGGAAGAAGCACACAAGACCATGTACTCGATTCATCCCGGTAGCACTAAAATGTATAAGGACCTAAAACCCTACTACTGGTGGCCGACGATGAAGCTCGATGTTGCGAAGTATGTGGCTGAGTGCGTAACATGTGCGAGGGTTAAGGCACAACATCAAAAACCGTATGGGAGTTTAGAACCCTTACCTGTACCCATGGGTAAATGGGAAGACATCACCATGGATTTTGTGACTAAACTGCCCAGAACGAAGAATGGACACGACATGATTTGGGTAGTCGTGGATCGTTTCACCAAGAGTGCACACTTCATAGCCGCCAACGAGAAGTGGTCTATGGATAAGCTCGCAAATGCTTACGTGAAGGAAATTGTAAGACTTCACGGTGTCCCTCTTACGATTGTGTCAGATCGTGATAGTCGTTTCACGTCAAGGTTTTGGAGGAGTCTACAAGAGGAGTTGGGTACAAAGTTGTGTTTGAGTACTGCTTACCATCCGCAAACTGATGGTCAGAGTGAAAGAACGATTCAGACGTTGGAAGATATGCTGAGAGCATGTACCCTCGAATTCCAAGGGAATTGGGACGAGCACTTACCTCTGGTAGAATTTTCCTACAACAATAGTTTTCACTCGAGCATCAAGATGGCTCCTTATCAAGCCTTGTATGGGCAGAAGTGTCGTACGCCGTCTTGTTGGCTTGAAGCCGGAGAGAAGCAGTTTATGGGCCCCGAGATAGTCCATGAGACTGCTGAGAAATTGAAGGTGATTAGGGAAAGAATGTTAGCAGCTCAGGATCGTCAGAAGAGCTATGCCGACAAGAAAAGACGACCGATAACCTTCGAAGTTGGGGATTCCGTTTTACTTAAAGTCTCACCGTGGAAGGGACTTATACGATTTGGGAAACGAGGAAAGTTGAGTCCAATGTTTATTGGACCATTCAAAGTTCTTCAGAGGATTGCGAACCAAGCTTACAAGCTGGAATTGCCCGAAGAACTCAATGGTATTCATAACACCTTCCATGTGTGTTATTTGAGGAAATTCATGGGAGATGTTCCCGACATAATTCCAATCTCGGAATTAAGGATGGATGAGAATAAAAGGCTGATCGAAGAGCCTGAGGCAATTATTGACCGTAAGACTAAAAAGTTACGACGCAAGATGGTCGACTTGGTGCTAGTCCGATGGAAACATTCGAATGGGCCGAATCTCACTTGGGAAACAGAGGATGACATGATGAGTCGCTATCCACATCTGTTTGCTGATGCATGATTCCGGGACGGAATCATCCTAAGGGGGTGAGAATTGTAACGCCCGGGTTTTCAGGGCTAAGCATTTTTGTCAATGTAATAGTCTAGGTCAACTATTGTAACTCTTTTTGAAGTAATAAATATGAAATATTTGAGTATTATGTGAATTATGTGTGTTTATGTGTTTATTATTTAATTATAAATGTATAATTAATAAAGAATAAAAATGAGCGTCAAAATTAAAGTGTGAGATAATCCCGATATCTCTACATAAAGTTGTAGAATATGTCTCAAGGTTTCCGTGCATATGAAGAATGCCGAAGTCCGAGCTATAAAGAAGAAGTTATGGCCCGCCGAAGTTTTACGACAAAACCGGCACGACACCGGGAAACGTAAATAGTGAATTTACGATAGAAGACTTTTTAGCCTTAGCAATCTAAACAAAAGTCGTAGAATATGTTAAACTAAGAACATCGATAAAAAGAACGCCCAAATCTGACTTCGTATGAAGAAGTTATGATTTTTCTAAGATTCGGCTTAGCAGTGCACGGCCTGAAACTCGAATTTTAGTTCGAGCGGTTTTTGGCTTACGCAACATAAATGAGAGTTGAAGATCTCATTAATAGGAAATCAACGGTAAAAAGACAGACAAAAACAGAGTCCGTATGTAGAAGTTATTAATTTTACGCAGACGTTTAACAGTATAATCTCCTTGTACTGTTAAATTTAAGATCGGTCGAGAATTAGCTGACGGTGTCAAAATGAAAGTTGTAGATCTTATTATTACCTACGCGTGGATATAAAGAACGTCAAAAACGGAGGTCGTATGTGAAAGTTACGGATTTTAGAAGTCGGAAGTATGCTGTGCGAAAATGGGTGATGTGGCACAATCTTGGCCATTGCTTTCTCCCCAAGGCTTGCCACCAGATGGTGACATGTGGCACCAAGTTCAGCCACATTTCACCCTATAAATACCACCTCTCCCACCCTCATTTTCTTCACACCTTTCCCATTCTTTCTTCTCTTTACTCTCTCTCTCTCTCTAGAACCTCTCTCTAGCCCCGAAATCCCCCGAAAAGCCTAGGGAACCTCCCTAGCACGAGGCGGAAGCCCCGGAGTGCTCGAAGGCTCTGAGAAGAAGAGCTTTTCGGCTCGGGAACGCTGCTCCAAGCAAAGCCTGGTTTTCTATAAAACCCGCTGTAAGTGAGCTACGCCTACGCTATTTTTAATATAACTTTTATTTAATTATAGTAACGTTATTAGGAACTTATAATAAATACTTGGGCTATTATTATGGGTTATATAAGTATTTTTTTGACGCTTATATAATAATAATAATAGCTAGACTATTAATTAGTCTCGACGAATAATAAACTAAACTCTAGTGGTAATAATACTAGGTTTCGTCGAAGAAAAATTCTTTTTAAGAAGCGAAGCGCTGTCTGAGTTCGGAATCACCACCTTTTCCGGTGAGTGCATAGTTACCTTCAACTTACACATAGATATGAAGTATTTTATATAAATTACGTGCTATGTGTGCATATTATCTGAATACTTGCTATCTATGCTAGATGAACGTTGTTATACATGTTTTCAATGATTTAAACTGTATATGTATTTTATATCTACGAAAATGTTGGGGTAAAACATGGGTAGATGTAATAGGTGATGTGTGATAAAATGATGAGAGGCCTCGATGTTGTTGTTGTTGATCCAGTCATCTAGCGGAGTATAGATGACGACCACGGACTCTTCTAGACAGTCCAGTGGAACACTAGCAGGCTCGCAACCTGTAGGTGTTGTGAACGATGTGTTCACCGGTGTACTCCATCCCCCACATGGTTGCCTATTAGGACATTTATTGCTGAGGAATCCCCTTAGCAGTAGTGTCCGTCCCGATGATGATCCTTAGGCTAGGTCCCTTATGATAAGTGTTTAGGGACGTAAAGTGAGGATAACGGGAACGGGTAATCGGGTTATTGTTGATTGATGAAATTAATAAACTTATTGTGGGTTGAAAACCCTATGTGCTCACCAGGCTCCCAAGCCTGACCCACTCAGTTTTATGCATTACAGGTAGTGGCGCATGAGCATAGGTGTGATGTTTTGGACGAGGGATTACGGATATAGGCCTGTAGATATGAAATAATGTAGTAAGGCTTATATTGTACTGTTTATACTTTTGATCTGTACGAACATGACATCCCGAGTCTTTTAATGAAATACATTTCTATGGAAATGCTTTTGATAAATCTTTATCATATTATTGTTTTGGGACAAATTCCGCAACCCTTTTATTAAAAGATAACTCTGATTTTGAAATAAAGTATAAACAAAACCGGTCTTTTCTGGCCGTGATTTTGGGGATGTCACAAAACCGGGGTACGACGTTTTCGACCATACAAGAGCTCAAAAGGCGGAGCACCAATGTTGGAGTGATAATTGTTGTTGTAGGAGAAGTCTGTATAAGGTTGGTAGGAATTCTATCTCCAACCAAAATCAATAGCATAGGCTCGTCACATATCCTCAAGGGTTTGTATCATCCGCTCACTCTGTCTGTCAGTCTACGGATGATAAGTAATGCTGAAATGTAACCTCGTGCCAAGTTCCTGATGGAACTTCTTCCAGAATCGAGAAGTAAACCGAACTTCCCGGTCCGAAAGAATGGAGACCGGAACCCCATGATGAGCAACAATCTCTTGGACATAAACATCAGCCAAATTTTCAGTCGAAGAGCTATTTCGGATGACCAAAAAGTTAGCACTCTTGGTGAATCGATCCACGATGACCCATAGAACATCAAAACCCTTTGTCGTCTTCGGAAACTTGGTGATAAAATCCATCATGATATGCTCCCATTTCCACATGAGAACCTCTAGAGGTTGTAGTTTGCCATGCGGCCTCTGATGCTCAGCCTTGACCATCCTGCAGGTCAAGCATCTCTCAACATACCAGGCTATCTCCCTCTTCATACACAACCACCAATAGCTCAATCTCAAATCATGATACATCTTGGTGGCTCCTGGGTGTGTAGAAAAGCAAGACTTATGAGCCTCCTCTAACACAATCTACCTGACCCCACCAGAAACTAGAACACACACGCGACCGCACTAGGCTAATAACCCTCGACTACCCATGACAAATCTGTCAATCTGACCCCTGGCCCTCTCTTGTTTCCAGTTCTCCTTCCTAACTCTCTCAATGCCTCTCTAATCAAACCCAAAAGTGGAGAATCAATAGATATCCTCATACACATCTCCCCGGTCGAAAATCCAGCCGAATTGCGGCTCAAAGCATCCGCAACCACATTCACTTTACCCGGATGGTAAAGGATCTTGCAGTCATAATCCTTGGTCACGTCCGACCACCTGTGCTGCCTCAAGTTCAGGTTCGGTTGATCCATAAGACATCTCAAACTCTTGTGATCATTGTAAACCATAAAATGGATACTATAAAATTAATTTCTCCAAATATTGAAGGCAAAACCCACTGTTCCTAACTCTAGGTCATGAGTGGGATATCACATCTTATGCGGCCTTACCTGTCGCGAAGCATAAGCAATCACTCGTTCTCCCTGCATGATGACTGCCCTTAAAACGGTGGAAGATGCATCACAGAATGCCACAAAATCCTCAACTCCCTCTGGGAGGGTCAATACCGAGCCCTCACATAATGTCTGCTGAAGAGTCTTATTTGCAAACTGCTGCTCAAGGCTCCATGAGAAATCCACCCCCTCCTTGTCAGACGTGTGAGGGGTACCACAATCGTAGAGAAGTCCCGAATGAATCTATGATAGTAACCTACACAACCCAAGAAACTCATGATCTCTGAAGGAGATTTTAGAACCTCCCACTGCATCACAACCTCGATCTTGGCCGGATCAGCCAAAATCCCATCCTGGTTAACGAGGTGCCCCAGGAACTAGACCTCTCTTAACCAAAACTCGCACTTCGAGAACTTGGCATAAAGTCGTTCTAGCCTTAAAACCCCCAAAATCTCTCAAAGGTGCTCCCCATACTACTCTTTGGTTGGAATACACCAAGATATAATCAATAAACATAATGACGGATCAATCAGGAATCAGCTTGCATACCCGATTCGTCAAATCCATAAACACAACAAGCGCATTGGTGAGCCCAAATGGCGTCACCATGAACTCATAATGCACATAACGAGAGCAGAACATGGTCTTCTTCACATCCTCCTCTCTCACTCTCACCTGATGATATACCGGACTTAGATCTATCTTCGAGAACCAAGATGTACCCGGTAAATGATCCAAGAGGTCATCAATCCGAGGAAGGGGATAATTGTTCTTCACCATTAACTTGTTCAACTCACAGTAATCAATGCACATTGTGAACCATCCTTCTTCTTGACAAACAATATCGACGCTCCCCACAGAGAACTGCTCGATCTGATGAACTCCTTCCCTAGCAGATCCTGCGGCTGAGATGACAATATCTCAGGCGATGCCAAGCAGTATGACGCCTTGGAAATCGGGGCCGCACCTAGCACAAGGTCAATCTTGAACTCGACTTGCCTCTCGGGAGACACACCGGGTAATCACTCCGGTAATACATAAGAAAACTCTCTGAAACTGAAGTCTGCTCCCCTACACAGGTATCAACCACATAATCCAGATAACTGGAACACCCGTGATGAATATAATGACAAGCCATGGCTGTCGAACAAAACCTTGAACCGACCCTGGTGCCTTTTCCATAAATAACCAAATCTCCCCCACTAGGGGTTCGAATTACCACTCGATGGCCCTCATAATAAATCATGGCACCAAACCTGATCAGCTAGTCCATACCCACTATCACGCACACATCCCCCATGGGAATAGGGATCAAATCAATTAGATAAAGGAACCTGAAGATCTCTAGAACACAATCTTGATATATCGCAGATGCAGAAACCCCGTGTTTGTTGGTGATAGAAACCCAAAATGGACACTCTAACTCCCCAATAGGCATATCAAACTACCCACTGAATGATCGAGATACAAAAGACCGACTCGCACCCGAGTCACACAACACAAGAGCAGGAAAAGATTTCACTAAAAGCGGACCTATCAGGTGCATATATATATATATATATATATATATATATATATATATATATAAGCATAACATAAAGCATAATCAACAGAATAATAAATAGAAGCATACCAGTCACAAAATTTAGAGTTGCTCTAGCCTCCTTGGCAGTGAGCTAAAAACCGACGACCTTGAGCCCTTGAGGGCTCCGCCTTGCCCTGACTCCCATCTGTGATCCTAAGTGTAGCTGACATTGGATCCTGAGACGGCCTAGAAGCAAACAAGGGGCACTGGGCCTTCATATGGCCCACCTGATCACAATGATAATGAAGTTTGATGTCAGAAGTTAGAGCCTACTGCCAGCAGTCCTTAACAATGTCAGCCTGATTGCCACATTTGTGGTATCCCAATGAATATCGGCAAGCTCCATCATGAAACTTTCCACACTTCCCACAAGTGTGGCCCCTCTAACTCCCAGATCAAGTATCAGCAGCCCTGAACCATTTCGGCACAGGCTACGACTGCGCCAGGGCCAATCTTTGCTCCCTCTTCTGGAGCTCCATCTCAATCACACGCCCGCCTGGTGACCTCGTGCAACTCTAGAAATGAACCATATTGATGTGTGGATACCAAATGCCTGATATCCGTCTTGAGCATGCTTAAGTAACAGGTCATCTGAGCTTTCTCAGAAGCAGTAAACTCAAGACAAATCATGGCCCTCTCTGTGAACGTCTTGGTGATCTCCGTCACCGACTCTGTCCCCTGCCTCAAGTCCAAATACTCCTAGGCCAACCTCTCCCGCTCCACCAGCATTACATATCTAGAATGAAACATCTCTGAGAACTGCTCCCAAGGCACCACGATCCTCTACTCAGGAGAATACGAGATGGTAACAAGCCTCCATTAATCCTTCGCTTCGGACCTAAGAACGTTTAGAGCACACCTGACCCTCTGACCAGTTGTGCAAGAGCAAGTGAGGAAACACCCCTTAATGTCAGACATCCACCTTGTGGCTATGATCGGGTCTTGAACTCCATCAAATGCCGGGGTCTTTGTATTGTTGAATTCCTAATAATGGAAAACTCTCCTAGCACTAACCCCAACGATAGGAACGACTGCGGTGGCTGCAGCAGCAACATGCTAAGAGAAAGCAACATAATACTCATCAAAATACTCCGCCATGGTGGTCTTAATAGACCAAAACATCTCTTTCAACTATTCTTGAAAGTGAGCAACAACCTCCTCCTAAAGGATCTCACTAATCCAGTCCTCGGACACAGCTGGCCCATCTTAGCTACCAGCTCCCGATCCCAATCGGGATCCTACCTCAAATCATCTCATCATAACCATATTGAAAATAAACCAAGGAGATATCATATAACAATCATATCATATTAGGGGAACCAATCCCCAACAAAGCCCTAGGGGTTGTGACTTCCCTATTACGCATATGGGTCCTGTGTTTTCAATAGTACG
The DNA here is from genome assembly GCF_052625555.1 of Lactuca saligna. Lineage (NCBI taxonomy): Eukaryota > Viridiplantae > Streptophyta > Magnoliopsida > Asterales > Asteraceae > Lactuca > Lactuca saligna. Next base: position 25,674,942 of record NC_136422.1, read on the forward strand.
GGCCTATACTACCTTCCACACCTACCCCTATTTGTCTCAAGGATCATCACAACAACCCTAACAATACACATTAGAAAATGCATATACTCACCCCTCACTCCCTAGAGGAGGGATAAACATCACGAAACTAGCCGGCTAAAACCCATAAAACTCATCTATGAAACTTCCACCAACCCTACAGCACTCACGTACGCTAATCATACATAACATTTGACCCTATAGAGAGTCGGATATCTTATACTACCCTAAGCCCTTAATCAAATAAGAACATGAAATAAGGTCAAACCAAACATTCTCAGGCTATAGAATCTTAATTATGTATAACTATGATGCATACACTAAGCAACTACAGTAATGATGTCAATTTCATATAAGAAAGAACCATAGGCTATTAGGCATCATATAATCAGGCAATTCTATCATGCAATTCTTGAAGATCCTTTGCCTATCACGAACATGTTATTCTAACATATCACAAGATCAAATATCAATGTGGTAATTTGGGGTCTACTTACATCGCATCTTCTTTGATTATGATCAAAACAGTTTGAAAATCATTTAAAAAAAATCATTTACCTTAGTTTAAAAATGGATTCGCACGAGAGTTAATCCAATTCAATCAAACCAATCCTTTGATACCAACTTGTAACATCTATAAAATCATGATAAATTTAAACTTTTTAAAACCAACCAATTTCACAAATTGTTTACAGTCATAGTTTTCAAAACATGTTCAACATCAGAATCTCCCAAAATCATAAGTAAAAAACAAGAGGATGTGTATTGTCACGCCTTCGCCTTCCCACGATCATCTGAAGTACTTGAAACATAACCTAAAACAATAAGGCAATGCTTAGTGAGTTCCCCCAAAGTACCAACACACAAAGAAATAACATATACGATAACAATATATCGGGTTGGAATACCCCAGGCCCCTCAACCATTAGGTGGAAATATCATTGCACTATGGGTCCAGTCAACCATCGTGTTGGAATACCCCACGCCCCTTAACCATCGGGTTGGAATGCCAATACACAACGGGTCCTGTCATCATCAAGATGGAATACCCTCAGGCCTACTCAACCATCAGGTTGTGTCACACCCCCAAACCAGGCGGTGGAAACGTTCGGGGGCTGTCGTGACTCAATTGAATACCATAACATTGTATATATATGAAACGTAACAACATTCGTCACCATGCATTAATATTGTACAACCAGTAAAGTTTACATGAAGTACATTGTTTAAACATTACATTTCCAAAATAAACTGTTCGATTCGTACATAAATAAACTGCGAGCCATCACTGAATACGATTTCCTTTGATTCACTAGTTTCCTGAGAATACAAGTATTTTGAAAAACGTCAACATATGAAATGTTGGTGAGTTCATAAGTTGTATTTGAAAAAAAAACAATGTTTCGTGTCGTTTGAAAACCGCCAGAAAATCCGATATTTTCTGAAAATAGTATAGTCAAAAAGGTGTGAAGATCTATGGGTATGCTTGTTTGTTTTCTATACTTGTCAAAATTGTTTATTGAAATCGTATGCATTTTGAATCTGAATGTATTGAAAACCCTAGGAAAACCCGATGTTTTCCTAATTCTTTGAATTCCATGAATTTACTTTGAAACCATTGCAACGCATGAAGTTATCATTACCAGACGACATTGGATTATTTTTTTGAGCATGATCATCTGCTACAAACACGCGTTACACAAACGACTAGTCTGTAGCAATACTAACGATCCCGTAGGCGTCGTCCGTACTAATCACGTTATCCAACCGTCCTGACTACGTGTAGTCCCACATCCGAAGAGAAGGAGGGCACGAAGGCCTCGCCGACTCCATTAGCCGGTTGGGGATAAAAAGGTACGAGGGGTCCCAGACCCGCCTCGCAAAAAGGCAGACTCTACTAGCGACACTAAAGGACCCTTGGGGACCAGTAGTCTACAAGCCATTGAAAGTCTGGTTACATCGTGTCGGATTGGTAAAACCCAACACTTCGTAAGATGAAGTCTTTGGGCCTTAAGATCAGGTCGTCGGGCTAGCTAGGCTTCAACGAACAAGATTTTACACTTGTGGGGCCCAAAGATAGTGCGTAGACGTCTGTGCACATTTGCATGTATAATGAATTCCCAATCGTTAGTTGTATGAATCGTAGTATTGAATTATCATAGTGTCGTCGTGTTAGTGGTTTCGGATTTTTATTAGTTCGAGACCGAACCAATTCGTTTAACAACGACTTTTGGTGTTGTAATGTATTGTATTTTGTCGATAGTCGTAGTACCATTATTTGGTCAAATTGCATGTATTGAATTAGTCTTGGAAATTTTCTGTTTTCAGCCCCTCCTTGTTTGTAAAATTTACTTTTTCAATCCTTTATTTAAAATACTTTCCGGTTTGGTCCTTAAATCAATTTTTCTTGACATTTTAACACCAAAAATTATTACAATAAATATTTTCCAGCATATTTTTCATAGAAAACAGATTAAGTCCCTGAAATTTCAGTTTTTCTCGGTTATAACCCTTCTTTTCGCAATTGACAATTTTGGCCCAAATTGTAAAATTTTTGCAACTTTGGTCCTTTTTAAATTTAAAAAGCATTTTAAACCTTTAAAAAGGACTTGGATCACTTATGGTCCACTGTTTTACAGAAAATCACAGTTTTGGCCCTCCAAAACAGAAAAATTCGCATAATGGGCCTCATTGGGCCGAAATTGTCATTTTTAGCCCATTAAGCTTGAAATTTATGTTTTTAACCTTCTAAATGAGTAAAATTCCAGTAATTGTTTTATTGAAATTGTTTTGACACACTTCATCCATCAGAATTCGTGAAATGTCAATTTGGGCCCTTAATTTTGTATTTTTCACATGTTAGGCCCAAAATTTGTGTTTTTAGCTTAAAGAAAATTGTCACTAGACCACTTAACTATTTTTCTCGAAACACTTTGTATGTAGAAATACATTTGATGCTAAATTCCTATAACATAAGTTATATCTCGGTTTTGAGGAGTTTTATGGCTAGATCCAACATTAAAGCACATAAAAGCATACATATAAGCATGGAAATCATACAAGGCATATAAACACATATAGATCTACACTTTCACTTGTATTCCCCCCCCCCCCCCCCCCACAAAACTCATAAAAACATAAAATAGGGGTATGAAGCTCACTTTGGGTGTGGGGGCTCGGTTTTGCAAAGAAAATGGAAGGAAAATGAAGTGTTTTTGGCCTTAACCCCCTTCCTTGGTAGATCTTGAGTTTGAGATGGTTCTAGGGTGCAAAATCACGATTTTTGCATAGATTAGGAAGGGATTTTGATAAAACAAAGAATTTAGTTCATAAATCCAAGCAACTCTTACCTTAGATGGAGAATTTTGTGGAAATTTCCTCTTGAATGCCTCCTAAAACTCGAGATTTTTGAGTGGAGAGGAAGGAGAGTTCTTGAGTGATCTAGAGAGAATTTGTGAATGTGTGTGTGTGTGTTTCGGCCGAGAGGGAGAGGAAGGAGAGAGGAGAAGTGATTATGAAGTGATGTGCATGGAGGTATGTGAGATATTTTGCATGGAAGTCCTTTGTATAATAATGATGTGGCACAATAAGTCAACTCTTCCATCTTCTTGGGCTTGTGCATTTGGGCCGAGAATTTGGCAAGAAAAGGAAAATTTTGGGCCTTTGCCCCTAAGCCCAACATTAGATTTAGTTAGGGTGTGTTTTATACCTAAAAGAATGTGGTAGGATTTTTACATTTTTGTTGGACTAGTTTAGGTTATTCATGGAGCAAAGCTTTTAATTCATTTCATTCTAGGCCCAACATGGCCCAAAATGTTGAAATAAACTAGTGTGGGTCCAATTAGAGTCCAATTAGGGTTCTAAGCCCTTGATAGTCAAATTGGAAGCTTATTGGTCCATGTGGATCCAATATGGGAGTCCTAATCCAACATGGACTTAAACAAGGACTTCTTGGATTTCCAATTGTTTGATGACTATTTGTAGTACTTGTATGATGTATTTGATTGAAGTTTTGATTCACATTAGCTTGAATGTATAGATTACATCACACAAAATTTCCAGTTGTGACATCATCCCCCCGTTAGAGGGAATTTCGTCCCGAAATTCTGTTTGAAAGCTAGATTTGAGAATGTTAGAATAGGTGAGGGTACTTTTGCTTCATTTGGTCTTCGCGTTCCCAAGTGAATTCTGGCCCACGCTTTGCGTTCCACCGTACTTTCACGATCGGGATGCGACTCTGCTTAGTACGCTTCACCTCCCTGTCCATGATTTCGATTGGTTCTTCAACGAACAGGAGTTTCTCATTGATTTTGATTTCGTCAAGAGGAGTGACGAGTGTTTCATCTGAGAGACACTTCTTCAGATTAGATACGTGAAACACGGGGTGTACACCGTTTAGCTCTACGGGTAGTTGTAGTCTGTAGGCTACCGGGCCTATTCGGGCGACGATTTCGAAAGGTCCAATGTATCGCGGGTTCAGCTTTCCCCGTTTTCCGAAACATATAACCCCTTTCCAGGGCGAGACTTTTAACAGTACTCGATCACCGACCTGAAATTCTAAGGGCTTTCGCCGTTTGTCAGCGTAGCTCTTTTGTCGGTCACGCGATGCTTGTAATCGAGCTTTGATCTGGACAATCTTTTCTGTGGTCTCGTGAATGATTTCCGGTCCCGTTAATGCCCTGTTTGACGTATGCGTTTTTGCCAGCTGGGTGTCACCTACTTCCGCCCAACATAACGGTGATCTACATTTACGCCCGTACAGTGCTTCGAAAGGAGCCACCTTGATGCTCGAATGGTAACTATTGTTATATGAGAACTCGATCAACGGTAGGTGGGTATCCCAAGACTTTCCAAAGTCTATCGCACATGCACGAAGCATGTCTTCAAGCGTTTGAATGGTTCGTTCACTTTGACCATCCATTTGTGGATGATAAGCGGTGCTCATATCGAGGTTTGTTCCCATCGTCTTATGGAGTGATTGCCAAAATCGGGACGTAAAACTACTGTCCCTATCCGAGATAATAGATTTTGGCACTCCATGGAGTCTCACGATTTCTCGTAGGTACAACCGCGTCAGTCTCTCCATCTTGTAGGATTCCTTGATTGGCAGGAAATGGGCAGATTTCGTTAGTCGATCGATGATTACCCATATGGTATCCAGTCCGTCCGACGTCTTGGGTAGCTTGGTAACGAAATCCATAGAAATCCCCTCCCATTTCCACTCGGGAATTTCCGGTTGCTGCAACAATCCTGAAGGTTTCTGGTATTCCACCTTTACTTTGGCGCATGTAAGGCACTTACTGACGTAGGTCGCGATTTCTGCCTTCATGTTAGGCCACCAATAGTGTTGTTTAATATCCAAATACATCTTGTCCGATCCAGGATGAATGGAGTACCGTGTCTTGTGGGCTTCCTTCATAACGGTCTCCCTAAATCCTCCGATTTTTGGGACCCAAATACGGTTCAGGAAGTAGTATACCCCATTCTCTCTTGCTTCTAGGTTCTTTTCCATCCCGAGCAATGCCTCGCTAATTCTATTTTCCGCTTTCATAGCCTCCGGCTGGACTGATGCAATTTGAGTGGCCAGATGAGATTGAATGGTTATTGAGTGCATTTTCGTACGACGATTTGTGTACTCCTTCCGACTTAATGCATCAGCTACCACGTTGGCCTTACCTGGATGGTACTTGATCTTGCATTCGTAGTCGTTTAGTAATTCCACCCATCTTCGCTGTCTCATGTTCAGCTCCTTTTGATTCAAAATGTGCTGGAGGCTCTTGTGGTCTGTGAAGATGGTGCACTTTGTACCGTAAAGGTAATGCCTCCAAATTTTTAGGGCAAAGACTACAGCTCCCAACTCTAGGTCATGGGTCGTGTAGTTTACTTCATGCGTCTTTAGCTGGCGGGATGCATAGGCTATCACTCTCCCACGTTGCATGAGAACGCAACCTAAACCCTGATTTGATGCGTCGTAGTAGACTACAAAGTCTTCCGTTCCTTCAGGCAGAGATAGTACAGGTGCGCTACAGAGAGCTTGCTTCAAGGTTCGAAATGCGATTTCTTGTTTGTCTGTCCATTTGAATGGTACGCCCTTTTGCATAAGCGAGGTAAGTGGCTTGGCGATCTTAGAGAAGTTTTGAATGAACCTCCTATAGTAGCCTGCTAATCCCAAGAATTGACGAATTTCCGTGGGCGTTGTCGGGATTGCCCAACCTTCTACAGCTTTGACCTTAGAGGGATCCACATGGATTCCGTCTTGGCTAACCACGTGGCCTAGGAAATTCACACTTCGAAGCCAGAACTCACACTTGGAGAGTTTGGCGTAAAGCTTTTCCGATCGCAGAAGGTCTAGAATTTGTCGTAGGTGTTGGCCATGCTCCTCTTTGCTTCGAGAATAGACGAGGATGTCATCGATAAATACAATGACGAAGTTGTCAAGGAACGGTCGACAGATTCGATTCATTAGGTCCATAAATGCGGCAGGTGCATTTGTTAGGCCGAAGGGCATTACGACGAATTCATAATGTCCATAGCGGGTTCGGAAAGCGGTTTTGGGAATATCCTCTTCTCGGACCTTGAGTTGGTGGTATCCAGACCGTAGATCTATTTTGGAGAAATAACTAGCTCCTTGGAGCTGGTCGAATAGGTCATCGATTCGTGGGAGTGGGTAGCGGTTTTTAACAGTGAGTTTATTCAACTCTCTGTAATCGATGCACATTCTGAAAGATCCGTCCTTCTTTTTGACAAAGAGCACTGGGGCTCCCCATGGCGAGTAGCTAGGTCGAATAAATCCCTTGTCCAGAAGCTCACTTAGTTGGCTGGACAGTTCCTACATTTCAGCAGGAGCCAACCGATATGGTGATTTAGCGAGAGGAGTCGCTCCTGGAACGAGGTCGATTCGGAACTCAACCTGTCTCTCTGGGGGTACTCCTGGAAGATCTTCAGGAAACACGTCTGGGAATTCACACGCTACCGGAATGTCTTGGATGTTAGTTTCTTCTTTGGTCCTGTCCACTATGTGAGCCAGGAACGCTAAATTGTTCTTTCGCAGGTGTTTTTGTGCTTTGATGCACGAGATGAGGTGAAGATTCGTACTGGGTTTGTCTCCGTAAATCACTAGGGTTTCGTGATTCGGAAGACGAAGACGGACGGCCTTCTCATGGCACATAATTTCGGCATGGTGGGGGCTTAACCAGTCCATGCCGATGATCACGTCGAAGCTCCTAATTGACACTGGCATTAGGTCTATTCGAAAAACGTGTTGATTAAGAGTTAGGGTACATCCGGTGTAGATTTCCTCAGTGGACTCGGTTTTCCCATTGGCCATTTCCACCGTATAGGCTTCATTTAGCTTTTGGGGGAGTTGTTTTAATAAGTGCTTAAACTTATTGCTTACGAAACTTCGTTCCGCTCCGGTGTCAAATAAGATGCATGCATAAGCGTGGTTTAAGAGAAACATACCGGTAACAACAGAGGGGTCTTGAATAGCCTCACTCTGACCCATGGTCAACATCCTTCCTGTTCCTCCATTTCTTAAATTGTTGTTGTTGGGACAGTCTCGGCGGATGTGTCCAGTCTTCCCGCATCCATAGCAGGTGTAGCTAGGCCCTGCGCTGTTGCCGCTGGCATGGGCGTTGTTGTTGTTGCGAGGGTTGTTGTTATTGATTCCCTGATTTTGGTTATGGGGAGGGTAAGCCTTGCAGTACTTTGCGGTGTGACCCCTTCGGTTGCAACTGGTGCACTGAAAATCCTTGCATTCTCCATAGTGATGGAAACCGCACTTGTTGCATTTGGGAAGATTACCGAAATAAGGTTTGGAAGCATTTGAAGTGACTGAGGTTGGAGCATGTGGTGCGGCTGGAGCCGATGTGGTAACGGCATTAACCGCCACTGTCTGCTGCTTCTTGGAGGTGTCAGGGCCCTGGCGCCCCTTCCTCTTATTTTTCTTTCCCCTCTTGCCATCTCCTTGCTTCGTCTTCTCAGCCTCCACTGGCTTTTCTCCCTTTTTGTTATTATGGTCGTACAACCTTTTTGCCAGTCTCTTTGCACTGTCAAATGTTTCGGGGTTTGCAGCTATCACATTCCCTTGAATTGGTGATGTGAGTCCCCAGATGAAACGCTCAATCTTCTTTCCTTCCGAGGTGATCATACCCGGGCACAGCAGAGATAGTTCGCTAAATCTCGATATGTAGGCATCGATATTCGCGTTCTGCACAGTGAGGTTCCATAGCTCTTGTTCCATCTTCTGTATTTCGCCTCGTGGGCAGTACTCTGCCATTAACATTTCTTTCATCTTCGTCCACGGCATAGAGTTGGCTACAGGGAGCGTCATAGATTCTACATGTCCGTTCCACCAGGTGAGTGCTTGATCCACAAAAGTGCAGGCTGCGAACTTCACCTTCATGTGCTCAGGGCAGTCGCATATCTCGAATACTAACTCCACCTTTTCGATCCATCGCTTCAGAGTGATCACTCCTCCAGTGCCATTAAAAGTTCGTGGTTTAGCGTTTGTGAAGTCCTTGTAGGTACATGCCTTGGTGGGTCCTTGATTCATTCCTTTGTTTGAACTTCCGGCTCCTTGCCCATTGACTCCTCCGTTGTTCCCTTGTTGAATTTGCGCAATCGCTGCAGTGACTGCTGCAGATACAGCTGCCTGGAAGGCGGCTGAGTCAACTTCAGGTGGGGTTGGTCCTGGGTTTCCGCGAGTAGGTCGGAGAGGCATCTTTCTGTGACAAAACGGAAAGATGTTGAGGGTATGTGGTTTCGGTGAGGTCGTGATCCTACTGACTAGGTGCATGGTACGAACTTAAACACTACTACCATTTACCAATCAATAATAATATCTCAACACATAGCAATTTGCAATATCGTAATAAAACACGTAAAAATTTATTAATATTATCCGCATTTGATACATGAAAATTTGCTCGTAGGAGCATACATGAGTGATACTAGTTCGACAGCATAACGACTCTATGAGTAGTGTAGTCACTTAAACATAGAGTCGGAGTACATAGCATATTTCCTAACGACCTACTATGATAAGTCTATCCCTAACCGCGATGAGCTGCGTCTGAAGGTGGTGGTGCTGAGGATGTGGATGCTCCCTGAAGACGAGCCACCAAGCATTCCGCGTCCCAGAGTCGAGACTCCCACCGAACCTGCCTCATGTGAAACTCTCGAAGGACGTCACGCGTCTCCTGCTCCGCACGCTCGACCCTAGTCCTCAACTGGTGCACCTGATCCGCAGTGTCCTGGGCAAGGTCGCCCGTATTCCGTAACCATTTCACCATGACTGGAAGGGCTCGATCAGCCGGTCCTCCGTCTCTCAGGTCAAAGAACTCGCGTGACAGGCCGTATGGGGGTCGCTGTCCCTGCTGTCTGCTCCATCTCCAAAGATCAATACCCCAGGGAGGTGTAGGACCAGTGGGGCCTACTCGATAGGCAGGCACCCTGATCGGGTAAGGGGGTTGATGACTTCGGACTCCGCATCCGAATCACCCCTATCACTATCATCAGCATCCTCCTCGAGGCTTCCTTCATCTTCCTCTGATGCGGCAGGTTCGCCCTCAACTTCGGCCTCCGGTTCCCCGTCAGATTCCTCTTCGGGGTCTTCCTCAGGCTCCTCTTCAGGCTCTTCCTCAGGCTCCTCTAGCCACCTGTTGTTTCCCTGATTAGGGAAATAGGGGTCTCCAGGGTGATGAAAACCAGCCATGCTGTCTGCGCGAGTACGTAAATATGCTAACATTATTCCTAGGTTCTATGACTATTATACAGACCAAGCAAACGTTCTCTTGTTGATGATAAAGGGTATAGTTTTAGGTTCCCTAGCTATCCCGATCTCATCAAGACGTGTGCTAGTTTTACTTTGGAGAGAATGTAGTTGATCAGGCTACATTCACTCCTTGGTATCACTAAGAACAGTCTCGAATTAACCGAGATACCAACATTATTGTGTTTGATTCGGCGTTAGGTTCTTATTCCTAATGCAAGCAAGCATGTTTTGTTTACTTGTTTTGTTCAGAGTTCTGTTAGTCCCTATTTTTGGTTTATAGTTGCATATCAATGTGTGGTTCGACATGCTAGTTCACTATAAACAAAGCTCTGATACCAATCTGTCACACCCCCAAACCAGGCGGCGGAAACGTTCGGGGGCTGTCGTGACTCAATTGAATACCATAACATTGTATATATATGAAACGTAACAACATTCGTCACCATGCATTAATATTGTACAACCAGTAAAGTTTACATGAAGTACATTGTTTAAACATTACATTTCCAAAATAAACTGTTCGATTCGTACATAAATAAACTGCGAGCCATCACTGAATACGATTTCCTTTGATTCACTAGTTTCCTGAGAATACAAGTATTTTGAAAAACGTCAACATATGAAATGTTGGTGAGTTCATAAGTTGTATTTGAAAAAAAAACAATGTTTCGTGTCGTTTGAAAACTGCCAGAAAATCCGATATTTTCTGAAAATAGTATAGTCAAAAAGGTGTGAAGATCTATGGGTATGCTTGTTTGTTTTCTATACTTGTCAAAATTGTTTATTGAAATCGTATGCATTTTGAATCTGAATGTATTGAAAACCCTAGGAAAACCCGATGTTTTCCTAATTCTTTGAATTCCATGAATTTACTTTAAAACCATTGCAACGCATGAAGTTATCATTACCAGACGACATTGGATTATTTTTTTGAGCATGATCATCTGCTATAAACACGCGTTACACAAACGACTAGTCTATAGCAATACTAACGATCCCGTAGGCGTCGTCCGTACTAATCACGTTATCCAACCGTCCTGACTACGTGTAGTCCCACATCCGAAGAGAAGGAGGGCACGAAGGCCTCGACGACTCCATTAGCCGGTTGGGGATAAAAGGTACGAGGGGTCCTAGACCCGCCTCGCAAAAAGGCAGACTCTACTAGCGACACTAAAGGACCCTTGGGGACCAGTAGTCTACAAGCCATTGAAAGTCTGGTTACGTCGTGTCGGATTGGTAAAACCCAACACTTCGTAAGATGAAGTCTTTGGGCCTTAAGATCAGGTCGCCGGGCTAGCTAGGCTTCAACGAACAAGATTTTACACTTGTGGGGCCCAAAGATAGTGCGTAGACGTCTGTGCACATTTGCATGTATAATGAATTCCCAATCGTTAGTTGTATGAATCGTAGTATTGAATTATCATAGTGTCGTCGTGTTAGTGGTTTCGGATTTTTATTAGTTCGAGACCAAACCAATTCGTTTAACAACGACTTTTGGTGTTGTAATGTATTGTATTTTGTCGATAGTCGTAGTACCATTATTTGGTCAAATTGCATGTATTGAATTAGTCTTGGAAATTTTCTGTTTTCAGCCCCTCCTTGTTTGTAAAATTTACTTTTTCAACCCTTTATTTAAAATACTTTCCGGTTTGGTCCTTAAATCAATTTTTCTTGACATTTTAACACCAAAAATTATTACAATAAATATTTTCCAGCATATTTTTCATAGAAAACAGCTTAAGTCCCTGAAATTTCAGTTTTTCTCGGTTATAACCCTTCTTTTCGCAATTTTGACAATTTTGGCCCAAATTGTAAAATTTTTGCAACTTTGGTCTTTTTTAAATTTAAAAAGCATTTTAAACCTTTAAAAAGGACTTGGATCACTTATGGTCCACTGTTTTACAGAAAATCACAGTTTTGGCCCTCCAAAACAGAAAAATTCGCATAATGGGCCTCATTGGGCCGAAATTGTCATTTTTAGCCCATTAAGCTTGAAATTTATGTTTTTAACCTTCTAAATGAGTAAAATTCCAGTAATTGTTTTATTGAAATTGTTTTGACACACTTCATCCATCAGAATTCGTGAAATGTCAATTTGGGCCCTTAATTTTGTATTTTTCACATGTTAGGCCCAAAATTTGTGTTTTTAGCTTAAAGAAAATTGTCACTAGACCACTTAACTATTTTTCTCGAAACACTTTGTATGTAGAAATACATTTGATGCTAAATTCCTATAACATAAGTTATATCTCGGTTTTGAGGAGTTTTATGGCTAGATCCAACATTAAAGCACATAAAAGCATACATATAAGCATGGAAATCATACAAGGCATATAAACACATATAGATCTACACTTTCACTTGTATTCCCCCCCCCCCCCCCCCACAAAACTCATAAAAACATAAAATAGGGGTATGAAGCTCACTTTGGGTGTGGGGGCTCGGTTTTGCAAAGAAAATGGAAGGAAAATGAAGTGTTTTTGGCCTTAACCCCCTTCCTTGGTAGATCTCGAGTTTGAGATGGTTCTAGGGTGCAAAATCACGATTTTTGCATAGATTAGGAAGGGATTTTGATAAAACAAAGAATTTAGTTCATAAATCCAAGCAACTCTTACCTTAGATGGAGAATTTTGTGGAAATTTCCTCTTGAATGCCTCCTAAAACTCGAGATTTTTGAGTGGAGAGGAAGGAGAGTTCTTGAGTGATCTAGAGAGAATTTGTGAATGTGTGTGTGTGTGTTTCGGCCGAAAGGGAGAGGGAGGAGAGAGGAGAAGTGATTATGAAGTGATGTGCATGGAGGTATGTGAGATATTTTGCATGGAAGTCCTTTGTATAATAATGATGTGGCACAATAAGTCAACTCTTCCATCTTCTTGGGCTTGTGCATTTGGGCCGAGAATTTAGCAAGAAAAGGAAAATTTTGGGCCTTTGCCCCTAAGCCCAACATTAGAGTTAGTTAGGGTGTGTTTTATACCTAAAAGAATGTGGTAGGATTTTTACATTTTTGTTGGACTAGTTTAGGTTATTCATGGAGCAAAGCTTTTAATTCATTTCATTCTAGGCCCAACATGGCCCAAAATGTTGAAATAAACTAGTGTGGGTCCAATTAGAGTCCAATTAGGGTTCTAAGCCCTTGATAGTCAAATTGGAAGCTTATTGGTCCATGTGGATCCAATATGGGAGTCCTAATCCAACATGGACTTAAACAAGGACTTCTTGGATTTCCAATTGTTTGATGACTATTTGTAGTACTTGTATGATGTATTTGATTGAAGTTTTGATTCACATTAGCTTGAATGTATAGATTACATCACACAAAATTTCCAGTTGTGATAGGTTGGAATGCCCTCGGTCTGTTGGATCAGACACAAAGCAGTAAAGCCTCAACCACCAACCAAATATGTGCACATATACGTAACAGATAACATATAATAAGCCAATAGACAACAGACATATCAACTGATCACTACAACACAATAGCATACATAACAGGATATCAAATCCAAAGGGTCGGCCTTGGTGCCTTTGACCCGCAAGTACAATGAGAAAAACTCACCTCACAAACTGAATAGAAGTTGATGAGGTCCAGACTCCAAATCTCAACTCTAACTAGCACCTATTCCCATCAATGACCAATTTGCATAAAATCCCAAAATACCCTCAACGTCAAACTGGGTCAAAGTCAACTGGTCAAACCAACTAGGTCAACTAAGTCAACCCAACCGAGTCAAGTCGACCAAGTCAACTCAAGGTACGTACACAGGGCGTACTCCTGAGGTACGCTGGGTGTACATGAAGCCTCTCGGGTTGACCACCATCGGAGTGGTTGACCTCGTACGTGGGGCGTACTCCTAGTATATGGGGCGTACCCTTAAAAGACCAAAAATCCATTAATAGCTTAATAGCTTAAGCTCTTATGTCCAAACTTCAGATCCATGGCTAAAATCCTCCTAGGAGTCATAAAGTCTCCAACTTTATGACCTAGCATGCCCAATAAGTGCTTAACACAAGTTCTTATTCCATTAAGACCTTCTAAAAGATGCATAGAGCAAAAATAACCATTGAGACTTCATTTTTATGACTTAGGACCCTTCCAAGGGCCTAAAAGGATAACTTAAAATGTGAAGAACATGCCATGCTCAAGATATAACAATTTAGGACCAAAAAGCATCACTGAAACCTATATTTCTAGATCTATATTATTCAAAGATTAAGTTGACAGCTTTTTACCATAGAATGGTTTCAAATAAAGAAGAAGTCCCAGATCCAAAGTGCTTTAATCTTCCTAGATGAGCTTGGCTTTCTTCTTTATTCTTCTAAACACACAAATACATACTTTTAGGCTAGAATTGGCTTCTCAAAGTGAACTAGGGTTACAAAACATCTCAAGAGGTATGAAGGATAATTTGGTGGGGAAATGAGGTTATAAGGATGCTTATATATGAGCTAAACCCTAAAATTAGTGTTTCTCAAATCTGGCAAGTACGCCCTACGTACGCTGATGTACGCCCAGCATACTAGGGCGCACCATAGTACGCTAAGTGTATGCACATACGCATGGCGTACTCCCATTATCCTCAAATTATAAAAATGCCACTAAGGCTTCCAATGAACATTTTCTTCTACTTAAGGACTGAAATGCAACATAATTAAAGTATAGGGTTGAAATTAGAAGTACCTTCTCATTGGGATATATATATATATATATATATATATATATATATATATATATATATATATATATATATATATATATATAGATCCTGTAAGAAATTTTTTTTGGTAGGAAGGTAAGAAATTTTTTTTCGACTTATTTTTTTTGGCGAACAAAATAAATGAATCAATAATAACATGATTCACAAAAAAAATCCCGAAAAAACATTTCAATGATTTATTTTTATGATGATTTTGTTGATATTCACTAAAATTGTCATAAAAGTGAATGTTTTTCTTGATTTACCTAAAAATGATTCATGAAGGTATTTTTTTCGGAATTTTTTCTTGTGAATCATCTTACTTTTGAATCATCTAATGATTCATTTCATTTTTTTTTGCTAAGAAAAAAAAATATATATATATATATATATATATATATATATATATATATATATATATATATATATATAATTTTTTACATTCCTACCAAAATTTTCCTTCTTATTTGATCTTGACTCTCTCTCTCTCTCTCTCTCTCTCTCTCTATATATATATATATATATATATATATATATATATATATATATATATATATATATTGAAACTTGGCAAAAAAAATGTAGAATATATGCATTGGTATTTTTATGCTTATACTAATATGTATAATTTTTGCATCTCAAAGTACTTTTAGTTATTCTTTATATAATCTACCTCATAGTTTTATAAAATAATTTATAAGATTTATAGTATAATACGTAATTAGGTACGTCTAAATGTTTCATAAAAATGTTATTTAGTTTTCCGTCATCTTTGTTCATAAACAACTCAATTCGATCACTTACCATTTTGTATAAAAGTTCATGGATGGGTATCAAACGTAACCATTCTATACTAAATTCATGAAGTCAAAATTTCCCGTTATTCAAAGCCTTGAAAATATAATGATTTGAATTGTGTTTTAAATTTAATTGTTTTTGCGGGACCGGTTCTAGTTCTAAGTAATTTTTTATAAAATAGACTTCATTTTTAGACGTAAATCTTAGATCAAAAAGATCTTAAATTATTATCTAATTTGTAACTAAATCTTTAAGAATTTTTAGATAATAAGACTTTCTTTATTTATTATTAATATAGATTATTGTAAAAAAAAAAAAAAAAAGTCTATATTTTTGTGAATTGTTATATTGTCGGAGTCCCGTTGATTGGAGCCTCTGTTCTTCAAACCCAAGAAGAGAATGCAATTCAACCGAAGGGGGAAAAGGTTTACGGTGGCGTGCATTACAACATGTTTCTCATTAACTTTTTCTCCAAGCCCCTCAATTAAATCAACAATCTTTTTCACTTTAGGACAATAATCATGAGCCGATAAATGACCCGTAGAGATATTCCTTAATTCGATTTCAAGTTGAAAGGAGGTAGCGTCTTTGTTGTCACAAAAAATATCATGGGTATTGAGCCAAACCTTTCTTGCAGTAGCTTTTGTGGAGTGGGCGGAGGTTATCAATGATTGGGAGATGGACCCAACAAGCCACAACTTGAGCATTCCATCGAGTTTGTCCTACTCAGGATCCATGGGAGGTGAATTTGGCTCATCATATATGGAATCAATGTGATCCAAAACATCGTAGGCATGATAATGTACTATGAATAGATTGCTCCAAGGATCATAATTGTGACTCGGGAGATCGAGAATAGGGGGAACATACGTCTTTATGTTGGTGATGGCGTATGCTTTGTGTGGTGGAGGTGGAGTACTGGTGGAGCTAGGCATGATGATACATATGTAAAACTAGGGTTAAGCAGTGAGGAAGACAATGTAGAAGAGAAGTATCGAGATAAGAAAGAGGGGGAAGTAATAGAGAGATTTTAAATGGGAATAATTCCCTACGACTCTCATTGCAATACAAACACAAATAAACATGGGTACATGTACAATAATGGGCTAACATATTAAATACACATACATTGGGATATATATATATATATATATATATATATATATATATATATATATATATATATATATATATATATATATATATATATATATATATATATGGAAAAGTGAATATACCTATGTACAAGAAATGAGACCTATAGGGACGACATTTGTCGTCCCTAAAGGTACTAAAGTCGTCCCTATAGATGGTCGCGACGACAAGTCGTCCCTATAGTGTTCGTCCTTATAGCCCCGTCGCAATAGATGTTTTTTATCGTCGCTAAAAATATCGTCGCAATAGCTTCCCTATAGAGACGACATATCGTCTCTAAAGGATTCGTCGCTATATGTTTCCAATTACCATAGATGAAGCTATAGAGAGGACTTGTCTCTATAGAAGCAACTATAAAGACAACATGTCGTCCCTATAGATAAAGTTATACACGACATACCACAACCTATAGAAACAAAAAATCATGGTAGTAATGTACCTATAGAGACGATTTGGCGTCCCTATACATTTACCTATAGAGACGACATGTCGTCTCTATAGGTATGCCCACAGGTTTACACCCTGTTCTTTTTTCTATTTATTTTCCTAGTTTTCACAGTTCCAAAATAGCTAAAGCAGTATATTTACAAAATAGCTACAACAATAAATTTAATTGCAACAAATCATGCTCAATGATTTTATTACATGTTTTAAAATGGTACAAATTGAATGAAAATTCTCAAGCATTACATGTTTTAAAACTATACTAATTCAGATTTACCAAACTTTGCATCAAATTCTTCAGAGAGCAGCTTCCTGAAATTTGGAAAATATTGTAACTGCTGCAGCATTATCATAACAACTTCACTGTTACACTTGTAAAGAAAAATGATCATTTTGTCCTTTTTCTATTTGATCTTTTCATCTGTAACCATCAACATTCGAGTCATATTCTCCTGCATAAGCCATTTTTATTAACATCAGATTCACCAATAAAGATAAAACATTATATACTGCAAGTCTTCAAGGGCAAAAAGGGCAAAAAGGGAAAAAAGATTGTAACTTACCAGACCTAAATACCGGATATTAGGTTCACGCACAGCTATGAATTTTCCAAGAAGTGCCACACATTGTGACATCATCTCTTTCTCAGAGTCAATATGCATGACCTGTATTAGTCCCAATTTGTTTGTTAGATTTGATAATGACAAGTTTTAATAAATTGTGTTACTCCAAATCTGTTTGTTAATTTGATGAGAAAAACTTGTATAAACTTACAAGAGCAAGAGCTTCAAATAACACAGCATGAGAAGCATTGTTCTTGTTAACATTTTTCACCACATCTGTTCCCATGAGCATCCGTTGTAAAACCTACCCACAATTAATAAGCTTTATATTAGTGTTTCTTATGTAAAGAGAGAGGATTTTTTATTTTTTTTAATAAAATATATAACCTCAAAGAGTGCTCTTCTTGTGGTTGGATCTTCAACAGTTGGGAAATACTGAAGGGCTCTCATTGTTTTGACTTGAAGCCATGGAGAAGGGATACCATAGTATGTGTATTCTTGAGGAACATCTTGATTTCTAGAAAGTCTTTCTAAAATTTGAACACATTTTGGAAGACAACTTGAGTATGTTTCATGGTTGTTGGCTACTAAAGCAACAAAAAGACTCATTGATGATGTCAAAACACCAAGATCACATTCATCTAATAGCTGTGCCATTCTATCTGACCTGAAAGTTTGACCGAACAATAAAAAGTCAAAAGTGTAGATTAAAAAAAATAAAAGGGAAATACTAAAATGTAAAGGTGGAAACAAACATACCAGCCATCTACATTCACAACATCAGAATTTTTCCTAAAGAGTCTTAATAGACATAGTGCAACTTTCTTTCTCACTAGTGGTCTGCAACCACTTGAAAGCTGAGGTAAATAAAGTAAGTATAAAGTAGCAATTGAAATTATAATTGAAAAATAATTAAATTATATTCCATATGTATTTTTGAACTTACAAGCAACTTCTGAACATCAGGTGCTAGTGATTCAGCAAATTCTCTGCCACCAATATTCCCCACCTGTATATTAACTAGTTATTATTTATTGAGTGATAAGGATTACCATTGTTTGTTGTTATTTTCCATAAAACCTTTAAATTCACAATCAAGAAACCAAATATATTAATCACCATGTGTGATGTGTGATGTTGATTACATCCTCTAGCTCTACCAAAATCCTCCTCTATCATGAACATGTCTGAGAAAACATTAGCACAATTTTTGCAGCCTATCATAAACAACAATAATTAATTAATTAATTAATTAATTATATTCTTCACAAGCAAAGTTAATTGTTTCTGTAGAGATGTTAATCTACTCAGAAATAAAAGGAATTAGAATATATGAACAGCATTACAGCTCTGTCTCGAAGAAATTATTAGATAAGTGACACCATTATCATAGACAACTTGACCTTGAGAATCTTATTCAAACCCTCTCGATTTACCAATACCTAACTCGAAATACAAACATCTTTGCTTAATCAACCTACTTTATGAGCACATATTGTTTTACTTATCGTGTTTTGGTTTCTAACCAAGACAAACAACATAAAAAAGCTATCTGAAAGAAAGGCAAACATGAAAATACCTTTTTTCAATCAGTTTGGTGAAGAAACGTTCGGCCTGATCAACTGTAGACACGTCGCCACGGTAGTCGCACCACACCAGAACACGACCTTTGATGTCGAGGAGGAACAGCGCAGAGGCCTCCCCTGCCATCAATTATCCGAAGCCACGTAGATTAGATATGTGTTGATTCCGAATTAAGATCTGGTTTCTGGTCGATCGATAAAGAACCAGAGGTGAAAATGAAGCCAGTAGTTAGAATCGTCAGTGTTGAAGCTAATCGTCGTGGTCTTCGACAACTAGCATGAGGATCGAGAGAGTGGAAGAAGATTTGCCGGGAGTGGGAGGTGAGGAAGTCGCCAGGGGAGAATTGTCGATCGATCGAGAGAGACAAACTGATGATTGAGCATGCATGAATGAAACGAAGGGGTTGCTCTCCTAATTTTGGGCATAAAAAGCTATGGGGACGACAAGTCGTCCCTATAGTTATCCCCAAAACCACGTCCCACCTTTATTTCCATGAAGCGCTTAAAAAAATATTTTATTTTTAATTTTCGTTATTTGTTACAGGTATTTCAAGAACGTGGCAAATCCATTTCCTTTCCCGCTTAAAATGCTAAGACGAGAAGTTGTCGCTATAGCTTCAAAAGTAAAAAAATCCATCAACCCTATGGCGACGACATGTCGTCCCTATAGATCTCGTCCCTATAGATGTTTATTCATGTAGTTGTGCCCAAACACATTATAATACGTCGTTTTGTTTGATGTATTCATTATAATGTTCTTAAACTTCAACCCTAACTTGATTTATTTTCAAGGTTTTCGAAACTTCACTATTATCTTCCTCTTACATCACATCTTTTTGCCGACCACCTATTAGGCTATATATATTGTAGTCAAAAATGATAATTATGTAAGATGAAGATAAATGTGTAATTTATAAAAATCATGGAAGTAAATCAAGTTAGAAGTTAAATTATAAGAATAGTGAGCAATTAGAATGTATTATATGACACAAAACAACGTGGTATAATGAATTTGGGTATTTAAGTTTATATACCTTTAAGGGTATATTCACTTTTCCCATATATATATATATATATATATATATATATATATATATATATATATATATATATAGAGAGAGAGAGAGAGAGAGGGAGAAAGAGAGTTAGGTTCAAATGTTTCTAACAACTATTGTATGCATGAATGCACCAATAAGAATTTAGGAAATAATAAAATAAATAAATAAATAAGGGTGATTTAGCAATTTAATATATAAATTCCATAAATATTTCCTATAACCTAGTTATATTGACTTTTACCTTAATTTCTCTCATATTTATCTATGACCATCTTTTTCCCTCACTCCACTTATGTTTGTGTGTGTACGAGAATAAAATCTTCATCATCAACAAACGCTCCTGCATCCCTCATCATCTCATGCTGCAATGTCCATCTTCACCGCCCCTTCCCAATCGCCGACCACTATTGCCACCTAATACCACCGCCAACTGCTACTTTAAATAAGGGATATCAAAATCAAACCTTATAGAGAAAATCCTACGCCTCACCAGTGTCACCTGCACCCTTCACACATGAAATACCCATGAATAAGAGGATGTTTCCCTTTATGAGAAGGTAAGATTTTTTCTATCCACCGCCACTTTTGGTTGAAGATACATATTTATTCAATTTCTCACGTTTTGATAAAATAATCAATTAATGTTTTGCTTTTTGTGTTCTGTGCGAACACAATTGCAAGTTTTTATTGGATTTGGTTGGAATTACTCTTCATAGTCAAAAAAAGTATATTTTGTGATTATCTTTTTCTTTCTTATTTCTTTCCCAATTCCCACCATCTCAAATCACATAGGAGCTTTATCAAACTATTTGTATATTGTAACAAAGTTGGACGATTGGATTTTTTACTGTTACATCAATTAATATTTTTGATGCAAACTTTGTGTCGAGAACTTTTAATCAATCCAAATTTACATGTTGAAAATTTGTTTGAAAAATACTTGATATGAATATCAATTCGATTGTATAAAAGTCAGATTCCAAGGTTCGATTTTCATTGATTTTTTTTCAAGAATTGATTTTCATTCTTGAAAAATAAATCATGTTTGAAAGCATCATTTTTCTATCAACATTCTTTTAACTTGTAACATAAATTATTCTTGAGAATGATTAGGTTTCTCTATAAACTCACAAAACTTTCACAAATTCTTAAAAGCATCGTTTTTTATTCTTGAAATAGAAGATCAAATTGAATTTGTGTATGAATCGGTTTTCAATCTTGAAATAAAAGATTAAAAAATCTCATATATTCTCGTACACCCTCAAATTCAATTTGATCTCTTATATTCCTCATGAATATCAAGCATCAAATGAATAATCTTCAATTAGTAGCAGTAGCAAAATCACCTTGATATCTAATATAACGAGGGTAATTCTGCCAGAATGGAATCTCAAATTCCAATTCTGTTAGAATGAAATCTTGGATTCCAATGCTTAAGTTCCATTTCAACCTAAGCATTGAATTTTTTATGAGCTATCATGTCTAAAACTTGTTATTTTTTCTGCACTTACTCATTGGTTTGTGCATTTTCTTCAATTTTTACTTATCGGTTTTGGTGCAATTCACAACTTCCAATCTATGAGAATATAAGTATTACATAAAACATGTATTGCTAGTAGTTCTGACAGAATACATTTATACACGCTTTAGAATGTTTATGCATATAGAAGAAAATACTATGATTTAAGTGCATTCTGTAACGTATTCTATTAGAATTTATTTACATAAATGCATTCTTTTAGAATGTCTTTGAGAATGTTTGTTAACAACAAGTGTATTTGTTAAACTGGTAATACTAACGAGTAATGTATCTTATTCTTTTAGAATTACATGGAGAAGGAATTCAATATTGATCATACAAGAGAAATATTTGGAATCGAGTTCAACAACAAATATATATGTGAAGATCAAGCTGATTATATGGACCATTAAAGAGGATCAAGTGTATTTGTTCAATAATTGTATATTCAAGAATGCTATTTTTTAAGAATTTTATTCATTTTTTATGATATTCTGTTTGAATTTGTATATCTATATTAAAATGTATATGGATATTAGTCTGTAAGAATATGTATGAATTTGTATTTAATTTTGGATGTATATTAAGAATAAAATCATAGACCCAAGTTGGATGTATATAAATAATATCTTATTCTTAAATCAGGTCAATTATCAAATATAACTACTTTGGAAATGTATTCTGCAATAATAAAATTGAAAAATATATTTACTAGTTCATGGTTGACATTCTGTCATTCTGACAGAATAAAATTGGATTTTTTTAATTTGAATTAATTTAAAATATTCATATTTTTAAAAATAAAGGAATTAATTATCCGTAAAAATCCGGATATTTCTTTATTTAATATAGGTAAATTCACCAAAATAGCCTTATGCTGAAAATTAGGTGATTATATGGTGTATATTACCTTATTGTAATATCATAGACTCTCAGATCACGACCTTTGATTCTATTCCATCCGGTGCTCCAAATCTGTGCATTCTGGCACACAATAGTTAGTAAAAACAAAATAACCTAACCCTATATATAACCATATATATATATATATATATATATATATATATATATATATATATATATATATATATATATATATATATATATGAGTTTAGGTTCATTTGAGACCATTCTAATTTTGCGAGACCATGAGACCAAATCTAAAAATAATTTTAAAATGTAAAATAAATGGAAAAATCTGAAAATCTTTTTTTTAAATATTATTTTTGGAACTTGAAATAACTAAAAAAATAAAAAAATCTCATTTTTTTTCTAAAATACGTGAAATATTTTAATAGAATATTACATTGTATATATTATAAAAAATAATTTTAAAATGCAAAATAAATGGAAAAATCTAAAAATTCTTTTTTTAAATATTATTTTCGGAAATTAAGTTAACTAAAAAAAGTAAAAATAAAAATCCCGTTATTTTTGAAAAATACGTGAAATATTCTAATAGAATATTATACTGTACATATTCTAAAAAATAATTTTAAAATGCAAAATAAATGAAAAAATCCAAAAATTCTTTTCTTAAATATTATTTTCGGAACTTGAATTAACTAAAAAAAATAAAAATAAAATAAAAAATAAATAAATAAATGCATCTTATGATCTCACAAAATTAGGCCGTCTTATATGAACCTAACCATATATATATATATATATATATATATATATATATATATATATATATATATATATATATATATATATATATATATATATATATATATATACCAACACTTTCAAAAGTAAAAATGATCAATAATTATAAAACATTAGGGTTACATAATATTTATCGGTTTTTTATTTTCATAACTATATATGTAAATAAAATTATCATCTTTTATAGTTTCGGGAAAAAATATCCAACAAATTTATAATATATGTTAGTAAATTATTAATATATGAGAGGGTCTAATAATATAGTTAAGTTATATAAAGAATAAGTTAATTAATTAAAAAGCACTTTTAAAGAAATTAGCCATTAGAAATGATATTTAATAAGTAGAATATTTTATATAAAAATAAATAGAAAACTAATACGACAAAAATTAGCAATCATACCATTAATCATCAAAGATGCTCTTGATATTAAGTTTTCATGATCTCCTATACAAGTTCATATAATAGTTAATAGCAAGGCTCTAAATATCGTAAGATGGGACTTGACGACAATGTTAAGCCTTAAGCTTTTCCGAGCCTTGGCGAGTCACGATGTTTGTAAGGCGTGAGTTAAGGCGGTAATTTTCTATATAATGAAAATTATTATATGTATTTTCAACTATTACTCATTTTTATACATATATATGAGTTAAGACGACATTTTGGTAAAGCTTGGCGACATGTGCAAGCCTTGGAGTCATGGCACGCCATGGCGGAGCCATGACGAGTTTTTTAGAACATTGGTTAATAGCTTTTGATTAATACCATAAAACCATGAGCCTTTAGGTAATTTTCGATACATGTGGTTTTTTTATTAAATATACTAGTTCATAACCCGTAAGAATTACGGTTACAAATTAATTAAAATTTCATATTAAAAAATCAAAATTATTAATCAATTATTTTAAAGAAAATTATTACTTAAGAGATATTTTTTTAGTTATATAAAACTATAATCTTTTAATTTAAATAAATATGTAAAGTTATATCAACTTAATTTATATTAATTTTATTTTATTTTTTAATCTAATGTTATTAATTTAATATATGTAGAGTGAAAAATATTAAAATTTGAAAGTTAAAATGAAGAATTAATAATTAATTTAATGTAATTAGAGTGAGAAAATTAAAAATAAAATCTAAAACTGATAATTAATATGTTAACAAATAACATTATAGGTGACATATACACTTCATTAATAAAAAGTTACAATCATATAACACTTGTTAAAATAGAGACAACCTTTTTGAAAGATAAGAATACATATACCATATTTTAAAAGATTTAAAAATAAAAAATTATCCACAATTATGAGATAAAAATATAAACTTTTAAAATTGGTAGGAAAAGGTATTCATGTTTGTTAAAGTATTAAACGACAAGTGGTTAAAGTCTACTAATTGATCTTAATCATTATAATATTAATCATATACAATCACTACAACCCTCAATCGATTTTACTTATTATTAGGATTTCAATTTTTTAAAACATCATATAAATAGGTTAATTTCATAAAAATACTCTTAACTTTCTCGTCATTTTTTTTATTGTGTTATTTTATCGTGTTCCAAGGTCTTCAGCCGATAACCATTGAGATACTTGGGTTATAACGATAGTATGGAACATTTTGTGGCATTTCCAATTAATATAAATAGGGCAGTAAACGAATTGATCGTTCGGTGGACCGTTTGTGAACAATTCAGCTGGAAGTATGTTTATGTTCGTTTATTTAATAAACGAACAAACACGAATACAAATTCTTGTTTGTTTAATTAAATGAACGGATATGAACAATGTTCCCGTTCATTTATTATGTTCATGAACATTCGTTTATGATGTTCGTTTACATTCATTTAAGTTTCTTTATATTCATTTTTTTATTAAATTATTATATTATATGTTCGTTTATGTTAATATATGCTTAATTGTGTTTCTTTATCTTTGTTCATTTATGTTTATTTAGCATATTCACGAACATGAACAAGGTAATTTGTTAAATGAACGAATATGAAAAAGAAACTCATTCGTTTATGTGTTGTTTGTTCAGCTAATTTAAACAAACGAACATGAATAAACCATTGTTCGCGTTCGTTTACAACCATAAATATAAGTGAACGAGTCATGAGCTCAAGCTCTAACTTTAAGTTCAATTACATTTAAAATCAAGAGGTGCAGTTGTGAGATTGAGGCACGTTTGTTTGCATTATGGACTCTAATTAAGCTATGTAGAAGGTTTTTTGGTTGTCAAAATTTCAAGGTAAGTGGTGTAAGATTGGGTTTGAAGTGTGGCATAGTACATTCTACTATAGGCCTATAAAATTGCTTACTTGACAAGATAAAAATAAACATTGAAAGTATTTTAAGTGGATTAATGAGGAACTAATAATACAAAGCTACAGGGATTTGTTTTTTCAAATATACTCTAAGATGAAGGTTATGAAAAACGAAATGAATGAAATGCTCTTGGAAATTGTAATTGAAGGAAAATAAGATAAAATGGCAGCATGAAGTGTGAAGAAAAAAAAGTTTACTAACATTGTGTATCATTGGGTTGTCTAGCACTGGTCGTTCTTTTAACATTTGTCATTTTAGGTTATGTTTTGTTTATGAAAAAAATATATGTTATCTTTTTCTTGGTCGATGTTTCACTTTATCAATGTTTTGCATGTGAAACTACATGTATGAAACTTATGTTTTAGTACATATTTGACATTATCAATATATGAAACATTTGCCTTGATTAATGTTTTACTTGATTAATGTATGAAAGTTATGACTTGGAAACGGTTTTACTTGATCAGTGTATACAAGCTATGATAGGTAACATATGAGAAATAACCATTCTAGATAATGTACTCTTATACCCATATTAGCAACACAAATGATTTATCTATATTAACAACACTATAAGCATATGAATCATTTGGTACCTGATCAAACATAGAAACCCTAATTTCAAAACCAAATGATATTTCATTAACCATCTCCTTTTTTAATGTAATAAAAGACAAAAGCTTCTTTTGTTGCTCTTTGCAAATCTCATAAGAGTGATATAACAAAGTTAATTTTCCATATAAACACATGGTTGTATTACAATAGATGTTCCTCTATTTTCTTAATAACATGTTATCCATCTATTGTAATATATTGGAGAGGATTGAGTTGGAACTATAGGGGAGATCCGTGAAGGTGACTTCTCCTAATATCACAGTGTAAAAGAGAGAGATGAGCGTTAGTTGACCTCCTGGAGGAGTTCGTGGGACGAAGATCTGATTATCAAGTTAGTATGAGATCTGAGAGAGATTATAGTAGATTACAGGAAAAAGAGAATTTTGTCCCCTTCTTCATGAGGAAGATGGGTCCTTTCATACATGCGCAAGAAGTGTGTCCCTCAACTGATATTGTTGAGCATTCCCTCATGAAGAGCGACGTGGCAGACCCATATTGGAGGGTCCTTCGTCACGTCTTTTTGCTCATTCCCTCATTGGCTAGAAGAAGATCTTTTATTTGTTATGAAGATCGTGGCTATCGTCTAATTACAAGTAGGACTCTCTAATTGGTCCCAAGTTTGCCAGGATATAACTTCCTAGAGAATGGGTTAAGGCGTGGCTCTGCACCTTAAACGCCATATTGTGATCTTCGTGTTGGAGAAGGCCTGAACTTGGATTTAGACTAGGTTCTGACAAGGCCAAGCCTTCTTTTTTGATTTTCTCCCTGAGGGATACGTTAACAAGTCCCTTAGGCTTGTAGGTGTATGCATCATCTTGACAGCTTCGCCGCTTGAGCCTATAGTTCAACAATTGTATGTCTGGGATTATTTCTAGCATTTGACACGCTTTAGACATCGCTGTCAATGTGTGTCAGTTCCATTGTGATATGGTTCATGTTGCAAGTTTCGCCTTTAAAATCCCCCCTGTTCCACAAGTTTTTCATCCTTACATCATTACCTTGCATTTTTTGTATCAATCTGGGCATCTCGTTAATTTCCCTTTTCGATTGCTCATTTTTTTTGACAATGGACCGTTATGGTAAAGTCCCTCCTGTAGAGGAATTTCAGATTCTACAAGATCGCTTCAGCTTTTTACCGGAGCATGGTGTAATGATTCTGGAAAAGGGGTATCGATCTATGATTGCCCTCAAGAGAAGGTGGGATTTCCGATCCCTCTATATGAAGCGGAGTTACATATGTCATCATCCGATTTCTTCAACATGATTGTGGTTCACTATGGCTTTTCCATCGACGAGTGACCCCGAGCGCAGTTAATAAAATCATAGGTTTTGAATCGATTTATCGATCTTTGGGTTGTATACCCACCTTCTGGGTCTTCAGTTATGTTTTTTGTTCAACTACGAATTCTAGTTTTCATACTTTGGCGAAAAGGTGGGGCATTCATCAGTTAATCTCTGAACAAGATGCCCCGAAGAAACATTAACAGAGGGATGGCTTTAGGTTAATCGAAACCTTGTCGTGTGTGGGTTTTGCAGAACACGAGACTTTCCTGACAGCCTCCCCAAACTATTAGGGAGTAACCTAGCTCTTGATAAACGGCTAAGAAACATCACTTTTGTTGGGGACAACGGGGAAGATTCAGTTCTTGTTTCGGCCGGTATGAGTGCCGCCTGGAGAGCTTGTGGGAAGATGGCACAATTGTATGTCGTGAGATACGGTATCCACTCATCTCCTTCTCCCCCCTCTTTAGAAAGGAAAATGGGGTAGGAACAGGGTATCTTGTTAACTTTTGAGTCCTTATATTCAAATTTTATTTACGCAGGTGTTGAAGCCAAGATTTCTTTGGAGATGACCCTACGCAGTCACTATCGGGGTAAGCTTTATCACCGAGAGATCGATCTTGTAGAGGCTCTCCCCCTCCTTTCCACCCCTTATGTTCTGATGCCTATGCCTCGGACTGGGCGATTGGTAGGGATTCCTTACTATCGGAAGACATTGTCACCCACGAGTGGAGCCGTTGTGCTCACCCCTGGCCACAATGGATTCGATTGTGAGCCAGTCAAGCTCTCATATGGTTGGTGACCTTTATTATGTTGCAGCTCCGACCTCTGCCTTTATGGTTGTTTCCATCGACCGGGTTTACCGCACCGACGTGAATGAAAAACAATTGAAAGCTTTGCAAGGTGTCGTGGCAAGCATAAGGGAAGAACTCCATGATTCAGAGGCTGAGCGTTGATCCTTTCTGAGCAGAATTGTATTGTGTCCTACGAGAAGGTTGCTTTGGAAGATCATGTGTTCACTTTGGAGGATCGATAACAGCGACTTGAAATCCAAGTGAGTTCTCTTACTTAGGAGAAAGGTGTGCTAGCGAGTGATTTGGCCAGGTGCCAACGTGAACTGGACCATGCTCGTGTTGATGGTGTTGTCGCTCGAGGTGGTTCGCAATAAATGTTGGAGAAGGGGTGGTTTGCGTAATTGATAAAGTTATCGAGAGCACGGAATTTTCCCGCGGGATCCAGGGTGTTTGTGGGGCATGTGAGGCCCTTGGGTTTGAAAAATGGAAACAACTGGGTGGTTGTTCCACAATTATTGGTGAGTCTAGTGTCCCGGATCATAGTTGTGTCGCAAGAAGGGATGAAGAGGTGGATGCTACTTTATAACCCTAAATAGTCTCCATTACCACCTCGCTCATCGTTCTACCACGTTTCCAGCAACACACCACCCTCCCCCTTTCACCGCCAAGTTTTTCCTACGTCAAGGGAGGGAACGACTCCGGTATGATGGGCGCTGAGCCAGAGATTGGAGATGGGGGCGTCACGACCAGAGGAGCGGAAGGCTGGACAACGTTGCTTACACTCGACGCAGCTGGAACGACTGGCGATTGAAGATCAGCGACGCAGGAAGCATGGCCAGCCTCATCATCACTCTTCTTCATCTGTTTATAAAATCTCCATCTGATTTCTTCAAGAAAAAATCCAAAGTGCACCCCTGCAATCGACTTTTTGAACGATTGGCAATCGATTTTGATTGGTTTCTCTTCAGTCTCCAGGTAAATTTTTCTCTTAGTATTTTTCAAATATCAAACCTAAAATTTCTCATATCCCCTTTTTCACTCAATCGTAGATCTGTTTGACATCTGACTGCCTCTTGGTTATTTCATCACGTAGATATGTTCGACATTTGACTGCCTCTCATATCAATTCTTTTTCATATATTTATTATTTTTAATTTCTTAGATACAACGCAGAAGGCATGAGTTGCGCCTGATTATAGCATCAACCACAATTGAAGCAAAATCAATGGCTGAGTTTTTTCATAACAGATTCTCTTATTAATATAACCATTTATTTCAAGTGTTAAACACTTATAAATATAATAAAGACATTAATATATAACTATATTCATCAGGAAAAGGAGGCCACAAAACCTGAATCAGACACCAAGGAGTTGATCTCCTATGCAAGGTCAAACAACAAGGTACGGAATTACGATGATACCCCTAACAAGTTTAATCATAGTTAACTGCTGATGGTTGTTCTTGCAGGTTGTTATTAGTCTTGCAACTGTTGGTGGGATTCAAGTTGGAGCTTGCAAGATTAGTGACATTGCTGGAACAATTGATAACATTATTCAATGCAAACTGTATAGTCTTGGATTTGTTGGATTTGTCTCAAAGTTTGTAAGTATGTTTGACTTTAATTGACCATGTATTAGTAATTGTGAGAGATAATATAATTGTTAAAATTGAAATTTAAATTTAAATTTAAATTACAGGGTGGGATGTCTAACGAGTTATACAACATAATCGCGCGTGTGACAGATGGAATCTATGAA
Organism: Lactuca saligna; assembly: GCF_052625555.1. Classification (NCBI taxonomy): domain Eukaryota; kingdom Viridiplantae; phylum Streptophyta; class Magnoliopsida; order Asterales; family Asteraceae; genus Lactuca; species Lactuca saligna. The sequence goes on from NC_136422.1 coordinate 25,705,006, forward strand.
GGCATTGCTATTGGAGGAGATGTTTTTCCTGGTTCCACCCTTTCTGATCATGTTTTGAGATTCAACAACATTCCACATGTATATGGAATTATAAATCTCTCATCTCTCTATTTACTTATTAACATTTTTATATGTTTTTTTCAAATAAAAATGATTGTTGTGCTTGGGGAACTCGGTGGAAGAGATGAATATTCATTAGTTGAAGCACTTAAATCAGGAAAAATCAATAAACCAGTATGCGCTTGGGTCAGTGGAACTTGTGCACGTCTCTTCAAATCAGAAGTTCAATTTGGTCATGCAGTTAGTTTATTATCTTACTTTCTTAAACGCTAAATTATGCAAGAAATAGCAACCTTTCACCAATATAGACAACGTACATTACAGTGCTATTTTTCCTTTCTTTAATTTGGAAGGGTAATTTTGTGATTCTGTTGATCATGTTTAATCTTTTTCACTTACCCATTCATTTATAAGGGAGTCAAAAGTGGTGGTGAAATGGAGTCTGCACAAGCTAAATGTAGCACCTGGTTCTTGGTACGTATTCTGTTATTAAATCTTTATTTATTTTGCATTTTTGGTCTTGGTCTCAGCGAGTTGAAGGACCAACTCACCAAGTAGAAGCGGGATGCGGCGCGGAGTTTAAGTCATGGACTAGTTGAGTCGGGTCCCGGACTCGGTGAGTAGCTGCTGTTTGGACTAAAACCCTAATCCAGGGGTTTGCACCCTATTTAAGCAGCCTTATGTAGCCTCCATCCCCCCTTTATGCTCCCAAACACTTCTCATAGCAAACCCTAGTCGTTCTTAAGAAACTCTAAGGCTTTTGAGTGATTCTTGTGAGTTTTGACCTCAAGGAAGAAGGAAGAGCATAGAAGGATCAAGAGGAGACTGAAGGATTCGAGTTTGGTTCATCATTTGCAGTCTACAGAAGGTATAATGTATGAACCTTGCTCATTCATTTGTTAGATCCCTCTTTGAGGTGATTTAGGGCTTTTATAAGCCATTTTTGGTGACCAACCATGTTGTAAACATGGTTGGGGGTTTGAGCTTCTGGATCATGTCATTATTGTAGTTACAAGACAGATTTGGGTTGCTTTTGCACCCAAGGAAGGCCCCATGCAACAAAAGGACCATTTTAGAGCCTTTTAAGCTCAAAAGTCCCATGCATGCACGTAAAGGTTGTAACTTTATGTGCTAGATCGAGTTTAGGGGCTTGGATCTATCTTTTGGGCAAGTGTTGTACATCAGAAATCGAAGTTTAAAGAGGGGATGTGACCAACTCGACGAGTCCATTCTTGGACTCGACGAGTCCAAGGGTTCTGTCCCATATCAGCGAGGATCAAAAGGACCAGTTGAGTGTGGAAAGGTTTTAGGGAGTCCCGGGGAGTGACCCAACGTTCTGGACTAAGAAAATTGTTCTGGAAATTCATGGTACTTGGCGAGTGCCTGAACGGACTCGGCGAGTCCAAGGCAATCTCCTTAGAACTTGGCGAGTTAGTCATCAACTCGGCGAGTTGAGGACAGATCTGGTTCACAGATGAAGGCCAACTCGATGAGTTGTTCATCAACTCGGCGAGTCGGATGAGTTTTCGTGGGGCGTTCGGATGAGAGAAGAACTCGTCGAGTTGATGACCCAACTCGACGAGTAGTGTCGCGGATGAGGACGAGTAGAGAGTGAGGGACTCGGCGAGTTGTTGTCCCAACTCGGCGAGTTGGGTCAACTGGAAGTTGACTTTGACTTTGACTTTGACTTGACTTGGTTGGGGGTAAAATGGTCATTTTACCCTAAGAGTATAGAAATCAGTTTCTAACAGAGTATTTGTGGGGTTTGTAGCCGAAGGATTTCCGGAGCAGCGGCGGACGGAGGTTTCCCGCACTGATTATCAGCAGCTACCTGTATGAGGTGAGTTACCTTCCAGTAGGGGTGGGTCTAAGGCCACAATGCCGGCCCACCAATGAGGAGTATTTAGAAGATTATTGTCTTTGTGATAATTATCTTGGTCTGGTATGTGCTTGGTTATGAGTTATATCTATATGATATGTTATGTGCATGATAGGGATAGTGGTCCTTAGGACCAAGGGGTAGATCAGTACCCGGATATGTATGATTGTATGCTTATATCTTGTTATTGTATGCTAGTGGTAAGGGGTGGAATAGTCCCCAGTTACCGGCTGAAAGATCCTGATGATGATTACCGGTTGAAAGATACCGATGACGATTACCGGTTGAATGATACTGATGATGATTACCGGTTGAAAGATACCGATGATATTATATGGTATGTGGTATGATGGGGGAGCTCACTAAGCTTTGTGCTTACGGTTTCAGTTTTTGGTTTTAGGTACCTCTTTGTCTAAGGGGAAAGAGCCGGCGGCATAGCATGGCATCACACACACATCTGATTTTCCGCACGGTGTTTTTTGGGATTGTACTCTGATATGATATTTGTTTATGTTGTGGGTTTTCAAACATGATACTTGATTTTATGAGATGACGTGTTTATACAATATTTTCTAGTGATGTTTTAGGAGTTAATTAATTAAAATGAAATTTTTGGACTTAAATTTTGGGACGTTACACTAAAAATGAAGCACTCAAAGATGCCGAAGCAGTCGTCCCCACTTCATTTGAATCATTTGAAGCTTGAATCAAGGAAACATACGAGCAATTGGTAAAAATCCTAATCTTAATCTTTTTTATATTCCCATTTTGCCCTTCACGAACTCAAAAAATTTCGTTCTTTTATTAGGCCAAGGAGGAAAAGATTACCCTTGTTATGGAAATCACTCCTCCACATGTACGCACAAAAAGCACACAATTTACCCTCTCTTTTTCCGATTTAGTCTTTTTTTTTTCAAATCTTTGATCTGTATAAGCATTTTTGTGTTTTTATGTTTGTAGTTATCTGCTTGAACGAGATATCCTAACAAATTTGGATGAAAAAAAATAGCAACACATTTTAATTTTATCTCTCTGGAAAAGACAATGGATCACTACAACTTTAATATTTTTCTTATTTTTAGATCTTAGTTGATGATTTTTTTCACTTAATTTGTGTAAATTTCAGACTCTTGATTGGTTAACACACATTCCTACTGATATTGAAGTTTATATTCGGCCTGATTTTTTTCATAAGATTCCTAAAATTTGTTTCATGAATTCAATCTATTCAGATTTATCAACAAACTTACAAGTGATTGATACACTTTTTATCATAAACGTTGCTAATTACTTTTGATGTTCTTATTTCCATTACTTTATTGTTGGCTAACTTGATGATACTTTTTTTACAACAGGATGCTAATAATGAGAAGAAAAAGAAACAGGATAACCTTCAAAACATACCTTCATTTTAAATGATATTTTTTTTTAATCTGATGATTACTGTTGATATATGTGCAGTTACCACCAAAAGTAGTTGATAATTGGCTGCTCCATGATGCCACTATAAGAGAAGCTTACGGTGGTTTGAATTATGAAATATTTCATTTATTTAGGAGAACAATGAGGAGATGGCTCTGAACGTTAGTTCTATCCCATGTAATTACTAGTTATTGAGCTTTTCTTTTAATATTATGGTAATTAACTATTATTAATATATTATAAATTTATGCGGTGTTGCAGCTTCATTTCATCTTGCTCTTAAAACCTGCAATTAGAGTTGTAGCCATTATAGGTGAAGGTGTTCCTTAATATAGCATAAGGTAGTTGATTTCCTAATAATGGTAAGGTAATTACAAATTTACAATAATACCCGGCTATAGCGATTGCATTTTTTATCTTAGTTAAACATTGATGTTTCTTAGTTAAAACACACCACTTACCCTCTCTCTTTCTGATTTAGTTTTTTTTTTTTTCTTGCAGGTTATTATTAGAGAAACAACATTTTGTCGGCTTAAAGCCAAAACTTTCAAGATTGGTGATAAATTTAGAATGTTTACAACAATCATTGAGTTAATTTATAAACTTTCAAGATTGTGTTTTGTGACAACCCGATATTTTTCCAAAAGCAGGGTAACGCTCAAAAGTCAAATACAACGAAAACTATTTGGAATCAATTAAATTAACCTCAAAAATAAAGTATTCAAATCTCTAAGTTGTGATACATCAAATGTTAGATATCGCGCCAAGATTTCCAAAAACATAAAGAGCGTTCAAAACCGGGTTATATTGAAGAAATTATAACCATTCGTATATTTACGACACACCGTTAAAACGCTATTTAACGTAAAAAGTGAAATTTCAATAAAATGCATTTTAGCCTTAAGTATCTAAACAAAAGATGTAGAGTTCGTTAGACTGTAAACATACATAAAAAGATCGTCTAAATTGAACCTCGTATGAAGAAGTTACGAATTTCCAAAGTTTCATAACAGTAGTAGAGGGCTAAAAACTCGAATTGAAGATCGAGTGTTATTTAGCTATCGCCACCTAAACGAAAGTGGAAGGCCTCCACAATAGGAGTAAAATGATAAAAAGACAAACGAAAACCGACGTCGAATAAAGAAACTATAAATTTTTAACGGACTTTAGCAGTCCCGGCCTATTAAAAATATCATTAAAAATAAAGTCAAAACTAGCCGACGGAGTCTAAATGAAAGTTGTAGAGCATAATCTCACCTACGCGTGGATATAAAGAATGCGAAAAACGGAGCCCGTACGCGAAAGTTACGGAATTTAGAAGATGGGAGATTGGATTACGCCCAGCGTAATCCAAGATTACGCCCAGCGTACTAGACACAGTGTCAAGTCCCATCGGCTCGAGTGCTCTACGCTAGCTAGACCTGAGTCGTAAGCCGTGACGCATTTTTACTCCCTGCGTAAGTGAAGTACGCCCAGCGTACTCCGGTGGTACGCCCCGCGTACGCGATCTTCCAGCACTATAAATAGAGGGTTTGAGCTACGGGTTTTTGCACACTTTCTCAAACTCCCAATCACCTTCTCATACTTTCAAGCCCCAGAGACCATCCCGGCGCCCTCGGTTTCCGTACTCGAGTTCCCGACGAAAGATCTACGCTTCCGAGATCCCCGAAGAGCCCGAAGACGCAGCTTTCCGCGGTCGAAGTTCTGCTCAACTCTAGCCTCTCTCTCTTCGAACCAAACGAGTGAGTTCATACCCCTACCTTTCAATTCTTTTCATGTTTTAGGGGGGAAATACAAGTACATTACACGTTAAAGTATCATCTTATAAACATAAATGTAATATCTATCTTATAGAATATCGATACAAACATCTTTATCTATAAAGGGCTAGTACATCACCAAATTATTTTCACCGGATAGAACATACTTTCCGATTTAAGCGTTATTTGTCTCATAATTCCTACTTCGAGTAACACTACATGTGACATCCCTATTCTTCAGAACCAATTAAAACATTTTCTTTACACTTTCTTAAATTGAGACGCGAAAGTTCCCAGTTTAAATAAAACATTGTTGAGATAACTAAAGTTATTTCATTATATTAAACTTCCGAGGATGTCATCGTTCATATCAAAACATACATTATAACATAAAGATACAAAGGTACTAACATACTATAACATGCACATCTCTTATTTCACTCGACATACTAACTAAGCTTCAGCAACCTTACATCCATTACCTGTGATGCACATAAAATGAGTGGGTCAGGTTTGGGAAACATGGTGAGATGCATAGGGGTTTTCAAGCCCATAACAATTTAATGAGAATGAATCATAATATCATTCACAAAAAATTATTAACAGATAATATATGTATATAAAATCTAACATAAATATCCTTAATACATTCTACCCAACCCAACTAATTTTCACAAATCTTTTGACAACGATTATCTGGAGGAATCACCCTACCAAATAAACCGTTTGAGTATCTATTTGACTACATAGTTAGGGAGTTCATGGCCAGTGTAAGTCATATAAAGGCAACCAATATTCAGAGTTATTGATATAAAACTTATCTACGTTTGTGGTTATAATTCCACACTAGCAACGTAATACACTAGACCGCCTAGAAAAGTAAAGTGTTATCATCTACTCTGGTCGATGACCAAGACATACTTGCTAGTTGTTTGATATAGACCCACCATTTCTGATCATCCAAGAAAGAGGAGGAATACGACACTCCACACTTATCTCACACTCTACCAAAGACTGAAACCTACTCCACGCTGATCTCACACTACGCACTCACCTGACAAAAGTAGGTGACTTGAAGTTAGGGTAGCGCATCGCCTTAATGCTTTTCCAAAAGACCTAGATGTACTTAACACTACTTCTTAGTCTTGTTTCATAATCCAAGAGACTATATGTTGATAGTATAGATTTCTCAATAATCCCAATGTCTACATCAAGATCTGTCAAGTAAGGAATAACCAGGTAGGATCATATTGGAGGTAGGGTCCGTTTGGTATATAGAGTATAATACTGTTTGGAAATCCCACTTTAAAGACTTCAGTAAATCCATCATAGATATCAATCTGGTAAGTAGATCAGTTAGTATAATAACTTAGAATCATGGATAAATCTTAATTATAGGTTCATAATAACGACTATGACTATAATAAAAAGTTGAACTTAAAATAAATAAGATTGGCTTGACTTATAGAGTAATCTAAAAATAAACGGGAATTATATAGGCAGAACTTTGACCCGAGAGCTTCTATTCTCCGAATATTTAACACCATAGGGATTTACTAAAGTAGTCGGAAACCAGGGTGTAATATGGTTAAAAGCTGGAAGAGATTTAGAGAGAATTTGAGTGAGAAGTGTGAAGAAAGAGCTAGAAATCATGCCTATTTATAGTAGAAAATTGAATGCATGCCGCACATATTGTCCCTTGCACGCTACGCAAGTTGTCAGGTATGCTGATGTGTCGAAATCCTATGGTGCCACGTGTCGCGATTTGGGTGGTGTGTCAATGCTCGTTGCGCATCCTGTCTACGCGCGATTGCATGCAGATTTTTATAAAATATTAGAAAACTCATAACTTATTCATACGAGATCCGTTTTTGATGGGTCTTATATCCACACGTAGCTATTGACGAGATCTACAACTTTCGTTTAGACTCTATCGACTAATTTTGATTTTATTTTTGAAAGTTAAATTTTTACAGGCTTAGACTGTTAAAGTCCATGTAAAAATCATAACTTTATCATACTATATCCGTTCTCGACTATCTTTATATTCATGGATAGGTATTGATGAGATCTTTAACTCTCATTTAGATTGTTTTTCCTAACAATCAACCATTCTAAATTTTGATATCAGTGTTGCACACTGTTGCACTGACACTTAGAAAAATCATAACTTCCTTATATGAAGTCGGATTTGGACGTTTTATATATGCACGATCATGGTTTATCGACTACTACGACTTTTGTTTAGATCACTAAGGCTAAAAAGTAATCTATCACAAAACTTCGAAGAAGCATAACTTCATCATATGAAGTCGGATTTGAATGCTCCTTATATCTCCAGAATCCTTATGACGTATACTACAACTAGGTTAAGATTATTTTTACTAAGTAATCTTCTATATTCGATGCATATTTTATTATTGTTACTAGAGTGAGAGAACTGTCCTTTCTTATTAATTCATATGAAGGCTACAACAGTTGGTCAAAGTGATTACATACTATAAACTAATCTAGTAGGAAATAGGGGTGTTACAATTATCCCACTCTTAGGATGATTCCGTACCCAGAATCTTGCAAAAAAAATAGATGAGTTAGTGACTCTTCATATCGCTTTCTGTTTCCCATGTGAGATTCAGCCTTATAGTGTGTTTCCATCGCACTAGCACCAAGTCAATCATCTTGTGTCATAATTTCTTTCGCTTATGGTAAGCGATTGCTTCAGGATTTTCAACCAACCTTATATTTTCATCAATCCTTATCTCTGAATGTGGGATAATATCAACTTCTTCTCCCGAGTACTTCCTCAAATAACAAACATGAAAGGTATTATGGATACCTTGCAGTTCATCGGGCAATTCAAGCTTGTAGGCTTGATTTCCTATCCTTTGAAATACTTTGAATGAAATGAGGACTCAAATTCTGACAATTTCCGAATCTAATAAGTCCCTTCGATGGCTAGACTTTAAGTAAAACTTGATCACCCACATCAAATGTTAGCTTTTCTGATGACTTTGAGCAACTAGCATCCTTTCTCTGATGACTCTTAGCTTCTTAGCGGTTTGGTGTACTAACTTAGAACCCACAAATTTTTTTGACCTTCTTCCAACCAACATGATGACGTACGACACTTCCGCCTGTATAGTACTTCGTAAGGAGGCATCTTAATGCTTGACTGATAACTATTATTGTAGGAAAATTCGGCCAGTGATAGGTGGTCATCCCAACTACCAAGAAACTCTAAGGCACATGCCTATAACATATCTTCCAAGTTTTGGATATTTCTCTCACTATGTCCATCCGTTTATGGATGATATGCAGCACTGAAGCACAACTTTGTGCCCATCACTTCGTGCAAACTCTTCTAGAATCTGGAAGTGAATCACTTGTCCTTCACTCACATGATAAATAAGGGTAATCCATAAATTTGGACGATTTCCTCTACATAGGTCTCTTCCAACTTCTGCATAGACCAATTCTCTCGTGCGGCTATAAAATATGCACTCTTTGTAATTCGGTCTACCACAACCCAAATAATGTCATGATCTCTCTTTATATTCGGCAACTTCATTACGAAATCCATAGTAACATCATCCCATTTCCCTATGGGTGTCGATAAGGGTTCCAAATACCTGTATGGTTTCTAATGTTGTGCCTTTACTCTTGCACATGTTACACACTTTGCTATATAAGTTGCTACATCGACCTTTTTTTTCGGCCACCATTAATATGGTTTGTAGTTTAGGTACATTTTCGTATTGCCTGCATGTACCGAATACATGGTCTTTTGAGATTCTTCCATAAGAAGATCTCATATACCACCCAAATTTGGCACCCAAATGTGATTCTTAAACATCTTCAATCCTTTCTGATCTTCTCCAAATACAAACGTCTTGCCTAGATATTCTTCCTTCTTATCTTCTTTTGATAGAGCCCTTTTCTAATCTTCCTTAATATTTTCCACAATCTTTGAGATCACCTCAATCTTCAATGATCTAGCTTTTTTCCTTTCCGGAATCACCTTCCTACTTAATGCACCGTCTGCGATATTTTCTTTACCTGGGCGGTAAAGTATATTGCAGTCGTAGCCCTTGAGTAGCTCCATCCATCGCCTTTGTCTCATATTCAATTCTTTTTTAGCAAAGAGATATTGAAGTCTCTTATGATCCATATATAGTTTGTATTTGGTTTCGTAAAGATAATGTCTCCATATCTTTAGGGAAAAACCACTAATGCAAGCTCTAGATCATGGTTTGGATATTTCTGCGTGTGGGGCTTCAATTGTCTCGAGGAGTAAGCTACTACTTTTTCCTTTTGGGTAAGGATGCATACCAATCTAATCTTAGAAGCGTCACTGAAAACTGTAAATTCATTAATTCCTTTTGGTAGAACGAGGATTGGTGCTTCACACAACCTCTTCTTCAATTCACCCAAAGCTTTTTCTTGCTTCTAGCTCCAAGTATAAACAACTCCCTTTTTGGTCAGGGTTATCAATGGAGCTACAATAGAAGAAACCTTTTGGATGAATCCTCGATAGCAGCTTGCCAATCCTAGGAAACTACGAATTTCTATCAAACTCTTTGGCTTTTCCCATTTCATAATATCTTTTCTGAGTCAAACTTAATGTCTTCCTGCTTAACAATATGACCCAAGAATTGTATCTATCATATCCAAAAGTCACACTTAGAGAACTTTACATAAATCATCTCCCTCTTTAGGACTTCCGTTACTTTTCGAAGGTGTTTACCAAGATCTTGATTGTTCTTGGAGTAAATCAATATATCATCAATGAACACTATTATTGATTTATCAAGAAAAGGTTTATAAACTCGATGCATCAGATCCATGCATTCTGCTAGAGCATTTGTTACTCCAAA